>NW_025113107.1:13108403-13510296 GCF_010416935.1 Polistes fuscatus | reverse complement strand
AACCCATAACTACGAATTCTTGATATCAAAAAAGAGAAGGAAGAAAACAAAGATTCCTAAACCTTGTTTCGAACAACAACACAAATTGACGCATAAATCTGAACAAAATTAATTATCCCCTCCCCCAAAAGAAAAAAAGAAAAACGTGACAATCCCTTTCTGACAATCTTCTAATCGATACAATTACCAAAAAAAGGAGAAAAGAAAATTATCGAAAGCTACGGAACCACTACCGTTCGAGTCGAATCCAAACGAATGAAACGAGGTTCGTGAAAAGAATCGCGATTCCAGATCCGAATTTCAAACTGTTGGGAGTGAGAGGAAGGGGAAAGGGGGGAGTTTGTAGAAAAGTATAAGATAAAGAAGAATATATATATATCCTTTTAAAATAGTGTTGAAAAAGTTGAGAAACAAACCGGCGAGACTGGTGGATCCAAACGGGATTAATTGTTCGCCTCTGTTAAGTAATTGGTTGCTCGATTATGGTACATTATATTCACCTCGAGACGCCTAAGGAGTCTGTATCCATTCGAGATGAAGACATTACCGACGAGTTGAGAGAACCAGCCGAACGGTATTTTTACGAGCGGCTCGTAAACTTAACGAGGAACGAGAAGCTGGAGAAGAAGCCCAAGCCGCCGAGAAACAGAAACCCACCCGACCTACCGACTATACTAGTTCTTTTTTTTTCTTATTTTTTATATATATATATATATATATTTTTTTTATCCTTTTGTTTTGCATCCTTTTTTGATCTCTCTCTCTCTCTCTCTCTCTCTCTTTTTTTTGATTTTTATTACTTCATCTCAATTCTCTCTTTCTTCATTTTAAATCTTGACGATCTTACTTGAACTTTTCCATGAATTTTACCGCACCTTTAACAACCACTCATCCATCTATCGATTGTATATGTGTGTCTGTGTGTGTGTGTGTGTGTTTATCCGCGTTCCTTACACTCTCTTCCTTCTCTTCCACAAGCTACCAGTCTTGATTCTTTTACTTTATCGTTCTCTTAACAGCAGCTTCAACTTCTCTTCTATCTCCTCTTTCTTTCTTTCTTTCTGTTAAACGAGGGGAAAAATTATGGGACACGGTATTTGCGTAGGATTCAAAACTACTTCGACTACTTGTTCTTTTGTTTTCTTTTCTTTTCTTTCTTTTTTGTTCCTTTATTTTTTATCTTTCATTCCTTCCTAACCCCAAGAGATGCGATTGTTTCGTTAAATATTACGACGACGAGTGTATCGTAAATCTGATTCTCTTATATAAAAGCACTGATCTTCCTTATATCATAGTTGTTTAATCGTATTATACAAAAAAAAATTACGCGCGGAGTGATTCGGAAAACAAAAAAAAAAAAAAAAGGAAAATAAAAAAGTCAGATACTTTGCGTCAATGAATGCGTTATTCTATTATATATAAAAAAAAAAAACATCTCTTCAACTATGACGCGAGTTAATCATAAAATTTGATAGACACGTTAATTAGTATTCTCAAAGGAGACTTTTTCATATTATATTTAATCGTATTGGTAATGTTCTTATATCAATATCATCATTATTTCAAATATAAACGATCACAAAAAAACGAACGTAAAGATAAATTAAACGGCAAACGAACGAATTTTAAATAAGTCAATGAAATAAAATTAGAAACAAATTGATTCCTTCCTCTTATTAAATAAATCTATAAACTTTTTATATAAATAATTCGAATGAAAGGAACTAAATAATTCTAGTATAATAGTTGACAAAAATTCTTGAAGGTTCGTTCGTTCAAAATTTATCGAGAGTTAGGAAGGTTTAAAAGAATCAATATCATCATTATTTAAAATGTAAACGATCACAAAAAAACTAACGTAAGATAAATTAAACGGCAAACGAACGAATTTAAATAAGTCAATGAATAAAATTAGAAACAAATGATTCCTTCTCTGTTATTAAATAAATCTATAAATTTACATAAATAATTCGAATAAAAAGAATTGAATAATTCTAGTATAATAGTTGACAAAAATTCTTGAAGGTTCGTTCGCTCGAAATTATATCGAGAGTTAGGAAGGTTTAAAAGAATCAATATCATCATTATTTAAAATGTAAACGATCACAAAAAAACTAACGTAAAGATAAATTAAACGGCAAACGAACGAATTTTAAATAAGTCAATGAAATAAAATTAGAAACAAATTGATTCCTTCCTATTATTAAATAAATCTATAAACTTTATATATAAATAATTCGAATAAAAGAATTGAATAATTCTAGTATAATAGTTGACAAAAATTCTTGAAGGTTCGTTCGTTCGAAATTATATCGAGAGTTAGGAAGGTTTAAAAGAATCAATATCATCATTATTTCAAATGTAAACGATCACAAAAAACTAACGTAAAGATAAATTAAACGGCAAACGAATGAATTTTAAATAAGTCAATGAAATAAAATTAGAAACAAATTGATTCCTTCCTATTATTAAATAAATCTATAACTTTATATTAAATAATTCGAATGAAAAGAAGTGATAAATTCTAGTATAATAGTTGACAAAAATTCTTGAAGTTCGTTCGCTCGAAATTATCGAGAGTAGGAAGGTTTAAAAGAATCAATATCATCATTATTTCAAATATAAACGATCACACAAAAAAACTAACGAAAGATAAAAACGGCAAACGAACGAATTTTAAATAAGTCAATGAAAAAAATTAGAAACAAATTGATTCCTTCCTATTATTAAATAAATCTCTAAACTATATATATATAAATTCGTATAAAGGAACTAATAATTCTAGTATAATAGTTGACAAAAATTCTTGAAGGTTCGTTCGTTCGAAATTATATCGAGAGTTAGGAAGGTTTAAAAGAAACGACCATTACCGGCTAATCTTCGACGGCTAACGAGTTCGAAATGCTGTTGCGTTGCTGCTGCACCGTCGTCGTAACACGTTCCTACCCGTCAATAATACCCGTTAATACTTTTTCCCCTGGTATAACCCAACCCCCCACCCACCCACCCGTGGTTCTTTTATTTTCTTCTTTCGTATTTTTTTCTTTTTTTTTTCTTTGGGTAGTTTTACGTCGTATAAAAACGGCAACGAAACGTTTCGGAAAACGAACATAAGGACTCACTGTAGAAACGTTTTACGAGTTATTGTTATTCCAATCATACTTCCAACTATAAATACGATACTGCTGCGGATGCGAGGAAAGAAGATTTAAAATTTGAAACAAAAATTTTCGAAAGAAACAATAACGTGAGATAAAATTTCTAAAATTAACCGTTCAGTTCCTAATTCAAAAACAACAATAACAAAAATAAAACGAGTAGTATCATATCTTTTCGTATTCGTATATTACGAGTTTATAATAATACTTTCTCCAAAACTTTCAACGAGTCCCACAATGATGTGTTCGATTAGATCGGCATTTAGAAATGAAGCGTTTAACGTCGCCGGAACGTTGAGAATCGAGCAACAATCCTGTCCAGTTTCTTGCCTATCCAGTTTCACCGAGTTTATATCGGATTTACCAGCCTTGAACGCGTACACCATGGAAGATATACTTAAATTCGATTAAACGATGAAAAACGTATTAATAATAATAACGACGATAATAATAATAATAATAATTCAATCGACGAACATTATAATCGATAAACTATTATTTCTTTTTTTTTTTTAACATTTTTTTTTCATTCTACGATACACAAAATTTGCCCCCCTCCCTCCCCTCCCTCCCCACCTCAAGAAAAAATTTTCATCTCGAAGATTAAATATAATTAATCGTAATTATATACTCACCTAAAAGTTTCGTAACGACGGCACCTTGTTGGTTCAAAGATAACACGTGATTGGCTAAATCGTTGTAATGTCTAAGTGCACCCAATCCATGGGAGAGTTCCAACAAACGTTGTCTCGATGCACCACCGCCATTTCCGCTTGCGAATGGTCCAGCTGTACAGCTTTGCAAACTCACGCCTGTCGGGATACAATACGAAGAAAAATGAATATTAAATATCGATGTATTTTTAAATGAAAAAGTAAAACAAACAAATACGAATAATAGAATAAAAATTAAAAAAACATTCTTAGTTAAATGATTTTTCTAATAAATGTAACGAAACGTTTTTTTTTTTTATTATATCCGCGAATAAAGAATTGAAATTCGTAGAAATTCGTCGAAGAGGATGATTTGACACGATCACGATTTCTTCGACGAAGAATAAGAAGAAAAAAGATAAATAAGAAATGAAGTAGGAAATAAGCATTCTCACCTATCAACTTTTTTTATCGATAAAATTACTCGGATTTGAACGGTTCGTTATGATAACAATGAACTCTCACGAACTAAAGAAGAACGGGGAGGTCACGGTGCAAAATGTCGACTTATTATCGTCGCGAATTAATTGAAATTACTCGCGCACAACCGTGGACCATTATCTCGCAAATGGGATGATCTCGTCGAATATCTCGTCGAATATCTCGTCGAATATCTTGTCGAAGATCACGAATAATCGGGGACCTAATAAAACTTTCCTCTTCTTATTTCCTTTTCTTTCTCCTTATCCGTCTTTTTCATTTACACGTGGAGTCCAAAGGTGTATTCGGTTAATCGGTTAGGTGCGAAGCGGCTCGTAATTTTTCGAAGGACAACGATATAAAAGATATGAGAAAAAGAAAGATAGAAAGAGACAGAGAGAGAGAGAGAGGGAGAGAGAAGAAATCTTGTCTTCTTCGAAGAAGAAAAAAAAGAGAAGAAAAAGAGAGAGAGAGAGAGAGAGAGAGAGAAAAAAACTTTATAGTCGACTAATCTTTACGACTGAATCGCAAGCAAACGATTTTATGATCTAACGCGAGCTCGTCATTAAGGAATCATTTGCATCCGGGGTCTGTAAGTGTCGGCAAAAGCTCGGATGATACTAAACGATTACTATTTCCGAATCAATTATTACAAGAACCGAGTACTTCGAGCAATTAGCAAATATCATTCGACATTTAAATTTCCATATTTGTATATCGTTTCAATCGCATCCTTATTCGTAAGATCGGATAATTACTTTTTCTTGTTTCTTTTTTTTAATAATTGTTGTTGGGTTAATTAATCGAGACAATTATCTAAGGTAATTGATTATTCCATTCAATTGTGATTTTAAAATCAATGACCGATTAATGTTCCTTTCTCTTTCTATGCCATTTGTTCATCGAATCGATTTATCTTTGAGTTACGACACTTACCTGTGAAATATTCAATCGATCTTCCATATCTATCGATATCAATAGATCGATACTTTTCCCCAATCTTTTTCCTTTGAATTTCGTTTTCTATCTTTTATCTCTCGTAATTTTTTTCTTCTCTTTTTTTGTATCTTTTTTTGTATCTTTTTCTCTCGGTCAATCCGATAGACGTTGGACGATTTAACGCGGGGCTATATAATCTCGAGCTTTAGTACACGAAGATAAACCTAACGACGGGTTAATGCAACAACCGTACCTATAAGGACATCGGGGAAAATATACGACAGAAGTGAAAATATTTCTTTGCTTATCATTTCGATAAACAATTTTCTATAGAGATATATTTACGAAGTAATCATTTTTTTCCTCGAGTACTGTGCAATTAAAACGAACGATTCGAACGAAATAATGAAAAAGAAAAAAAAACACAAACCAAAAAAAACAAAAATGAAGCAAAAAAAAATATATGTCATAATAATAAGAAGAAAGGGGGGAGGAGGGGGACAAAAAAATAAAATCATTTTTTGTATATTACCAGCTCGCTCGCGAGCATACAAATCTACATATAAAGTAATTGACGACGATGAAGGGATCATAAAAGGAACTTCGAAATTCTTTCGTTGCTTATAACCGATGAGCCTTGCACCTTTATGGTGGACCCTTCAACGAGGGAATGCAAACATTGGATAATATTCCTCGACATAAATTTAAACCCTTATTAGACGTGGTGGGTCGTATATGTGTTACGTACCGGTTTTATCTTTTAATATCATTTTTCTTAATATCGTGCAAGCTCTGCCATGTATTACGGAATACGCGTTATGCTTTTATATTTAAACAATATGAATCCTTTTCTATGTGATATCTGTGATCTTTATTACGATATATTACAATAAATTAAAAATTATTTATTAAAATAAAATATTATTTTATATATTATATTTTATATATTTATTTTATATATTTTATATATTACAATAAATTAAAAATGTTTTATCTAACAGCAATATGTCATCTTATTATTACACGATAAAAGGAATATCAAAAAAAATTGAATCATTTTCTGCGTGACGCGTAATTTTATAATAATACGTTCAAAATATATTCTATGAATGAAAATGATTTATTTAATAACAGTGTATCTTTTAAAAATAACACATCGATGTGACATCGAACATATGATAATAAATATCGATTATTATATCGATTATTAATTCAATCGTTAATACTAACAATTCTATAAAACATTGCAATCTATCCTATCAATAGTTTCTGATAAATAAAAACTAACGTAACATCGAACATTGATTTATTTATATATGTATATTAATTATGCAAAAATTTATTCGACGAATGAATAAATATAATTTGTAAAAAAATATTCGATAAAAAGAGGAAGAAGCCTGTGGGGCATTTAATAGAAATCGAGGGAAGGATAAATAAAATGAAAAATGATTTTAGGTTGATAAGAGAATCAGGTAAAAGACAGAGAAAGGAGACCGCTGCTGGGTTGTTTCTTACGAAGCTTCTCCAGCAACCGTCGTCGTCGTCCTCGTCGTCGTCGTCGTACGTGCATTCCGCGCTCATTTCGTGTCAAAGCGATCGGAGGTGTCGTGAAAACGAAAGTAGCCGATGCACTGAAAGAAATGCGTCGCGTCGTTGCGTCCAACGTGAGACGCGGGAACCGGTTCTGAACGAGTTCTCGGACGAAGTTCCCCGGTGTATTCGAGCGGGTGCGAAACCACCGCTGATGGAAAAGACGTGAATAAGGAAAGAAAGAGAAAGAGAGAGAGAGAGAGAGAGGAACGAGACCAATAAGATATTGTCTAAAATTCAACTAACATATATTTATCGTATCCGTGTTATTTATGTTAATTCGTGATTAAAAAAGATTAAATAGAAAGAAGATGAAAGTTAGAGGAAAAATACGAGTCAACCCCTTTCGTATGATGCCTAATTCGTTTCTCATTGTTCATCGAGGGAAAATGATATTAGTTATTTATCTGGCATCTCGTGTTATATCGAAATTTTGTGAAATAATATTAATCGGGTTAATGAGTTTTATAAATCGTAAGAATATTTTGAAAAATGATACATTCTCGTTGTAAATCGAAATCATCTGTCTCATCGAGACTGAAATTAAAATAATATTCTCCTGGTAGATATTTGGAAAATGTTTGTTCAGAGAGAGAAAGAGAGAAAGAGAGAGAGAGAGAGGAACGAGACCAATAAGATATTGTCTAAAATTCAATTAACATATATTTATCGTATCCGTGTTATTTATGTTAATTCGTGATTAAAAAAGATTAAATAGAAAGAAGATGAAAGTTAGAAGAAAAATACGAGTCAACCCCTTTCGTATGATGCCTAATTCGTTTTTCATTGTTCATCGATGGAAAATGATATTAGTTATTTATCTGGTATCTCGTGTTATATCGAAATTTTGTGAAATAATATTAATCGGGTTAATGAGTTTTATAAATCGTAAGAATATTTTGAAAAATGTTACATTCTCGTTGTAAATCGAGATCACATGTCTCATCGAGACTGAAATTGAAATAATATAATTCGGGAAAATAATATTCTCGTGATAGGTATTTGGAAAATGTTTGTTCAGAGAGAGAAAGAGAGAGAGAGAAAGAGAGAGAGAGAGAGAGGAACGAGACCAATAAGATATTGTCTAAAATTCAATTAACATATATTTATCGTATCCGTGTTATTTATGTTAATTCGTGATTAAAAAAGATTAAATAGAAAGAAGATGAAAATTAGAGGAAAAATACGAGTCAACCCCTTTCGTATGATGCCTAATTCGTTTCTCATTGTTCATCGAGGGAAAATGATATTAGTTATTTATCTGGTATCTCGTGTTATATCGAAATTTTGTGAAATAATATTAATCGGGTTAATGAGTTTTATAAATCGTAAGAATATTTTGAAAAATGATACATTCTCGTTGTAAATCGAAATCATCTGTCTCATCGAGACTGATAATTCGGGAAAATAAATAGGTATGGAAAATGTTTGTTCAGAGAGAGAAAGAGAGCGAGAGGAACAAGACCAATAGATATTGTCTAAAATTCAATTAAACATATATTTATCGTATCCGTGTTATTTATGTTAATTCGTGATTAAAAAAGATTAAATAGAAAGAAGATGAAAATTAGAAGAAAAATACGAGTCAACCCCTTTCGTATGATGCCTAATTCGTTTCTCATTGTTCATCGAGGGAAATGATATTAATTATTTATCTGGCATCTCGTGTTATATCGAAATTTTGTGAAATAATATTAATGGGGTAAATGAGTTTTATAAATCGTAAGAATATTTTGAAAAATGATACATTCTCGTTGTAAATCGAAATCATCTGTCTCATCGAGAGTGAAATTGAAATAATATTCTCCTGGTAGATATTTGGAAAATTTTTGTTCAAATTTGTCATCAATTTGTGGCATCGTGTTATAGTTACATCGAAATTAGAAAATAATATTAATCAAAAAAATTGGGATTTATATTAATCGTAGGATTATATTTCTATCGTCTTTAACAACGTGTTAAATAAACATTAAAAAATAATAATATTCGTGATATTTTTGGAAAGTTTTTGTTAAAAGTTGTCGTCACTTATGGCATCTCGTGTTATATCGAAATTTGGAAGTAATATTATTAATCGAGGAAATACAATTTGTGTTATATACCGTAAAAATATTTTTGCATCATCTTTAACACTAAACATACAAAAATTCTTATTACATAAATGATATAATTTTTGTTATACATACATCACTAAATATATGACTTTTTCAAGATGAATCATTCGATACGTTGTGGATACAAATATATATACACGAAACATTTATATACGTTTAATGTTAAACACACATGAATGAAAAATAATACAAATCAATGATACGTAACATAATCTGTATTAAAAATTACTGCAATTTTATCAAAACGTTAGTAAAAACTTTCGACCGAGGATTCTTTGATAGAAACTAGGATTAGATTCCGATTTCACGAATCCTCGATTCTTCTTTTAATAATCACATCTCGATGGAAGGAAAAAAAAAACAAAAAAGCAAAGTAAAAAAAAAAAAGAAAAAAAAAACCTACGAAGACCACGTTTTTCTCGTTATCCGAGATTTTAGCTGGCAGCTACCTGAACCAAACGACGAGAAGGATCAAAGCGCACTCGAGTTCGGGAACAGGTTGTACAAAGGACGCGACGGATCCGAAGAGATTACCGTCGAAACGTCTGCTAATTTCCTGCACCAACCCCAACGTTCACTCGTGCGCGCGATCTGATAAGCTTATTCTCCTATAAAACTTTTCAATCTTTCTATCTAGAAATATATATGTACGTAGAGAGAAATAAGTATATATCTTTATAAATCCATCATGAGATCATCTTGTCATGGTTAAAGGTAATAAAAAATGTTTTTTCATATCAATTAGAAATGAACCGAATCATTTTTAACACTGGTTAGAAATATTTCTAATTCATTATCTCCTAATATAAATTCTTAGCTTAATTGTATGTATGTATGTATGTATGTGTGTGTGTATGTGGAGGGGGAGGTGAGGGAGGTGCGTTTGTGTGTATGCGTAAGAAAGTAAGTATCCTTATAAATCATCTTGACAATCTTGTCGTGGTTAACAAAAAAAAAGAGAAAAAAAAAGTAAAATAACATTTTATCAATTACACACGAGCTAAACAATTTTTAACACTAGATAGAAACATTTCTAATCTACTATCCTTCGATCTAAATTCTTAACTTTGATATATGGGTAAGAAAGTAGGTATCCTTATGATAAATCATCTTGACAATCTCGTCACGATTAAAAAAAATAAACTAACGTCATATCCGTTTCAAATTAACAAATGAAATGATAGTAACTTTGAATATCAAACAAAAATAATCTGGTCTGCGTAAATAGGATTATCTTCTCGATCATTACAAATGTGAAAATATTTGAATATTTTTCATAAACTCGATCGTCTCGTCGTTTCCCCCCCGCTCCCCTCCAACGATCTCGTTGTTTTTGATCGAAGGAATGTTTTTATTTTCATTTTAACGACTGTGAGCATTGAAAATACGACGGTAAAAAAAGCTAATAAAAAAAAAAAGTATTTAATCTAGATTTGAATAGATCGTTCGTTCGGTAAATCAACGAACCAGGGCGTGGCACAAAGTAGTTTAAAACGTGCGAAGAAGCACGACAAGATAGAAGAGCACAAAATTAGATCACATTGCTACGTAAACGATTTTATCTACTTCTAAACATCGACTAACGGGCGTACCTATTTGAATCATTGAAAATGTTCACCCCGAACTATTCGACGTTACTCACTTTTATCCATATACGACGAGTTATCAAGATGAATCACACAAGTCAAGATAATTAGTTAAGTATCATCGTAAGATTTAAACGCATTTGATTAAATCATCCAAAACAAAACTAATCTTCCAATCGCGCAATCTCAACGCAAAAGATGAGAAAAAGAAAATCAGTTGGATGGGAGGGTGGGGGGTAAGTGCGGAGGGTGGTGAGAGATGAAAAAAAAAAGAAAAGAAGAGAAATTAAAAGAGAAGGAATCGAGATAATAAAAAGAAACATTGAATATCGCGTTCGGTTGTATATCAAAAGATACTTTCGAACGAGATTCTTTCTTCTGACAGCATGGTTGACACGCTTGGTTGGGTTCATGCAAAAAGGGTACGTCGAAAACGTTCGACGACGACGACGACTCAATCGACACGATGATCCAAAAATAACGACGATTCTTTGATAAACAGACGGTTAGAAGACTTAACGACGCGTGAGTACGGCAAATGAATAATTTTTTTGCACGTTCCTACGTTTACCCGAACGCATACATTATCGAACAATATTTAATCTTGCTCGAAGATATTCGTGTGATAAAAGAGAGAGAAAGAGAGAGACCTTCTCGACTCGGTTAAAAATCCAATTAACGAACTCGCCCAAGTACCCTGTTTCTTCAGCTTCATCCCCTTCACCGCTTTACCTTCTTCTCGCATCTTTCTTCTAACATCGAACTTCGAAAAGCATGAAACGCGTTTGTCACGCTAGTTTAACACGCGACTCGAGAGACAATCTCTCTTTTTTTTATTTTTATTTCTTTCTTTCTTTACCCCCTCCACTGGTAATACCGGAAAGGAATGAACAATTGAAAACCTAAATTACTTAACATTTGAAAAGAAATTTTGTTCATCGATTATCTCCTGCTGTTACTGCTGCTGTTACTGCTATTACTATTATTGCTGCTGCTATTTGCTTTTATTCCCCATTTATTTTCTATTGTTTTTATTTCCCTTTTTTTCTTCTTGTAAGAAAAATAAAACAGAACGGATAATCATCGAATCGAAAACACGATCTCGAAGGAAGGAAAGAAGAATCGGATTCTCTTTCTCTCTTTCTCTCTTTGAGATAGCAATAATTACAATTTACTTTAGATATATCGTATAAATCGTGGTTGAGTAGAAGTCCGTATAGATGCGTGTAACGGAGAAGAAACTGAACGATCCCATCCGGAAGGTAAAAAAATTAATTGCTTAAATCGTCGTTAATTATAGCTCGAGGATAGGGGATGCGTGTCTCGTCAAGAATCGACGTCGATCACGCCCGTGAATGCCAATGTATGTGTGTGTACGTCTGTGTGTGTGTATGCGTTTGTGCGTGCGTGTGTATATCTCTGCGTGGTAAGTACTTAAGTACTTCCAGTATGAAAATGTGTTAGCACAAGGAATAAACCAAGCAAGCAAGCAAGCAAGCAAGCAAGCAAGATGATATTAAAGTATCCAAGTATACTCTCTACTCGTCGTTTCATTTCCATTTGACATTTTTTTTTTTTTTTCGAAAACGTTTATCCTTCTGGAAAAGTGTATACAGGTGCAAAGATGGAAGAAACGTTTTCTTCTTCTTACGCATTCTCGATTTCTTTTCAAAACATCTCCGTGCCGCGCGATTATTTCATACTTTTCCACCTCTCATTTATATTTCACATTTTATTATTTCAACAAAATGCATAAAAGGTAAATCGCGAACATGGTGGTGGATTACCCGGTGCTGCGTGTGACGCATCGTAATTACCATACGTGGAATTAAAAACTTCTTTTGTGTTTGCGATTCGCGCCGGACTTATCTTTCCAAGGATATGCACGCGCACGCACGCGCGCACGAATACGACGAACACGCAGCAGCACAGACACAACGCGTACATCAAATCAAGAAAGGAAAGCGAACGCGGTAAACATTTGTATACGATTAGGAGGCGTGTCGTCGCGAGGAACACGCGAATGATTCGAATGCGAAATAATAAAAAAAAAAAATAAAATAAAATAGAAAGAAAAAGAACGATAAAAGAGAGAGAGAAAGAGAAAGATAAGCTCACCGTCGATAAGGGAAGCCGGTGGTACAGTCATTTGTTGATGATGGTGTGCAGCCGGATGCTGATGATGATGAGTCGGATGAACCTGAATAAGATGCGACCTCGTCTGGGAGAAGGTCGGCGAGGGTGGTTCCCAAGGTCGCGTTACACCCGTACTGACGGGAAGGTCCTCGTCGTGACAGCAAAACTTGTCACTCGCAGCGCCGGTACCGGCGCCACTGCAATTCAGCACAGCGTGTCCCTCGTTATTGTTGTTGTTGTTGTTGCTATTACTTACGTCCGAGCCACTTTGGCCGTTATTGTTGTTAGCATTTCCGTTGCTCCCGTTATTATTATTATTATTATGATTATGATTATTATTATTATTATTATGATTATTATTATTATTATTATTATTATTATTATTGGTCGCGTTAGAATTCGTATTATTATTATTTATTATTATTATTACTATTGTTACTATTGCCGTTGGCGTTAGGATTATTATTATTATTATTAGTTAGTCTCGTAGAAGCGGTCGCGGGACTACCACTACCACTAGCACTGCCACTGACACTTCCACTGCCAATGCCCTCGACCTGCACCATCTCGGCGTCGATCGCAGCCACCGACTTGGCAGTACCACCAGGAGGGCTCGCGACGCCACCACCGATCATCATCACCAGACGAGATCTCTCGGCTGGATCCCCTCCACCGGTGGTTCCTGCACCGGCTCCTCCCTCGCACCTTGTTTCCTCCTCTTTAACGCGCGCACACACCAATATACACACACACAGAGACACACACACACTTGCCCTCTCTATCGGAATACAAAGGTGTCCAGCTAGGCCACAGAGGAGAATACAAACGCAATCGAATCTTTCTTTCTCTCTTCTTCTACCTTCTCCTCCTCCTCCTCCACCTCCTCCACCACTTTCCCCTCCTCCTCCTCCTCCTACTTTCCGTCGGCGGTACCGACGGTGATAGTAGTAATAGTAATAGTAGTAATAGTAATACGTTGTATCCTCGTCCTCCTCCTCCTCGCCGTCCTCGACATCGACGAAAACGATAACAAAACGACGACGACGACGACAAAGAGGTTGGGTAGCTCGCTCGTGGCGAGCCTTCCTCTTCTTCAACGTGACACGAGGAGCACAACATCACGTAAGCTCCACCGATCGTCTTCCATCGCTGCAAGTTCTATCTATCCCAATCTATCTATCTATCTATCTATCTATCTATCCTATTTTTATTTTATCTTCCTCCTTTCTTCTCTAACCCAATCACAAATAATACAACGATAAATAACAATTCTTTCCTAATATCGTGTCTCTCTCTCTCTCTCTCTCTCTTTGCTTATCAGTTGTTCCTTCCCTTTTATTTCTCAACGGCACACAAGTTGGCGCCTGTTCGCGTTCCGCCGGATTCGAGAAGATTGTGGTGTCTGCCTTCCGTTCTGAGACTCGTTCGAAGCGTAACCCGGACTAGCCTAACCCCCACCCCACTACTAACACACCTCCAATCGTTTGGCGAAGGTGCGATTGTGATTTAAAGCGTCCCGACGCCCGATACGTTCAACCCCTTCTTTTCCCTTCTCTCTCTCTCTCTCTCTACTTAAATATATATATGTATATATATCTTTGTTTGGTCTTTAATAGAACCACCACACAACGCGAGATGATAAGAGAAGAGAAACACCACCACCACCACCACGCGAAGTTAACGCTGCTCACGCTCCGCCGGATTCGAGCAGATTGCCTGCCTTCCGTTCGGACTCGTTCGAAGCGCGCACTCCGAGCGGCCTTACCCCCACCGTTATTTCACCCGAGAAAGAGAAAGAGTAACACACAGACAGACACCCAGAGAGAGAAAGAGAGAGAGAGAGAGAGAGTAAGAGATTTAAAGCGTCGCGACGCCCAGCCAGCACCACCTCCCCCTCCTTTCACCTCCCCACTTCTTTTCCCATAGAGAACCCTCTTTCTCTAAGTCCCTCTTTCCCTCTCTCTCTTACATTCGAGCAACCTGCTCTCTCTCTCTCTCTCTCTCTCTCTCTTAACACACTATGACGGGATTCAAGCGGATTGTCCGATCCCCGTTCGAAGCGCGCACCCACCGAACAACCTCCTCCTCTTCCTTCCCCTCCTCCTCCTCCTCCTCCTTCTGCTGCCCCTCTTTTGCAAGTGAGATCGAGATTGAAGGTGCACCCTGGATGAAGGAGGTGGTCTCACGATTACCACGCCAATCCTCCTCGATCGAGTTCCTTCAAACCGGTTGAGAAGTCTCGCGTACCCACACACACACACACATACACACAGCAGCCAGACAAACTGACACTGCTATAAGCTTGACTCTTAGAGTGTAAGAAAAAGATAGAGACAGATAATAGTAGTAGTAGTAGTAGTAGGAAAGAGAAACAGGGAAGAGATCGAAGAGGAAGCCTGACGAGAGTTTGTTAAAAAGCCAACCAAGTGCGCACAACCGTCGCGCATCCGTGGTTACATCTACGCCCACCGACCATTACCAACTCGATCGACCAATTGGCCAAGCTTGTGGACGCCCACCGAGCTCACCGACCTCGCCTTTTTCCTCTTCTTCTTCTTATTCTTATTCTTCTTATTCTTATTCTTATTCGTGTCTCTTTCGCCCACGCTTCGAGAGTATTCAAGAAAAAAACAAAAATTGTATTTCAACCTTAACCGACGACCGTCGCTTAGCTAGCCCTCTCTCTCTCTCTCTTTTTTTTGGTCATTTGTTTGACCATGTTTCTCAAGATTTAACCTTTATCATCTTATTTGGAAACCATGGTCATGTACACTCTCATATCACCGATAGTGTTTCTTAATAAAATTGTTTGTACGTTTGACAATGTCTTTTTTGTTTCTGCAAATGATCCTAATTTGCGAGAGTCAAGTTGTTTCAACGATAAAGGGAAAAAAAAGTCGATTACAACGTGGACGAAAGTTTTGCGGTAAAACCGGGGAGATAGGGAAGAAAAAAGAAATGATTGTGGTGTAAGGGAAAAATAAAAAAAGAAGAAGAAAATGGAAATAATGGAGAGGGAAGAATAAGGGTGAGATTGAGATCGATGCACCCATCGTATAAATTGGCGAACGCACTCCGTCGTCTCGGTCGCGTGGATAAATCAATTTATACGTCTAAGAGGGTGAGAGGGTGGCTCATGGCAAAGGGAAATATCTTTTGCTGCTGGTGAACGCCACCATTCGCCATTTGCATGCTGCTCGCTCGTACATAGGTTACCTTACATACATACCTGCGGGTCGATGGTACCTACCCCTCAGGAAAAGCTGCTCGGTATATCGATCACCGACGAGATGCCGTGCTTTTATACTTCAACCGAGCTACGTTCTACCTATAAATAATAGCTACCTGCGCGAACACTGTTCTATCTCTCTCCTTATATTTCTCTTTATACAACCTCTAAGCCTTAATCGTCAGTGTGGATGGATACGATTGCGAACAACCGTAACTACACCTGCGAAATATACTTCCTACACCTTTGTTAAAACACCCCTTCCCCTCCCTCCTACCCTTTACCCTTTTCTTTTTATAATTTTACGAAAAGAAAAAATTTCATTTACGAGAAATCATATGTCAACGAATTTAACTATAAGTTACGAGATTTGGATGAAACTGTTTTTTAATCTAAATTAAAAAGAATAATTCTAATCTCGTTTATATTAAAATGATTAATTAAGATCTGTCAAATGCAACAAATGTTATATCAAATTTTTGATATGTTTCAATACGAGTACATAGTTCTCGTCGTGATGTATCAATAATACATATAAAAATAAGAAAATAACAACGTGTAAATATTGATAATACCTTCCCAATGGGTTTAACATTTATTAATAAAAAGTACTCAAGTACCTGATAAATAAATCAAATGATATATCTATCATAGAGAGACCATTTCTTATACCCGGTTATAAAAGAAAGACTATCACAACCCCATCGATCATCGTTTCTCTTCAAACGAACCTTTCGTTTTATATGAAAACTAACCTGACAACATTTTTCTATAACATTTAATGAATTCTAATTAAACATAAAAGTAACATCGTTGACGTGTAACCACAATACAAACTGAACGATGTTACCTTACGACGAATCATGTCGTCACGTCCTGTTAGAGGATATGACACGTTTCTCTTCGTAATAAGCGCTTTCCAGTTAAAACTCTGAGACTACTTGCAAACCTAATGACGTTTCTTTTATAAAGCGAAACTTCCCTTCTAACGTTTCTAACATTTTTTTTCATTTCTTTTTTCTTTTTTCTTTTTATTATTTACTTTTTTGTTAACGCACGTTACCGTTTCCTTCCTATCGTTAATTACAATTACGTTTCTATACACAAACACACACGCACATAAACTCGTTTGAAATTTAATTACGTATCCGTGCATAATTCCAATGACTTTTAATTATTCTCTAATCGATGATTTTCATTTTGATCTTGCTAAAAAAAAATAAAAAAAAGAAAATAAAAAATTTAAAAATATTTTCATATATATATTCAATATAATTACAAATAATAAATTGTACAAATTTGTATACGCGTTCGTAGAAAAGAAAAAAAGAAAGAAAAAAATGATACGTAACGGTACACGTTAGGAATTGTATTCAAAGTTATTTATATAAAAAAAAAAGAACATAAACGCATCCTTCGAAACTCGATTTATCTCGTTCGAAATAAAACAGGCTAATCGTGCGACCACAGAATTTAAGCGACCGACCACCACCGCACCGATTCGAGTTCTTACCGCAATATTCCGTGGGGAGAAAGAGAAAATGTTTTCGAAGTAGGCCAACGGTACTGAAAGAACCAATGCACCAAATTATTCACATTTTTTCTTTCTTTTTTTTTTTTATTTTCTGAGCTAAAAATGCGTCAGGGTTGTTGTGCTCGTAATATCTTTCATCTTTCTTTCAAATTTTTTCGTCACCGTTTCGTAAACAAAAAGAAAAAAAAGAAACGTCATGCATTTGATATGAAAAAAAAAAATCTTCGAAATATCTTCAATAATCAACTTGTTAGAAAATAAATTAAGAAGAATAAATGTGACTTCGAATAATATAATAAACAAATAAAACAGATTAATGTGTATAGAAATGCGTGACGAAATTCTGAAGTCTACGGCCTTTGAATAGCATAACTTCCACGCAAAGATATATGTCATGTATCACTTCGATTTCATGTATCAATTTCAATATCTCGGCCCTGTCTAACGTATAAGATAATGAAGTTGTTTCGAAGTTGAATAACCAGTTTTCAAGGATCATCGTTGAAAAAAAAAAGGCATTCATTTAGGTTAAAACTATATCAGATAGAAATAATATTAATTTTCAAATGTACAATGTCAAGCAACCCTGAAATTGATACTTAATAAAATCGAATCGAATCGTATGTATATACTTTGACAACGAACAGATAATATCGCGTACGTATGTTTAATCGAGACAAGGAAAAAAAATATATATAAAAAAAAAAGGAATTAAAAAAAAAAAAGATACAAAAGAAAACGCGTAAGCAAATCGTAAAAACGTGAAACCGATCGATTCTCCTATTGCTCTGTGGATATTAATTAATATTGAAATCTTGAAATATGTTGAAGTAATTAAATACTATTAAAAATCGTGTATGTAGTATATATGTGTAGTAAAGTAAGTAAGTAAAGTATTATAAATAAGCTCAAGATTATCCTTAAACACAGATCTTTACCTGTTTCTCTTTACAATTAGTTTACGAGTACATATGAACGTGTATATATATATGTATATGTGTGTATAAAACGTTAAATTACACTTCGCTGTTTTTCAAATGAAAATCGGAATATTAAACGCATGCGATCTAAGTTTCATTTGTTGGAAAGACATATCGATGAATTGTAAGAGCAATCGACAAAACAACATAATTATTAACAGTCCGACCGCTTATTAGCTGATTTTCTCGTAAGATATGTCTCTTTCTCTCTCTATCTATCTATCTATCCATCTATGGGGTATTAAAAATGATCCATTCGTGCGTATATACAACATCCGTTCTTGAACGATCTCAAATAGTCACTAGTATTGAAAACATCAATAATAAGGTTTCTAAAAAAAAAGTATTTAATCGCGTATAAAAAAAACCGTATGATATTTTCTCAATGATGAAATAAAAAGGAATAACCTCTGATATATATATATATATATATTGATTATTTCTTTAATTATTATTTATCTATCAGCGTTATAATATAATTAATAGAAAATTTCCCTTTTAGAAATCCAACGCAGATTTCAACGAAATAGATGATAAAAAAACTTAACGAAACGAATTTTATTTTTATCAAATGGAGGTAAAAGGTAAGTAAACGTTCTCAATAAACTTCTTAACTACCTGTGACATTACCACTGCACAACTACTGTAACTATTACTGTTACTACTACTACTAGCAAAATGGGAACTACTGAACTCGAGCAGATGTTTACTACGTTCATGAAATTTTCACAAGTCGAGGGGTCAAACATAAGAGTCTATTAACGACTCTCACGACAATGAGAAAATACGTGTTGCAAACGCGCATTATGTATAATCCTAGTAAGTATGTATCGCACGGTATGACGTCTAACGCTTAAATGATAATCTCTTGTTGTTCTACGCAGAAATTCGTATAATCATTGTTACTCGCGCTTGGCGAACGCAAATACATTATTTCCTGCTTCTTTTTTTTTTATATTCTCTTACAATTAGTCGTTCGTATGGGAATAATTAAATGATGAATAATAATCATACTAATCGTATGATTTATATTTTAACGAAGTATCACTATCCTGACTAAAAATAGGAAGAAAATAAAACTAGAGGTCGAAAAAAGAAGAAAAAAAAAAAAAGAATTAATAATAATAAATTTAAAAGAGAGTAAAAAAAAGAGAGAGGAAAAGAAAAAACGAAGTAAAAATCGATCGAAATTTAAATACCCGGTCGGTTTCTCGATCGTGCTCTTCCACGCAATGCGGCAAGCGCCATGCGCGTTTCGTATCGGAGCCACATAAAAAACGATTATCATGATTACGCTTGTATAAGAGAGAGAGAGAGAGAGAGAGAGAGAAGGAGAGAAGGATAGAAAAGAACAAGAAAGGCAGCACCAACAACAGAGAAAGAGTTAGAGAAGATTTATCATGGACACTTTACACGGTTGCTTGGCTTATTTGCCTGTGGCTGGGTTAAGAGAAGCCTGCCAATGTTATTACCGTATTATACGAAACGTTCTTTCAAGATTCTGTATTCCTTAGGGTATTCTACATAGTTTACTATATATATATGTACATATATACATTATATTTCATTATACATATAAGTGCATGGAATTATATGAAATTATAGGTGAATTTCTCTAATTGTAAAATTCGAAATAATTTTTGGAATATTTTATATATTTGTACCAAGCATAAAATATATTATTTAATGAGATCAATTATGTTTGTGTGCACGTATAGTATATTTAATTTGTAGATTAGCTTGGTCTCAGTCGTCTGGCACGTATTCTTAATGCTTATTATTAAATTATTATTTTGCATTAAATTAATAATCTATTTGATAAAATTATATCACGTATATTATCACGAAATTGGATAATCTCGATGTGAGTTTGAATATCGTCGATAAACTACGCGCGTAATTACTTTTATAAGATTAGTAATTAAAATTCTGTAAAGTTGTTAATCCAATTATTAAATAATCGCGACGGATGTTACCACGATCATTGTTCGAACGTTACTAAATCGTTTAGTAAACATTCGATGTTTTTTCATAGATCATTTCTTCGTATTATCAACAATGATACAAATTTTCAAAAATGAAAAGATCAAACCGTTTGTATGCTTTGTAATAAAAGCGTTAATCGTTCGACGTGTTGCCTATTATCGGAATAAATTTTTCGTCGTGGAATTAATTTTCGAAATGATTTCGTCGTGTATAATGGAATTTTAATTAGCGCATACACGTGATATAAATATTAAAATGTTATCAATGAAATAATAAACATACGTATAATACGATCATTAAAATGTTTATATAGAATGTTCCGTAAAAGTTCTTTAAAATCATATCGCTAAAGACCTAAATTGTTAATGAATTCATTAAATTATACGCTTTAACGATGATAACATATACCTATATAAGTATATAAAATATACATGAAGCAAACTATATCCAACAATAAGTCTACGTATATACGCAGCCAGAGAACAATCTCGTACTGGGTTTACTATCGCGAATGCTAACTATTACCAATACTATTACTGCTCGACCATTACCTTAGAAAGGGTGGGAGTGATAAATCATGCGACAGGAATGATTCGGCTAAATTGCTGCTCGCACGTATCCGCGCTCGAAGCTGCGAAGAAGAGGAGTAGGAGGAAAGGGGGTGGCGACCTCTTCTATCCCCACTACTACCAACAACATCATCGTCACCGCCACCGCCACCACCACCACCACCACCTCCACCACAACCACCACCTTCTCCTCCCCCTACCACCATAACCAGAAAGACGGTTGCTATCGCGAGAGGCAATGTCCGTCGTCCCTGACGAGTACGCACGCGTCCAAGTAGTAGCCATTGGTCTATTGATTTTGCCTGGCCTTTCTTGGGGGTACCCACCGATATGCATTACCACTCGCCAGGGCCGTCTTAACAACTAAACCGAGTTACCTTATGTTGCCGCCAACTGGCAGATGGGCGTGGTCTATTCAGTGGGTGTGGTCTATCTATACCTAAGTAGTGGGGATACCACTTTTATCATTGGCTAGTTCATTCTAGTTCCAAACTGATCCAAACGAGAGTCCCTTCATCTCTCGTTCTCTTCTTCCCTCAACTCTCTTCGATACGTCGGAGTCTGAAAAATGTTTGTAAGTATGATCGTTTTTTCGAATTATTATTTTGAAAAAAGTGTTCTTTCTTATTATTTTCATCATTTCGTCAAAGTATACAAATTATTTCTAAACGCTGATCGAAGTTCAGTGACGAAGTGAACTGACGAACGTTTACTAATTGTAAGTGCGTTGGAAACTTAATGTCTCTTTATTTTTATGTAAAAAAAAAAAAGAAAATAGCATAAGAAAAAGTAGCGTTGGAAAATTTCTAACCAATTAAAATTATCCCAGAGTAAATCGAAAAAAAGGGAAGACGTTACGATGCGTTACGCCGAGGGTCCGTTTTCGATGTTAATGCGATCGGTGAATTAAAAAATACAGGAACACGTACCCGGTAGATTTCTAATAACTCGAGATAATGACAAAGAAAAGGGGGGGAGGGAGGGGACCACCACGATGGCTGGCGTCAAATTAAATCGGCTAGCAACAAAAGCTGTCTGTTAGAATGAGATTGTTACCACGGTGGTAAGTAAATGGAAGTAAGAAAATATATATATAACAGAGAGATAATATATCCTATCCGATCTTTCGTCCTGATAGTTCTACGTCGTAGGTTATACTTTACTAGTTATCTAGAGCAATCCGGTAAGAAGATAATTATAATTTACCTTTCGAGTTAATATCATCCATGCGAATTTCTGAGTTAACGTGCATACAACGACGCGAATCCCTTTGTTTTTTCATTATTATTATTATTATTATTATTATCCTTTAGAATCGAATCGTCCGATGATTTGCAGCATGATCGTTATTTACGACGCCGAGTTAATTAATAATCCAACATTAAAATGAAATATAATCCACGAATGACCGTTGTCGTCATTGTAAAGTCCGATAAAAACGCGTAATTAAAAATACATAGGAATGCGTGTTAAAAAATATGTCGTGGATCAAAACGTCGGGTTGGTGGCTTTCGAAAGTATTATACCTGTATCAGCGATTAGTTGCTCGTTAAGAACATTCCAAAGAAGAGTTGTCATCCTAAGAGGATGAAGAGGTGATCCGACTACCATTTCATTTTACCTATTGACACAAGGGTGATCCTATGCGCATCTGGTTATTTACATTAAACGATGAGTCCTCCTCTCTTCTGATCGAAAAAGACAAATAAAACGACTGGAGCTACTTAACGAACGTAACGTCTTCTCTCTATTGATTTTTTCTCTCTCTCTTTCTTTCTCTTTTTTTTTCCAACGAATGCTACTTTAGAAAGCATTCGACTAATAAGCCTAACAGTACGACAAACTATTTTTTCTCTGTTGCACCAAAAAGAACTGGAGATATACGCATACCTAATTCATACAATAAAATAATCCTACTGGAATTAAATATTCAAATAATGTTTATCGTTGAGAGATCGTCACGTAATCTACCTGGCCCGTTATGTTTTCATTTCATCCATACTTCATTATTTTTTTTCCCTTTTAAAGAAAGTGAACATTCAACGAGATCAAAACCTTTTACGATAAATCAGCTTTCTCATTATAATTTACAAGCAAAGTATGTACACGTTTTCTAACAAACAATGTATATATATAATGTATATATATATATAATCATAATTTATTAATAAATACGATACAAAAATTCAATACGTTCGTTATGCAAATACGAATTAATCAGTTTGTTTACTGTTTAAGATATTAAATATTTTACAGAACATTATATCGGCATACAAATTTAATGATATCTCTCGGTGATTCAGAAGAGATTAATCAAGCTTCTTTAGGAAGATTAATAACGATGCCCCTAAAGTTTTTTTGTTTTTTTAAGCTAACGAAGTACTATCTACGAAATAAAATAAAAAGAAAAAGAAAAAAGAGGTAAAAAAAAAAAGAATAAACGAGGGAATAATTTTCGAGCGTTAGGTTTGCGTGTACTTGAATAAAACATTTGTCTCTCTTGTAAAAGAAAAAAGAGGGATAAAGATAGAGAGAAAGATAGAGAGAAGGAGAGAGAATGAGAGAGACTGTTCTCTTAAAAAAAAAGCGTCAATACTTCTCCACGTGTCTGTTGCGACCGGATGGAAAGGAAGCAGAAGAAAACGATTGCTCAACGCGGGAAACGGCCGAATGTGAAACGCAACGACGCGTACTGGCTTTATAGTAATCTTCTTTCTTTTATTTCTTTCTTTCATTCCTTCCTTCTTTCTTTCTTTCTTTCTTTCTTTTTTACCTTCCTTCCTTATTTCTTTATTTTCCATCTCTTCTTCTCTCTTTACGAAGAATTTCATTGTTCCCCCACAGTAATAACAGTTTCGCGGCTGCAGAAACGCTCTCACACCATAACCGATATGGAATTTAAGGAAACTTCATCCCCTCTCTTTACCCCACTCTTTAAACCCTACCATTTTCTTCTTAAGAGTTTTGTTCGAGCTAAGAAAAAGCCTTTTTGTTGTATCGATCGAACAACAACAACAACAACAACACAATCTATGATGTGCACTTTCTCTCAACTTCGAAATACAAAATTCGTGTGTATGCGTGTGTTCTCGATTTTAGCCACCGATCGTAAGATCTTCCTAAACGATTCCTCACCCAGGTATTCCACACCGGATTTCCGCACATTTTTCACGTGACACGCACTTCAACGCTCGTTCATTTCCTCGCCGTTCGAATATCAAATTAACGAAAACCGCGATCTAATAGAAAGTTAAATAACGTTTACTGCAACTTTCCATTTTATGAATTGCCTACCTGCCTGCCTACCTGCTTGCTTGCTTGCTTTATCTGTTTTTTTTTTTGTTGTTATTTTATTTTATTGATCGATACTTATGGGACAATACAAAAGAGAATTGTCTTCTTTGACAAAAAAAACCTCAGGATCATCTCACATGAAATTTCACTTTGTTGTGTTCGTAAATACGTGCTTAATTTCACGGATGTGGATGCGGTGACTCGGTAATATCGCGAAACTTCTACTTTCTCCAAATCGATCAATACTTTGATCTACATTCGATAATTACTTTTACATTATTTTCTCATTTGTGTATATGCGTGTGACCAAATGAATTTACAAACCATGCATTAAATATATCCCTATAAATTTACGATAGTAAATAATCTACACCCCCAAAGGGGATTCCTAAAATATTTGCAAGTGGACAAATTTGTTTGAATTCTTTCTTTAGGTTACACCATCGATGTACATACACCATGGAGCTTGCATGATTTCAAAATTTTTGCATGACTCAAGTAAGAACCTATATATTATAATAATACATTTGCATGTACACATACATAATTTAACACGTAACTTTTTTTTTTACAGACGACCATTCAATTATAAGATCGATCTAAATTTATAAAAAAAAAAAAAAGCAAAAAAAAACTCTAATAATTATTAAACGAACGAATACTTTGAAAAAAGTTTGAAGAGGAAGACATTTTCTATTCAAGTGGACAGATCGATCGTTGTTACACAGCGACTTTCTTACTCTCTCACTTAGGTGTTACGCATTAAACGCATGGTTGTATGTGTCGTAGGCAGAACGATAGTAAGCAACCACCTGTGCGCATAGCTAATACCATATAATAAGGACTCATGCATATGAATTTAGTGGGCCAGTCTTTCTCTCTTTTTCTCTTAGGTAGTTTTATCGGTCGGCATCTATCAAGCACCGTGCAACCCTTTGCGGACCTACACCTCCGACCTGTATCTCATAAGTCTAGATATGATTATATGTGTTACATATACATATGTGTGTGTGTGTGTGTATTGAACTATATAGGTAGCCATACATACACATACATATATAAACAAATTCATAATAATGCATCAGCAGCAGACCGATCCGATCGTGGCACGGCATGCTTCTTTTCTCATTCCCTTCTTTTTCTAACTTCTTTAAAGGACACGCATATACATATATGTATCTAACACGCAACCCTTTCTCTAACGAAAAAGAAGGGTACGCGTATACGTGTAAACACGCTAACGCATCGTGACGAGACAACGATATATACTTCTTTCTTTTTTTATTTTATTTTATTTTATTTTATTTTTTTTCGGCTTGTAACACGCGCGTGTCTCGTGTAACGTGAAAAAGTAACAACAGAATAGAAGTAGGAAGACAAGATAATAATAATTCTTCTCTTTTTATTTATTTATTTCCTTTTTTTCTTTTTCTTTTTTTTTTCTATGTGTCTAATGAAGAGACAGGACAGATGCAGGCACGTGTCTTTCTTACTATTACTCGAAATCTAATTTATTGTCGAAGATCGTTGAAAGTGTTTCGATAAGGGATACCATAATAGAAAATAAAAAAGATAATAGTTATGATAATGAACGACGATGCCTATCACTAAAAAAACGGGGGGTGAGGGGGTTTAGCATCTGTTAACGATTAACATACGTTCGAATTTAATCCAAAGAGTCGGAAAAAGTATGAACTTTTGACTTGACGATTTTCGAATCTCACATCCTGCTGCTGCTGTTACTGCTGCTGTTTCTACCTCGATTGCATTTAATTACAAAACGTCCCTCGAGCACGCATCGTCTTCCCTTCTTGTGTCACTCTTCCGGAGGAGGAAGAAGAAGAGACATTTGCTGCTACGAAGACAATACGTACTGAATCTTAACTTCCTCTCCTCTGTAGTATTCTTTTTCTATAGTCATCGGTTTCTTAGTCGTTAGTCTTACAATTAGTCTACGTTTCAGTATTCATTTCTTTCACTGTTAAAGACAGATGCTTCTTCTTTAGGTAGCTAATCATTATATCTCTCTCTCTCTTTGCATTTTGTTTTATGAATACACGTAAGTACTTAAACATCATGAATGGGAATACATCGTTGAAGAATGTAATTATTATAAATATATTATATGCTTATTAGTATAAAAAAAAATAATACAGCGTGAGACTGAATGTGAGGGGGAACAAAATGAATTAATAAAATGATTTCAAATTGTTATTAAAAAAAAAAAGAAAAGAAAAATATTGTAAACCAAGTCTTATTCGAGTGATTGGTTAAGTTAAATGTTAAGAAATTATTCAAATTGATATCGAGTATTAAGAAAACATATATTATTTAGTTATGAAATCAATTTCGAGGTATACCAAAAAGGATGCACTTGCAAACCTGTTGATAATTAAATAATAAATAAATAAATAAATAAATAAAAAAAGTAAAAATATATATATATTAATAACACACACGCGCACGCGCAGCAACATATAAATTATAAATGATTTCAATGTTATTAAAAAAAAAAAAAAAAAATATTGTAAACCAAGTCTTTTCGTGATTGGTTAAGTTAAATGTTAATAAATTATTCAAATTGATCGAGTATTAAGAAATATATTACTTAGTTATGAAATCAATTTCGAGGTATACCAAAAAGGATGCACTTGCATCACGTTGATAATTAAATAATAAATAATAAAAAAAAAGTACAAATAATATATAACATACACATATACACGCAGCAAACATATGAATTAATAAAATGACTTCAAATTGTTATTAAAAAAAACAAAGAAAGAAAAATATTGTAAACCAAGTCTTATTCGAGTGATTGGTTAAGTTAAATGTTAAGAAATTATTCAAATTGATATCGAGTATTAAGAAATATATACTAGTTATGAAATCAATTCGAGGTATACCAAAGGATGCACTTACAATCACGTTGATAATTCAATAATAAATATAAATAATAAAAAAAAAGTACAAATAAGCTATATAACATACACATACACGCAGCAACATATGAATTAATAAAATGACTTTAAATTGTTATTAAAAAAAAAAGAAAAGAAAAATATTGTAAACCAAGTCTTATTCGAGTGATTGGTTAAGTTAAATGTTAAGAAATTATTCAAATTGATATCGAATATTAAGAAATATATTACTTAGTTATGAAATCAATTTCGAGGTATACCAAAAAGGATGCACTTACAATCACGTTGATAATTAAATTAATAAAAATAAATAATAATAAAAAGTACAAAAAATATATATATTAAATAACACACACACGTGCAGCAACATAGAATTAATAAAATGACTTCAAATTGTTATTAAAAAAAAAAGAAAAGAAAAATATTGTAAACCAAGTCTTATTCGAGTGATGGTTTAAGTTAAGTGCTAAGAAATTATTCAATTGATATCGAGTATTAAGAAAATATTATAGTTATGAAATCAATTTCGAGGTATACCAAAAAGGATGCACTTGCAAACACGTTGATAATTAAATAAAATAAATAAAAAATAAAAAAAAAAAGTACAAATAATATATACTACACACACACGTGCAGCAACATATAAATTAATAAAATGACTTCAAATTGTTATTAAAAAAAAAAAGAAAAGAAAAATATTGTAAACCAAGTCTTATTCGAGTGATTGGTTAAGTTAAATGTAAGAAATTATTCAAATTGATATCGAGTATTAAGAAATATATTACTTAGTTATGAAATCAATTTCGAGGTATACCAAAAAGGATGCACTTGCAAACACGTTGATAATTAAATAATAAATAAATAATAAAAAAAAGTACAAATAATATATATAACATACACATACACGCAGCAACATATGAATTAATAAAATGACTTCAAATTGTTATTAAAAAAAAAAGAAAAGAAAAATATTGTAAACCAAATCTTATTCGAGTGACTGGTTAAGTTAAATGCTAAGAAATTATTCAAATTGATATCGAGTATTAAGAAATATATTACTTAGTTATGAAATCAATTTTGAGGTATACCAAAAAGGATGCACTTGCAATCACGTTGATAATTAAATAATAAATAAATAAATAAATAAATAAAAAAGTAAAAATAATATATATATTAAATAACACACACACGCGCAGCAACATATAATTATAAAATGACTTCAAATGTTATGAAAAAAAAAAGAAAAGAAAAATATTGTAAACCAAGTCTTATTCGAGTGATTGGTTAAGTTAAATGCTAAGAAATTATTCAAATTGATATCGAGTATTAAGAAATATATACTTAGTTATGAAATCAATTTTGAGGTATACCAAAAGGATGCACTTGCAAACACGTTGATAATTAAATATAAAAAATAAATAATAAAAAGTAAAAATAATATATATATTAAATAACACACATACGTGCAGCAACATATGAATTAATAAAATGACTTCAAATTGTTATTAAAAAGAAACAATATTTGTCAACCAAGTCTTATTCGAGTGATTGGTTAAGTTAAATGCTAAGAAATTATTCAAATTGATATCGAGTATTAAGAAATATATTACTTAGTTATGAAATCAATTTCGAGGTATACCAAAAAGGATGCACTTGCAAACCCGTTGATAATAAATAATAAATAATAAATAAATAAAAAAGTACAAATAATAATATAACAACACATACACGCCGCAACATATGAATTAATAAAGACTTCAAATTGTTATTAAAAAAAAAAAGAAAAGAAAAATATTATAATCAAGTCTTTATTCGAGTGATTGGTTAAGTTAAATGTTAAGAAATTATTCAAATTGATATCGAGTATTAAGAAATATATTACTTAGTTATGAAATCAATTTCGAGGTATACCAAAAAGGATGCACTTGCAATCACGTTGATAATTAATAATAAATAAATAAATAAAAAAAAGTACAAATAATATATATAACATACAACATACACGCAGCAAATATTATACGAGTATACATATGCATTTTAATAAAATACAAGTTTTACTATTAATCTACTGTAACGACTGTTATCAGCTGTTGATCTCATTTTCCACGATGGTCACTCTCGGTCCCGGTGGCGCTCTGGGCCCCATAACGAACGAAGGATATACGAGTGGCAAAAGAAAAAGAAAAAGAAAAAGAATAAGAAGAAGTAGTAGTAGTAGAAGGTGGGAATAAGACTGTGAGAGATACCACGTACGTATAAATACACATATAACCATAAAGAGAGGGCATACACGAGGAGAACGGAGAAGAGATGTCGAGTTAAACGAACACCTGTGCCAACTGGGGCACGACCAAGGCACAGACGGATGGACAACAGCGAACGGGTGGACAAAACAGGTGGGCCGACTCAGAGATTCTTCGTTGTCCCAACTACACTCTTCTTTCCCTTCTCTCTCTTTCTAACTCTTTTTTTTACTTCTTGGGCCCTAGTCACGGCGCCTCAGGCCCCGCGTATAGCGTATCCGGTCATAACGACGACGACGACGACGACTACAGCACGAACATATTCATAGAAATTATTGAACAATTAGGATTATGAACATATGTTTGTTAATGAACGATTTTGTTCGATCTTCGATTCGTATTAAATGATTCATAGGAATATATTCTAACATAATATTTATTTATTCCATTCTATGATTGTTTTTTATTTCTTTTTCTTTTTTTACGTTTTATTTCGAAGAACACAAATTATATGTCGAGATTTATAATTAATTTTTTTAATTAATAACTAATTACATAAGCTTTCTATAAGATCAATGAATCCGAATGTAAAATGTTTTTAATATGATTTTCTTTTATATACGACGAATGCGTAATGGTAATAATGACGATTGTTCAAAGAAATATCTTTTTTTTTCTGTTTCAATTTCAATGAAGATCTCTTATTAACGTCAAGAATCAAGAATCGTGTGACGTAATTAATAGATCGTTCAGTTTATTTTTCAATGCATCACGTTTCATGCGCGTCATCGTATTATTTATTAATAATACACAATAATAATTTAAATGCGCAAATAGCTAAGTGCCTACTTTACTAACTTATGCGTGTGCGTGTGCGTCCTCGAGAATGCAAATCTCAGCACTCTCACGTTACGTATAATTCCATATCAAAGGTAAGACAAATATACTTTTTATATACACAAATAGAATTTTTCAACAAATTTCTAGAACTCTATCGATCGTCCCAATTTACAATTTCAAATCAAATGAATTTATTAATTTTCAGAATAATAATCATACGCATTAATAATAATAATAATAATAATAATCATAATTAAGATCAATATTTTATCGATAAAAAAGAAAATAATGAAAGAAAAGACAAAAGAAAAAGGAATGCAAAAATGGACGAAACTCGTGCTTTGAAAATTGATAGAAAATAAGATACTGATCTTTAAATTTCACGATCAGATGGGTTCTCAAGTTTTACAACGAAAGGTGCATCGAATTTCATAGTTCGATTATGGCTCGACGTGACCGACTTTTGTTCACACAAGAAAGACTTCTGAAAGTTCATGGATGAAAGAGAATAAAAAAAGAGAAAGAAAAGGAATGATGAAGGATCGAGGTTAGATATGGTAAAGATTGAAACCTCAACGAGAGAAAGATAGAGAGAGAGAGAGGGACACCAAAAAGAAAATGAGAAATTTTATTCCCTCTTTGAAAATCGTGCACGTAGAATCGAGGATAAACGACGTTTATTTATGTCGACTGTTCAGAGTTTGCGGATTGCGTGAGCAAACGAATAAATAACGGTTGCGATAATCGAACGACAGAGAAACACATTGCTTCTCAACTACAAAGGCACGCGTTACTACCAAACTAATTGCACACAATTAACGCATAAACATTAACTAACGTTTCTTACGCATCGTGATTTAATTGCAATTGCGTCCCGTTTTTTAAATAATTTCAATCCAACCCACCAACCGACCAACCAACCAACGTCTCGCGTTTTTCTACTTTACGTAACGCGCGATGAGAATTCAGAATAAAAAAAGAAAAATAAAAAAAAATATCAGCTAGCAAAATAGAGAAACGCGATTCCATTCGTAATAATTAATCGTGAGTTGGAAAAGAATAAAAGAAAAAGAAGGACAAACAAAAAAAATTAATATCTACCTTTTGCCATAGTACGTTTTTCTATGTGAAAACGTTAAAAACTTTGATCCTTTGAAAAAAAAAAAGTTTCATTTCGCATTCTTATAATCTTGTTTTATATTACATTCTATACGAATAATTTATTATTTTCTTCTTCCTTTTAAATGTTTTTCTATACAATTTATATAAAAATTAAAAAATATATATACAATTATTTACGATCGTATTAATAAAGATATATATTTTTCCAAGAAAAAAAATAATAAAGAGAAACGATCGAACTTTTGTTAAAGATACCAATCGTAAGATAACATTACCTTCGGAAATTATTTCTACGAGATAGATCGATATAGATAAACGATCTTCCTATTCGAAACGTAATTATAGATCCCGTACCTCAGTTCAACCATGAGAAGAACAAAAGAGCAGTGACTCCTCTACCATATTCACAATATCGGAAAAATTCACAAACGGATTTGTCGAGATTATAGGAAAAGATAAAATGAATAGATCGCTAATTGCCAAGCGTAAGTGTTGTCTCTCGTTACGTATCACTCGCCGAACGAAAACCTGTGGGATAATCCCAGGGACTCTACGAACAAGGAAGAAACTCATTTTTTTCATAGAACTGGATAATAAACTAACCGAATGACGGATTCCCGAGGTATATATCGAATGGTATCGTAAAATTGGCAAGCACGATGTTTAAAAAAAAAAAAATAAAAAAAAGAAAAGAAAGATTATATCCTTTCTAAAGAGGTATCCATGTAATCTCGAACACGATAAATAGCGAAAGGGGAAGTAAAAAAAAGAAAAAAAAACAAAAACAAGGAAAGAGAGAGATATAAAGTAAAGGTAAGGGGGAAGAGAAGAAGAAGAAGAAGAGAGATGGAGGGGGGAGGGGACGAAAAAGGGCTTAACGCGAGATAAAGATCTTTCCAGCTGGGAGGAGTAACCCTTCTGCTCGATGATCGATAAAAATCGTATGCCGTTGTCTTATCCTTTAACTTGTTAAGATCACGATAAAGAAAGTGGTGGCGGTGGGAAGGGGGGAGGGGGGATAAAGGGTAGAACGAGGTGAAAAAGTCAGTGAGGAGGGGGTGTGTATCGAAGGGTTTGGAACAAGCGTAACGTGGCAACGAGCTCTAAGAAATTGTCTCTCTTCTCTTCTTTTATTCTTGATCTTCTTCTTGTTTTCTCTTTCTCTTATTCTTTCCACCTTCGCTTCCGGGCCGTAAGCAAGCAAGCAAGCAAGCAAGCAAGCAGGCAGGCAAGCAAGCAGCAGGTAGGTCATCACCTGCCCTGCCGAATACCTGGTGAAGGCGCGCACGCACGAAATACCTGCGGTTCCACATCGCTAAGCGACGAAACCGCGCGTTCCGCGGCCAGATGTTACGTTACGACTTGCCCCGCGAACCAATAAGAAAAATACAAATAAAAAAAATAAAGAAATAAAAGAAAGAAGCGCGTACAGGAGTAGGTATGTACATACGACGCATGTAAGTAACGTTTACGAGACCCTTACATCGTTTTCGTTTTTTTTTTTTCTTTTTTTTATTTCGTTCTTTTTCTTTTCTTTTCTTTTCTTTTCTTTTTTGAACGAACCCTAACAGCTGCGTACGAAAGTAGCGATCGACGTCTATTCGTATAGGCTCTTGGTCAATAATTTTTTATAAATTTTAAACAGAGAGAGAGAGAGAGAATAAAAGTGATTTATATAGTCATCTCTGTGTTTGTGGTGTGTGTGTGTGTGTGTGGGAGGGTGGGGGTTGATTTCGTCGAATGTGCAAGGTCGATTGGACGATCGGATTTAAAATGGTTTTTGTTTGAAATGTACGATCTTGGAAGTAATGCGTTCCCGGATGATGTCATTTATTTGATATCGATCAATGCAAAATAAATTACGAAGAAAGAAGAAAAGAGAGGGAGAAAATGCTCAGGTGTTACTTGGATCTCATTCGAATCTTTTAAACGTGTCGATGATAAACCACGATAATGAAAAATTCCATTACTATTTAAGTACCTATGTATTTTGTAATAATTTATTAAAAAGATATATACGTATATAGTTTAAAATCATGCATTTATAAATAATTAAGCAAATCGTATATACGTTTAAAAAAATAAAGTAATCATAAAGAATTAATTTTTCATTCGCGTTTATCAATTGTAAAACTACACAAATATACGTAAATAATTTAAAGAGAAATCAAAATAAAAAGAAAATTATTTCTAAATAATAAATATTAACAAAATGAAATACGAGTATCACCGTTCATCGGATCAATGTTTTATTTCGATCAAACTTTCTTTTATTTTGGTCTTCTTCTAATTCTTCTAAATTCTTACTTTAATATTGTTTCTCCTGTGTTATTATTAGAGAAGAATAGTTTACAAATTTTTCAATCAATTCTGGCATATATATCCGAGTATGTGAACGTAGGTATCCTATCTACTGATAATATAAACCGATATCGATCTTTATGGTATTATTTCCGAACAAGAAGAATAAGAATAAGGTAAATAGAAAGAGAAAGAAAGAGAGAGAGAGAGAGATAGTATGCAGCCGAATTTATCGAAGTTGAATCTTCGTATAATGAGCTAATCGGATGTGTTACACCGCAGTGCCTCTTCCTCCAGCTATTTCCATGCGTACATTGACTATGAGTAGGATACACCGATATATACGATGAAGGAAATTCGAATTAAATGCCACCCTCTTGTTCTTTTTCAGAACAAGAAGAGGAAGAAGAAGAGGAAGGATAAGAGGAGAAGAGCTGAGAAAGTCTACGTGAAAGGAAGAAGATAGAAAACGAGTAAGAGCAGAGAAGAGAACAGAACAGTAAGAGTAGAGGAGTAGAGAGAAGAGGAGAGGAGAGGAGTAGAGAGGAGAGGAGAGGAGACACGATCGAGCTACTAACAATGAGAGGAAGTGAAGGTCCAACGAGTGCACCTCCTTTCCATTCCCGATTGTCGGGACTTCACCACCGTTAGTTAGATATATCCATCGATGAAGAGAGAAAAAAAGAAAGAAAGAGAAAGAAGAGAGAGAGAGAGAAGAGATAATATATCTACCGTGCGATGCATCGCCATTATCTCGATCGAGCTGACCTAGGCTATGCATCGGTTTCTTCAACCTAAATTACTACCTCTTTCCTACACTTTTCTACCTGTTTTTTTTTTCTCATTTCTTTTCTTTACATTCGTTCCTCTACATGACCCTTTACCTTTTTTTTCTCTCTCTTTCCTTAGTCTCTTCATTCACTGTTAGTACGTAAGACATTCCAACGTCTTCATCTAATTGTAAGAAACAAGATACGCAGATATTATATCGATGACTGTAGAAAATTAATTTGTTACTTTCTTCTTCTTCTTCTCTTTTTCTTTTTTTGTAATATAGAAAGAGAAAGAGAACAAACTATTAAAATAGCAATAATAGCAATGAGAAAGTTAATCAAAATTATTTCTAATTAACGTAGAGAAACGTTAACTTATATCAAATCAAATCAATATTTGGATCATTTATTTTGAAAGTGGTGTAAGTCCATTTCTCTTGTTTCGAGAAAATTAAAGATTAATATATCTGTTGTCTGTTAATTTCATTTATCGACCAATTTTAAATTGTACAAAACATGGACATTTTTTAAGAAATTAAACACAGATTAGTTATACATACAAAATTTACATTAAATAAATTAAGCATGAATTACGTGATATCTCATTTTTTTCAATAATGGACTTACACCACTTTCAAAATAAACGGTCTATTTCATAATATAAACGCATCGAGAAACGAAATTTATATATATATATAATAATGTTTATTGCTTTGAACCAATACTACTATACTACTATTATAGAACTATTATACTTTTATTTATTATTTACTTTTTTCTTTTTACATTTATCTACTTACTGTGCGTTACTACTAATATAATGATAAGTTTAATAATAATTACATAATTTTAATTTTTGTTTTGTTTTATCTATGCATTACATTGTACTATACTGTAATTAATAGCCTTTAGGGAGCCTAGGCTCTAGGGTCAATAAAATATTATTAAATAAAAAAATAAAAAAAAAAATAATAAAAAATAATCGTGAAATTTTAAATTGATAATGAAAAAAGAAAAAGAAAAGAACGTTTGTTTAAATCACAGGAACACATTGCTATTATATATTTTATCAGATGAATTTTTAATAACATATAAACGGATACGAATAGAGAGTAGTAGTTGGTTCTGCACTCTTCCATAAATGTGCCATTTCCTCTTTCCACGTTGCATATTAACACGTACACGGAAACATGCATACATACGTGTATCAACAGAATCACAATCTAATGTGTCTTCTTCGTTATAAACCTACCCGTTAGCTTTCCACAAGAGGAGATATATCTACGACAGGATACTTCGCTAATTATCCCGATTGGCTCGACCTAACTCCTATATACCAAAGAAGATATTTACTATTCTAATTTAACCTCCTCCCCTCCTTTTTCATAACTCTCTTGATACCCTTCCTACAAAATATACTATAATGAAACAACAAGCCTCCAAACAAAAAGATGACCTTTTCCTATTTAGAAATACATTACAAATTCATCGATTAATTCATAAAATGCAATAATTTGTCATTGATACACAAAAAAAAGATCCTTCCTTACTCGTTCATCCCTCTTCTCATCCTATTCGTTCATCCTCTTTTATCATTTTATTCTTTTAACAAACCATACACGTTTCAAACGTCATTGTTACGTTCATTGATTATGTTCATAAAATAAATTCATTTCTCGTTGTGTTAAGACAAGTTGCAACTAAGGGAAACAAATTGTGATAAACTAAAAACACGATTGATCGTTTACTCCTACGAATAAAATGATATAAAAGGGATAAAGAAAGAATAGCACATCCCCATATATATATACATATATACATATATATATATATATATTGTACATAGCGTGCCGGCACTCGAGTGTGCGTAAACGCAGGTAATGGGTGGGGAGGGGCACACCAGCTGGCGTCAGAGTGACAAGATCTAAAATTAGAGTGCTCGTTCGGTTGCGTGTCGATCGTCGCATGCGCATATATCGTACGCCCCCTTCCGGCTTCGCCTTATTTTCATAACTTCTTTCGATTCTTTTATCTTCTTCTCATTCCTCTTCTTCCTTCTTCTATCTTTATTTATCTTGTACCCTCCTCTCTACTCTGTCTCTCTTACTCTTCCCTCCCCCGCCTTAAGCGATCTTCTCAACTTCCTCCTCCTCCTCCTCCTCCTCCTCCTTCTCCTCCTTCTCATCTTTCTTCTTCTGCTTCTGCTTCTGCTTCTGCTTGATTTTCTTCTTCTTGTTCTTTTGGAATCTTTCTCAAAGTTATGAATTAAAGTGAGAAGTAACAACCGTGAGAAAAAGAGAGAGAGAGAAAGAGGAATGGATCAATGCAGATCCATTTCCTTCCTTTTCGTGACACTTCCAAGAATTTATCCTTCCGAGCACGCCCATTTTCGCTCGAGGGGGGTATTCTTTTTTACAAGCAAGAAAATGTCGAAGATGCGTTTAAATAACTCACTACTGATGCGGTTCAACTTCGATCAATTTTTTGTACAAGTGACTCGTGAGAACGCGAACTACTTTGTTAAAGTAATATTTTACGAACGATCGAAATCATTTTCAACTTGATATTTTAATTATTAAATTGTATGAAATGTTATATTAGATTTTTTTCTTACGTTAAACGATACGTTTAATATTTTTATAATCAATTGATTATCATTTTTTTTATATACATATCTTTTTTTAAATTTATTTATTAATTTATTAGATACAGTTAGCGTACGAATATGTTATTATCGCTGCTATGATTCTAAATGGAATAAAAAGTCGTAAGGTTATAGACAGTTGTTCTAAAATAAACACGTTCTACTGATATATCATAGGTATATATATATGTACTTACAAAGATTGTGTCGCGACGTGTATGATAGTTAGCATATTATAAGTGTCGACGAACTACGTTGGCTTTAGTGTTTATAGAAAGATGGTAAAGTATCGATTGACGTAAGAAATAGTTACTAACATTCAATTGACTTCCGTATATGCGCACTATATTAATTCGAAATTATTTCTAGCATCTTCTTCTTCTTCATTTTTTAATAATAATGTTTCCAACGTAGAGACACTTTCATTTCATATTTTAACGGATTATTTCTTTTTTTTTATTAACATTAACATCGCACCCACCAAATGCGATTAGGACGTATTTTAAGTTCTTAATCGTTTCTAAAAATTAATTGATATTAAAATTTTGAACTTTGTTTTTTGGGTAAAACAATTGATGAAATTTTTGTAATTTTGCTTGTTTGTTTGTTTTTTGTGTTTTTTTTTTGTAATGGAAATAATTTAAACGTTGGTAAACATGTTAACGAGGTAACTAAGGTTCAAAGGATTATAACGAGAATAAAACAAATCTTCGTCCAGTTGCAATTTAAAGTAAGTACTTAAATAAGTAAGTACTAGTAGCGTAGATGTTTAGATAAGTGTAAACCAGCAAGTTTATGTGCCAGACGTCGTTTACTTTACTTCTCTTACTTTACTACTGTTAACATAGGAAAAAGCTTTTACCAGAGTGAAATACAGGGATTTCAGAGAACGTCGACAACCATCATTGTTGATATTTTCCAGCTACTACGTTATGTGAAAATAGCTGAAACTTTTTATTACTCGACGAACAATCCTTTTCTCTCTCAAAAAAAAAGAAATTAAAAAATCTAAGTTTGTAGTAGCTAAAGATAAAATAAATTAGAGTAGAATTACAGAACAATAAAATGAGAGACTAATCATTAATTATCTACTAAATTAGTAAAATATTTTCTTATTTGTTATAAATATATTTGATTATCCTCATAGAAATGATCATCCCAAAGTAGCAACCAAAACTTTCATATTTAATTCGAAATAAAATTACTCTTCTTAATTTTAACTTTGGATCATTTTTCTTTGTCAAATATTTGACCCAAGACTTTAATAAAGAAAAAAAGAATAAAATAAAAAACATGTTTAATTTGATTCTAATTCAATATACACACGCACACACACACACACATGTATAAATTCCCCATCGTTTCTATAATTCAGCATCGAACAAAAAAAAAAGAAAGAAAATAATAAAAATTAGCGAGCGAAGAATATAAGAAGGTAAAAAAAAAGAAAAAAAAGAAAAGAATAGATCAAAAGCGAGGGGGATAGAATAATAATATGTAGATTCTAAGTGCGCGGAAATAGAGCAAAAGCCGGTAGTTTCTTCTATTATCCGTTTAATAAGGCAATTATAGATGCGTTAGCGAGTCCCGCCCACGGAACGGAAGTTCTCGTCGGTCGAACTCTGGAAAGAGGAGTTTTAACGTTGGCTTTGCTGCGTAAGGTGCCACTATCGTTTCGTTAATCGTATTCGAAATTACACGTCAAGCGAGAAACGTTTCTGTTCGTTCGATTGCACCGTGACCGACCGATACAATTCATTGTTCATTATTCCGAACAACACATTTGCAAACACGATTCACGCTAGTTCAACCCCCTTTTCTTTAACCTTTCTCTAGGATCTCCTAAGATTCTCCTCCTCGTGAACTTTCGCACGTACGTTTTCGCCCTCTTTCGCGTACGTGAGATACTTAAAAAAAAATGAAAAAAAGAAGAAAAAATTATCGCGTAAAGATCGTTCTACCTTTTTCACAGATTACACGTGCCCGGTAATTATGACAGTGGGAAAAGAAAAAAAAAGCGGTGTACAAATATTGTTCGTTATTTATTTTACATTTGTCGAATTGAAATAATGAAAGGCAGACGTTACTTAAAATATTTATTTTATAATATATTTTGTTCCAACGAATTTTGCCAAGATATTCTAAGTAACTGCATCTTAGATCCATAATTTTTTTAAAAAAAAAAAGAAAAAAAAGAAAACATTGTAACTAATAAATTACTCCCAAAAATATCGTCAAATTCCATTGATAAATTATTAATTTACCGATGATAATTACCGGGACGTTTATAATATAAGTTCGAGTAATATAGATTGGTGAAAGGGTTAAAAGGACAAGAGGCTATTACTACGAGGTATACCTTCGTTCCCGATTTCACATTATGCAAGAAAGTTAGCCGGCATACACGCGTATGATGTCTCACTTCCTGCCGAGAGCAGCTGCCGTGAAATCGCGGATCACGGGCGCGATGTGAAATCGCGTCTGTTCTTTTAAACAACTGCTCTCCGCGCACTTCTTCGATCTTTTCTTACGTCGTCCTTTCTTTTTACGAACCTACCTACGTACGTACACACGTACGTACATACCTACGTGTATGTAGAAGTATCTTTGTACAGATTTCGAGCATCTTTTAACCATTTTTTTTTGTTGTTTTTTTTTTGTTCTTTTATTTTCTTTCACATACCTGACTCGTTTTAATTCTTTCCGCTTGTAGTTTACGAGCACGCGTACTCTCGTCCAACTTTTCCTTACTTCCTTCGCGCGTATAACAGAAGACATTTATTTCCATTTGGACCACCGCGAGCAGATGCTAACAATTTCTCTTCGACTCGACGTGCCGGCCGATTCGTTTCGTACGATGAATTCTTGAAAAAGGAGAAAGAAAAAACGAGGGGGGGGGAAAGAAAGAGAAAAAGAGATAAATAAGAAAAAATAAGAGTCATTAATATGTGTTGTATGATTATATTATGTATTCGCGATAATTAGTCATGATAATTGCATAAAGATAACGACGAATCGAGCACGATTTCGAATGAGACACCGCGTGTGCCGTCTGTCTTCTATTTTAAAAATCGTTAAATACTGATCGTACATGCGAAAAAAGCCCACGTATGATTGCGAAACGTACAAATCTGATGTCAAGATACGTGTGTTCCTAATATTTATATTTTGGATTGGTGATTGCGGATTTTATCGATAGACAAATCACATTTAATTCAATTTTTTGATATCAATGATCAGAAATTTGATGAGCGTAAAATTATGACACCGTCCGAACGATGGAGAAAAGATCATCGATCATAAACGAACAGTACCTATAATTGAATAAAGTTATATTTTTCAGAAAAAATTTTCAATTTTCCTTCTTATTTAAAATCCGCAATCACTTAGTTGTCGATCCAATATTTTACAAATATTATTTCAAATATGATCTTTAAAAAGTACACTTGAAATAAATCAAAGTTACCCGAAAAAAGAAAAAAAAAGAAAATAAAAGAAAATAAAATTAAATTAAATTAAAAAATAATCTAATAGAAAATCTAAAAAATAAAATAAAAGAAAATAAAATTAAACTAAAATATAATCTAATAGAAAATCTAAAAAATAAAATAAAAGTAAATAAAATTAAATTAAAATATAATCTAATAGAAAATCTAAAAAATAAAATAAAAGAAAATAAAATTAAATTAAAATATAATCTAATAGAAAATCTAAAAAATAAAATAAAAGAAAATCAAATTAAATTAAAATATAATCTAATAGAAAATCTAAAAAATAAAATAAAAGAAAATAAAATTAAATTAAAATATAATCTAATAGAAAATCTAAAAATAAAATAAAAGTAAATAAAATTAAATTAAAATATAATCTAATAGAAAATCTAAAAAATAAAATAAAAGAAAATAAAATTAAATTAAAATATAATCTAATAGAAAATCTAAAAAAAAAAAAAAAATATCGAATATATTATAACGACGTATCGGTTACTAGGAAATTTATCATGACGGTAGTAGAGTAGGACTGACTGAGATCTCGTGTGCCCAAGGCGACGGCCCAGATGCGCAGGTATGCGCAGCCGTGTAAGCAGTGCAGAGTTGTGCACATCTGCGCGGCCCCGAAAAGTCGAAAGCCGCGAAATGCTATGTGTATGTATATCTATATGCATATATATATATATATATGTGTGTGTGTGTATATGTAATGTGCATTAAGCATCGCAGGTTCTCGCTCTGGCGAAAAGAGCTAAGTTAAAAGGAGGGTGCACCGCCTTTGGTATCAGAATATACGATCACAACTCGGTAGCAGCCACGACCGGCTGGCAGAGATAAGAATCAAACCAAACGGAGGCAACCCCTTTTGATCAGTTCTCCCTTTCTTCCTTTCTTTCTTTCTATCTTTTTACTTTGATGCTTTAGCCTTTTCGCAGGCACCTTGCGACGATTCCCTTCTTCTTCTTCTTCTTATTCTTTCTGCCCTTACATATTCGCCCCGGGGACGATGAAGGAATACATTTGATGTGTTGGTGTGCTCGACAACAATATCGCCATCTGTATCCTCATTAGCTTAAGCGATACAAACAGTCTGTGGTCTCTCACCTCGAAAACTTGTACGGCTGGCAGCATACCACCGTTTGCCTAAGGCTGTCCACCACCACCACCAACACCACCAGCACCTTCTTTCTTTTCCTCCTCCTCTTCATATTTCTGTTCATTCTTTCCTCGGTTCGTCTACCACCGGCCCGTTTAACGGCCATTATATGGACTATTACGTTACTTCTCAAGTGGAAAACTGCCAACTGGGACGATGGGTAGTAACGTCGTCGTGAAACATCCCCTCCCCCTCCCCTCCCCCCCCACCCAAACAAACTGACTTTTAATTAATATACAAATAACGATGTTATTCGTTGTAACTTAAAAATAGAAATAAATCGAAACTCGTAAGCAATCCTATAATTTCGTGGATTTACGTAAGTTAGGAGGAAACGCGCGTGTCATAAGTTAGTATCCCAAAACATGGCCAAGATACTTAGGAAAGTAAAACGTGTGATAAGTATAAAGTATAGAAATAAATAAGTAGTAAGTAATAGACTGGTATTCCGGAAACATGGCGCTAAGGTGAGGACAAAAGCTTGAAGATGTAAGTAAGTAACGCGACGAGCGTGAAACGTGCTCGTTAACGTCTCGAACTATCTTCTTCTTGTACGTGTGCGAGTGTATATGCGTGTATCCGTGTAGAATACCTTTCTTCGTGTAAAGATCTCTGCAAATAGAAAGACAGTAGGAAAAAAGAGATAGAAATCTTTGAACAAATAAATGTATATACGCTACTCGAATTATATATATATATTTTTTCTATTTTTTTTTTGTAGAATACCGTGAATAATCGTCGAATAAAACACGCAGCTGGTTAGAAATCGAGGAATAAGGAGATAAAACATATTTGGGTATATATTTATAATGGTATTCAACGAAGTCGAGCTTGGTTGTTATCGTTGTTGTTTCGAGAGAGAAAAAGAAGATGAAGGAGAAGAAGAAGAAGAGGAAAAAAAAAAGAAGAAGGAAAGGTGGAAGAAGGGGGGTGACAAAATTTAGGGGAAAGTTACTTTTTTCTTTTTTTTTGAAAATGACACGGTACGGTGTGTGGCCACCCACGCGATAGGAATACGAACAGGTAGAAAGAAATGAATGAATGCGATATACGCGAGGTACGACAATGGTCGTGTCGTGCACAATGACGAAGAAGAGATAGAAGAGGAGAATAAGAGAAGCAGGCAACACAGGCTTTGCATTGAAAGGCAAATGAGAGGAGCCATGAGACGTTCTTGTCAGTGCGCTCTCCTTTTCTTTTCCTCACCGTCTCGTCTCGTCTTCTCCTCTGTTCGACACAACTCCTTTCTATTGCGCACCCACATCCGTTGCCTTTTCAAGTAGCACCCCAAAACACACCTTACGCAAATTAATGTCGCATGTTAACGGGCCTGAGAAAGAGAGAAAGAGGGAAGATAGAAAGAGAGAAATAAGAAAAAAAAAATGTCGAAACAAACCGGACATGAACGACAAGCCTATTCTGATCGTTGGCTTGTCATCGTCTTTAAGATAGTACAAGTAAATCATTCTTTTGATGTCGCCACACTTAAATCCTACACGTCATCTACTCCTAAATGATTAGAATAACAATATAAGTGTGTACGTAAGATTCCAACAGAGAATTCGTTATTAAATAACTTATATTTATTAGACTTGTTTTTTTTTTATATACTTATTATTATGCTTACTAATGCATTTTCTAAACGATTAAATTATTAATCATATACGGTTGAATCATAATACTTTCTATCAAGCGAATTCTTTATAAAGACGTCTGATATTATGCTTATCAGATAATTTTTAAACTATAAGCCATTTTGTTCTCTTTTTAATATAAATATTTTTTTAATCATATTTTTATGTATACTAGTACAGAAAAATGTAATTTAAAAGGGAATTTTTTTTTTTGTAAAGAAAAAAAATTATTTAAACTTTTTACCAATCGATAAAAGAAGAATCTTTTATTACCGACGAGTTTCGGCCGGTAAAAAGAGTGATTTATTATTGCCGATCGATATATAGTATATTACAGTATATAAAAAATTTATCAAATGATTACAAAAGAGAAAATATTTTCTTCTTTTCACTAAATAAATATTTAATCGAAATATTATCGCCGTATTTTATCGACTTCTCGAACAATACATTGCCACCTGTCGATCAATAAAAGAAATATTCAAGAATTGTAATCTCTTCCAAAAAAAACAGAAGTATATAAAAGTTTACAAGTTCCCTTTTTTATCTACCCAGATTCATCTTAGTTACTAATCTGACGACCAGTGGGCGATAGAAGATACTTGAAGCGATGACGATACAATACTATCAAAAAACCGTGGAGATTTTCTTCTATTTGAACATCTTAAATGATTACTTTTTAAAATATATGTATAATGCATTTCTGAAGGCACACACATGTTTATGCACTAAAAATTAAAAATAATTATTTAAAATTCTCTATTACACACACAATATATAAATATACTATATTTACTATCTATATTATCAAAGAATGCAGTATTTTTTGAAAGTGTTGTATCGTCATTGCTTCAAGTATCTTCTATCGCCCACTGGTCGGCAGGTTAGTAACAAGATGAATCTGGGTAGATAAAAATCATCTTAGTTACTAACCTGACGACCAGTGGGCGATAGAAGATACTTGCGATGACGATACATACTATCAAAAAACCGTGGAGATTTTCTTCTATTTGAACATCTTAAATGATTACTTTAAAACTCTATGTATAATGCATTCTGAAGGCACACACATGTTTATGCACTAAAAAATTAAAAATAATTATTAAAATTCTCTATTACACACAATATATAAATATACTATATTTACTATCATATATTATCAAAGAATGCAGTATTTTTTGAAAGTGTTGTATCGTCATTGCTTCAAGTATCTTCTATCGCCCACTGGTCGGCAGGTTAGTAACTAAGATGAATCTGGGTAGATAAAAAAGGAGACTTGTGAGCTTCTGTGAATTTCTGTATTCTTTGCTCGAACATAACAGTTTAAATGACACAACTGATCAAAGAATATCATGGTTGATGATATCTGATTGGGCACTAATTTATTCACGAAATTGATGACATTTCAAATATAACATTAAAAGAAAAAATAATTCATATTATAGCTAGATTTATATATATTAATTATTATTTTTAAAGAAAGCATAGAGCATGTAACAAGTGTCTAAAATTAAGAAAACAAATAATTTAATCATAAAAAAAGTAAATTGATTATTCTGGTTGGGAGGGATTAAGATGGAGCAGTATATAGTGTTTGTTAAAATGAGTTAGGTTAATTCTATACCCATATAGTCAAAGATGTGAAAAAGCTGTATAATAATTGAAAAAGAAAAAAAATTCGATAGAAAATAAAAACTGGAGAAGTTACTATTATAGAATGTAAGTGAAATAATAGCGGATAAGTAAGAACAAAAAAAATACTTAAGATTAAAGAAGCAAATTAATGTAAAACATGTTTTATACTCTAGTTCTTAAAGACATATTACGCTATATGTAATATTTCATAGTTTCTTAAAACAAAATATACAATTTCTTAATTCTTATTATTAATAATAGCTTTTATATCTTAATTCAAATAATGAGTTTGCATCTATAACCATTCCTATCTTTCTAAAAAAACAATAGATGAAATAAACATTCTTAATATAATTTAGATAAGACCAGGATATGGCTACCTAATATAGCATATTTTCTAAGTTGCTTTAATTATTTTTTATTTCATTTAAATTGTTTATTAAAAATTGTAAAAATTTATATCTTTGTAGGAATGCAATTTTACTTTGATTGGTTGACATAAAAGAAGATACTCATTGGACCTACCAACGTGGTATTTAAATATGACATGAATTATCATTTTGTAAACATTTGACAATACTGTTATGTAAAGTATATACATGTATATACTAATAATAAATGAGTATTAAAAATTTGAAGAAGTCATTGAGTGAAAATTTATAAAATTTAGTAGTCATAAAAATGCGTGAAAATCAAATAAGTATAAATGGAAAAACGATATTGATAACTGGATTTGGACCATTTGGTAAACATATTGTTAACGCAAGTTGGGAAGCTGTGAAAGAATTGTCTAAACTGTGGCCGCAATCAAAATTATGTAACATTCAACTAATAACAAAACAGATACCTGTATCTTACCAATACGTGTCTACAGAAATATCCAAATTATGGGAAGAATATGATCCTATAGTACGTAGCTGTTTAATTCATGAATTAAATAATAATTAAATTAGTAAACGTAATAATTAATTGGTACTGTTTTGTTTAGATTGTTATACACGTTGGTGTTTCTTACAAAGCAAGTTGCTTAACTATAGAACATATTGCTCACAATGCAGGCTACATAAAACCGGACATAGATGGTAAATGGCCCCATGAACTACAGGTCGTTTGTCGTGTTTTAGAAACTAACATAAATGTTAACAAACTTTGTGACAGTATTAATGAGAATTCAAAGGAAAGTGGATGCACTGCTTGCGTTTCCCATGATGCTGGAAGATATTTGTGCGAATACATATTTTATCAATCATTGAATATTAAAACGCACAAAACATTATTCGTTCATGTTCCTGATCTTAATGTATATTCTAGCCTGCAAACTGCCAAGGGTTTATACGATATCATATATTTTCTTGTTAAAACTTTAAACGATGATTAAAAACATAATGAACGTTATAGTAAAAAATATAAAATTTTACTATTATCTTATAAAAAAACCATTGATATTTAATATCTGTCATTTTTAACCTTAACATTTACTATAAATATATAAATTGCAAGTGTATGGTTTAGTCACTTTATTATGAACCATCCTGATGAAATTTCGTTCGTGTAGGTGGAATATTAAATCTGAGTTCATGAAATTCAGGTTTCCGTAACATTGTAGCGACATGTCCTAACTGTATCGTGCAATCTGGATTTAAATTAGATGGTAACAACGTACACTCTCTTTCCAGTATACACGCTAAGCCTTCTAATAATTCTACAAAACCCATAGAAGCTGCTGCTCTTCGTAACCTATTTACTTCCTATTAAGAAAAAAGAAATCAAAATTGTTCAAATGTTAACAAAAAATTCAATAGACGATACCTTAAACATACCTTGTAAAAATTTTGCGTCTTCTCTGGCAAGTTTCTAGCGTGTCTTAAAATTTTTTGAATATCCGATTGTAACCCTACTTGTCGAATCCACGAAGGTGCATTTTGTGTATAACTTCTTTTCTCTGTAGGTCTAACAGGAAAAGAAACTTGCGCTCCTTGAGCTGTGTCAATTGGACCTAAATTATTGAAATTACCTAACCATGGTATGATATCAACTCCTGGTTCTAGAACTGTTAACATTAAATTAGATTTCTTTTTTGTATCTGCCCATGAATAAATAAAGCCGAACCATTCATTATTCAATAAACATAGAGCTGCCATATTTTCTACCTACAAATAATTATCTTAATTAAATACTTTTCTATAAGACTAATATAATACGTAGTGATAATAAAGAACCTTCAGAGCTCCATGAAGTAATACACAAAAAGATGGCGTTTTTCCATCATCGCCATTCTCATCCGTATCATCAGATTCCTCTTCCAATGACACCCCTTGCATATTTGCATTTTTTTCAGTGGGCAATGGCAAAACTAAATGTCTGGAAATAGCATTTGGACTACCAACATCTGTCACTAATATAAATCCACAAATTTCAATATTCTTCGATACCATTAAACCAGATATCAATTCAAAATCTTTTTTTTTTGTATATGGCTAAAAAAAAAAATATATATATATATATATGTATATAAACTGTATGTAATGAAAAGTTTTAATTGAAGATAATAATATAATTGTATAATATTATTAATTATCGTAAAAATTATTAACAAAAAAATTACCATGGGAGGTGGAGATAGAAGAATACGCGAACCCAAATAGCCACACTTTAAATAGCCTTGGAAAGACACATAATTTGTCTCCGCTAATTTCTGAAAACATACTGCGACAGAATGCTTTGTGAGAGGAGAGTCTGGGACTAAAATTATACTATCGCATCCAGCTAAATCAATTAGGCGCTGATAAAGAGGTAAACCTACAGCTAAGCTTGGATCTAAAATATAAATATATTAATAAGAAAAATATATATTTAATATAAATCTAATATAAAATATATATATATATATCGCGTAAATAAATATTACCTTGAGTCGGTGCAATACAAACGACGCTTAATTTTCCTGGATATGGAAAAGGTAATGGAAACGGATTCATATCTCTCGTCATATTTAAAGAATTTAATGAATCTCCCAAAGACATTGGTCCAATTCCAGGATTACCATCTGTAATTAAAACAACTTGACAAGCCGTAGTATTGCCCCATTCTGCCATAATTGCATTATTGACGCCATGTAAAGCTGTTTTGATGCAAGTCTTGTCGCATTCTTCTCTATTTTGTAATTTTGCACGTATGCTATCATAGTCACGAGTAAATGGACATAATACTTCATAAAGCGATGAAAATAATACCTGAAATAAAATTCTGTTATAAAAAATTTAATAATCTTTTAAATTTAAAAAATGTAAACAAATAAAATAATATATTTATTAATTTTTACCAGGGAAACAAATTCCAATTTGGAATTAGTTTGTAAGTAATGTAGCAAAGCATTTATTCCATGAATTGCTAAATGATGTCTTGTTAATTGTTCACTTTGAGAACTATCATTTCCCGCAGATCCAACCGTTGCAAGACGTCTCATCGAAAGAGATACGTCTAATGCTATGACTGTTGGCATTTTACAAGATTCATTTAAATACTTCAATTAAAATATATTTAGTATTTTTATATTATCCTTTTAACCTATTGAATTGAAGAACATAATTATTATTTTGTTTTTATAGGTTAAGTGTACAAAGTATCTATAAATGCAGATGCATCAAATTTAATAACACTTATCTCACATATAATTTTTTAAATAAACAATTAATTTTTTCGTAGTATATTAAATAAACTTACGTATATCGTTTGATTAAGAAGAAAAAATGACTAAAAGAATAAAACAATTCCTACGTTCGAACCAAGTGTATTCGCCGTGTTATATCTCACGTGTTAATAACAATAACATTTCAATAATATTCGCTAAATTAAACATGAAATAGAGGTTTATATACTCTCATAAAAAAAAATCCTAAGATAAAAATTAATTAAAAATATTTAATATAATTATTTATCAATATAAATTAATCGTTTAATAATAATAATCATTTATTTCTATTTACCATGTTGAACAGAAATAGACATAGGACTCTAAAATTAGTTGCAAACGCATTTCGAATTCACGAAAGAAATAAAAATAATGTAATTCATGTAAAATGTTATAAATCGTTCAATCTAATGATTCAACAATTTTTAGAAGAAACTTGGAAGAATAACATGCACGTTAAACAAACTTTATCTAATACATTTCAACAAAATTTAGTGAATGCTACTACAGATATTAAACAATATAATTCATCTTTGACAGATTTAAACAAAAGTGAAAAAAAAGAAACTTTAAATGCGTTAATAAAATCCATGTATCATCAGCCTGTACATTTATTGATCAATGAAATAAATGATATTGATGCTAAGTTTTGTAATCTTTTGGAGGCTATGTCTCATTATGATATTTTTAGATCATTGATATTTTTCAATAAAATAATACATTCTAAAATAATAAAATTAAATTTTTATAATAAAGCCATCGAATCGTTAAAAACAGGAATAACTAATAATATTTTTAATAAAGATGAAATTATATTTTGTCTTTATTTCTTCGGTTTGAGAAAAGATAAGAATGCAACAAAGGATGTTAGAGCCTTTTGTAAATATCTCAAATTCGATGATTTGTCCTTATTTGAAAAATGCATTGTGTCTGAGACGTTGTTTAAATGTGGAATTAAATTATTACCGAAACAAATTAAAAATTTAGAGAATTTGATAGAAAGCGAAGCTAAATTTCTGGTTAATAATTTGAATCTTTTGGTACCTTTGTGCAAAGTTTTACGACTTGCTGGAAATTCCAAAGATTTTTGTCCGAATAATTTAAACAAAGAAATAATTAACTATACTAAAAAATATAACATAATATCAGCAATTCATATTTTAAAATTATATTCCAATATGTACTTTTCGGAACCCAAAGTATTAAAACGCCTAGTTGAAGATATCATAGAAAATCTGTCATTGATAAACGAAACATTTAAAGTTAAATCTAATATCTACAAGAAACAAATCTATAAATCTAAATACATAGATGGTTTTTTATGGAGCATTTGTATATTAAATTACAAATTAACGGATGTACAATTGTTGGAAATTACCAATTTTATCAATAACATACAATCTTTTATCTACGATGAACCTAAGGAATTGTTACGTATATTGTTATCCTTATGGATTCTTGGATATAAAGCTGAATTTGTACGTTGTACGTTTATCATTTACAATATTTATGTTTTATCTGAATATCTTATATAGAAAAATATTTTTTAGATGATACAGGAATGCATTAAAAGAAGTATTTTTCTTCAAGCGCACAATAACAAATTCTGGAAAATAAGAGCGAGTCTATGTTTGTTGCTACATACCATTCAAATTGAATCTCCGGATATTAAATTGCCGAATGATTTAATTACTGATGTATATGTAGCATTGAATATACGAAAATCTGTTAAAATTTTATGCACGATTGTAAATGGACTTTCCAAAGAAATGAAAATTCAAAACGTTCTTATCAATTCTCCTGCTAAAGGAATTTATATTCCGGGTGTTAGTTTCGATCATCTAACTTTAGGGTATTAATCTAAATAAATAAATAATTATTTATATTATAATATTTATAATTACACACATGTTATCATATGTATTTCTAACTATCGCAGGTCCTTTCATATCGATCTGTTAAACAACACTACGTGTTTACGATATTCTAAAACTCCACATGGTTTATTGAACTTAAAACTTAGGTTGATTAAACAGCTCGGTTATCAGTCTATACTAGTAAATATCTAATTATATCTAGTATATAAAATATAATATTAATACGATATACATTTTTATATTCTATTTTTTATTTTGCAGATCGACGAAAACGATCTCGAAGATACAATTGTTGCCTTTAAAAATATCGAAAAACATTTGGATCAAATACTACACACTAAGCAATAAATAATTGGTATTAATAAGAAAAAAAATTACATGTATATTTATATATACATCATATATCGTTATCAATAAAAAAATTTCTTAATTAAATCTAACGAAACAACGGTATATATTACCTAAGGTTTTTTACATTAAATTTGAAAAATATTAAATAATCTTACATTAGTTTTAACGAGATTAATATAATATTCAAATATAAAGAGATCCATCCGCTGGTCCTAAATATCTCATCGAAATTAATATTACATCAATTAAAGTCCATACACCGAGTCCTCCAAAACTAAATAATTTTCCAATACCCTCTTGCCAATGTCCCAAATAGAACCTGTTTTGTTATTGAATATCGCAATTATTGAAAAATTACTTATGTCCCTAATATTTTATTTTATCAACAAATTAAAAATAAGATCATTAATAAGATAAAAAACTAAAAGTGTATGTTATACTTAGCAGTAAACACACATGGAAGAAGTGAAACTTCTTACACTTATTTAATGCAACGTATACTAAAAAAATAGGATCATTTTTTATTACTCATGCGCATTGTTTTTTATTACTCACTGACTATAATTCTATTTACCGTTAAACATTAAATGAGTACAGAGTCTTATAAGAAGTTTCATTTCAATAATATTAGAAGTTATAAAATTACCTATCTGCACCAAAACCTCCTAAAGTAACGCTCAATATCAATGCAGTCGACCACTTGTATCCTACTGTCCAATTGCATCGTAAATTCTTCATAAACCTTCTTTTACCCAAACATAATATGTCACCATTAACTGTACAATTTGTTCTAAACAAAAAAGTACGCATTAGGAGTGAATACTTTTAATAATCATTTTATAATGTTATTTTAATTTAACATACTTGTAGTATTGTTGAGGTGACGCTACAGAACTACAAGAATTTTTTAGATGACACTGATGTTCCCAATGTTCAGTTTGATAACAATAACGGCATGTGTAATTTTTTTGAAAATTCTGTTCACCCTAATTATACACAAAAAAATAAACAAAATGAGAAATAAGAAAACAATCAAATAGATTTATGAAGCATTAAGTTATTTGATACGTACTAAACAATTAACATATTCCGCTATAGTACAATTTACAGTATCAATTTTTCCGTATATACAACTGAAATTTAAATTACATTTTAAACATTCTACTCTTAACTCGTTACACTGTACTCCAGTTGGACACAAACTTGAAATTTCTTCCTACGGTAGTGCATACAATTTTAAATTAAATCTTTATGTTTTTAGATAATTATGTATAGTTAAATATGCATGTAATATGTGCGTAAAAAAACAAAACTTACTTTTTTACTGCTATAAACAATTGTAGAATTTACATTAGAATCTTTTAAAGCATAACTCATTACACGATCTGTAATATCAAATAATATACAAAGAAATTATTTTACTATTTGACTAGATGATTATTATAATAATAAATACATATGAAAGAAATTTACCATTACCGTAGCACATATGCACTTCTTTAACAATATGTGATAAAAGCGCCAAAAAGATAAAAATAACGTTTTTTGAATTAACATGAATTACGTTCATTCTCGCAAGAAGAGAGAAATGATATTTTAGTTTTTAAAAATATTATTTAACAACTAATTCGCAAATACTGAATTTATTCATACACACGTTATAACATTCTTTGATTTGGATCGACATTCATAGCATTACGACGTTCTTAACATTCATAAACAAATAAGTCATACGAAGAAGAGGAGGAGAAAAATATAACCTATGAAATATATATTTTCATTAATTATATAAAATAATTATATCTCATTGTTATATATAATACTAACTTAAATAATTATTATATTATTATAATTTATATATATTATCTTATTTACATTTAAGATAAAATAAAAAGTCTATAAAGTATAATTCGAATACATATAGGCCAAAAGTAGCTTTTTAATAAACGTATGCTGATTGGTTGAAACTTCACGAAGTGAGAGAAAGGAACTAATCGTTGTTGAGAGAATATTATTGCAACCTTCAATGTACCCAATTACGCCTATCTAGTTACTAGTGATTATTATAGATGGCATGAAATATTACTTGCTAGTTCTATGCAGTTGCTTTATTTAGTGACTACGGGACTTGCGTATTTTAACAGGCTGCAAATTCATTTCAATAGAATTTTATGCTAGGTACGTAACAGGACATGTATATATATATATGTATACATATATATATATATTAGATGTTTGCATGTAAATGTATTGTTACTGATAGATGTATTTTTTAATATCCATATGTTGGTATACTAGAAGATAATGTATAATAAGAGAAATGTTAATGAATACAGTACAAATAACGAAGGTTATGTTATCACATAGTTTTAAGTACTATTCATTTATTTCTTGAGTTTTTACCAGTAGATCAAATTACTATCAAAATAGAGATATAAAAATTCGTTTAACACAGTGTTACAAGATGGAGACAGAAGTTTATCTTTTCGATTGATGTATGAAACAAAAGTTGCCATATTTGAAGTCTCACAGATCGTACGATTATTACGAATCACAATTTTTTTAATACATTCGAGAACATAACGAACGTTATAGTCTTACAAAAATAATATTGTTTTATTTATTGATATTTGTTTGTACATATATTTACGTATGAAAAAGTCATAATCTATAATCTAAATAAAAGTCAAATATCTATACAATTGTCATATTATAGTACTCATTTAAAAAAGCATTTGTGCGCATTTCTACTACTCTTGTTTACATCAGTAATATTTGAACGAACACATAGAAAAGGATATCGAAAAAGTTACTTTAATTAATAAAACGGTAAGCTTTCATGCATTTTCCATAATATTCACTATTGCAAATTATTCATGTTGCACTTCATTCATTTTTAGAATTAATTATCTATTAGTCACTTTTACACATTCATATTTATTTTCATCGGACAAAGAAATAACATGCATGATTATTATTAACATTTTATTATTTGTTAATTAAATGTATTTTACAGGAATAAAAAGAAAATGAAGATTAAACGAAGTAAATCATTAACACCAGAACCTTCTGGTAGTAGTGAATCAAAAAAACCCAAACTCGAAGTAGATTCGTACTTGAATTTGCAAGATTTTTGCGATGACATTTTATTGAATATATTAAAGTATTTAAGTCCGCCAGATCTTTTGGCATTGAGCTTGTGAGTTGAATCTAATTATAATATATATTTATTTTTTTCCACTATCTTATAAAACAAAGCTTAATTATTTAATTTTTAACCCGATATCTTAGATGTAGTCAACGTATGTCGCAATTAACCGAAGATAGAACATTATGGAAAAAAATTGATTTTCGCAAACATCAAATACCTCTGAAAGATATAGAAAAATATATTAAATTCTTTCAACCAACAACAACTAGTCTATCGATGCGTGGTGATTTGGGAGCCAAAGAGGGTATGAAATTGACACAAAAGTTTTTTCGTACCTTAACCAATCATTGCACTCAGCTTAAGGAATTAATTATAGAAAAATATTATATAGATGGTAATAAGGTAAATATTAATGACAAATCTTTTACATAATGTATAGATTTTATATACATAATGTTTCAAAATATGTGGGCACAACTTCAAGGGTGGTTGTCGGCAATTCAAACAATAGTTGATATTTTTGAACAAGTGAGAAGATTTATAATATTTTTGAAAGCCTGCATTAAAGTCGAAGGTGCCTGCATTGGTTCGAAGGACTTCGAACAGTATCTATGAAAATTATTTAATAACAAGTATAATATAAAAACAACTATGATTCGGAAACAAAATGTCATATCGAGCATGATTAAATGAATTTTGTTCTTAGTTTAGCATACTGAAATCAGTCTTGAAGTTATGTTTACATATTTTTAAACATTCTATATATACCCATTATTAATTTGTAATTTGCAGATCGAAATAACAGATTTTCCAGAAACGCTTGAAAAGCTTTCATTCGCAGGATGTCAAATGGATCATTTGCAAACTAACAAGTCATATTTTTTCAAAATTGATCTCCACATGACTAATTTAACAGTAATTATTCATTATAATGTCTTAAACATTTGATACTTTTGGAACGTATAACATCTTAACATGTATATGTGTTTTTTTTTATTTGCAGTGCTTAATTTTAAGTCATTGTCAATGGCTCTTGCCACATTCTTTATTAGTAATTAGTAAAATAGCCAAACTTAAAGAACTTAGAATGAATTCTTGTCGTCGTTTGGGTGAATGCGTGGCTTATTCAAGTTTGGCTACCAGATTTGGATTTAAAAAATTAGAGGTATTTAAAAAAAGAATTTTTTTCCACACAATATTATTGTTTATTATATAATACGTTTTTTAATAAATAATTAATTTTTGTTAATTAATAAAGACTTTAGATTTACGAGATACTGCACTCGGAGATAGCGAAGTTAGTTGTTTTAGTGGTACCAAAACATTGAAACATTTATATTTGGAATATCCAGCTAATTTCATAAACTACAGAGACTTAGATCCACCTTTCGAAGATGGAAATTTCATTGAAGTGAGTAATTTATTTCTTTTTTATTGGTTAAAAATATTTAACATTCGTTTAAATTTTTGAGAAATTAAAAATTAAAAAGAACCGACCTCTCAAACCCATAAAAGGAAGAGCAATAAAGATTATAAATTAAATACTATAGCAATTATTAACCCTTTCGCTACGGCACTCCGTTCCGCGGGAGTAGCGCCACTGAACGGGACACCGCGCCTTGCAGTGGCTTACGTCTTTCAATGGCATTTTGGAATTCTCTTGTGTGGATACTTTTTTGAGAGTTATGTAGCAACTGTTTCGTCATTTTATATGAAAAACATAAAAATGAGTATATTTTGAGTATTCAGAAATTAACATATTAACAAATTTAAGCGTAAGCGTAGGTGTTCACGCGACACCGACTATAGTCGGCGGCCGACACAGACTATAGTCGGTGTCCGTAGCGAAAGGATTAACGCTTCATATCTTATTCAGTATATACCTGAAAATCATTGGGACAATGAAGGACATCAAGGACGCTTTATCTCAGATAGAGCGATTCGTGCCATAGGAACTACTGCTAAAAAAGTTATTCACACTTCTCCACATGGGATTTTAATTTTAGAAGAAGAAAATCGTATATTTAACAATCCACCTCTTAAGACATTAGTTGTTAGGTAAGTAAATTGACAGCGGAGTTTATATATCAAAAAATAATTTTTCAATTATTATATAAGCATATCATACATGCTGAATATGACGAATCTGTCTTTTTTTTTTTTTTAGGAATTATTCACGGATCACTAATTCTAGTCTTATTTATTTATCAAATCACATATTAAGTTTAGAAACTTTGGATGTAACTGGTACATCGGTTACCAAACAAGGCGTTCAAACATTCAAATCAAAAAGACCAAACGTTAAAATTATTTCTTCGTTTGATGATACGTAGTTACTTTTTGTTTGAAAGTCTTTATTGTGTACGAGCGTTCGATGTTTTGTATAATTGTCATACCTTCAAAAGGCATTTCGTTTTCCAGTTTATAAAAAAAATAAAACAATCACAACATGAAGAAAGACTAATTATATATATTTATGGAACGGAAGAATAATAATATCTTAATTATATGTAAATATATCTTATTATTATATCTATTATATTCATCGTAAATATAAGAAATGATTTAAATTAAGTCCTATATGACATAAGTTGATATAATAATTTTTAAGTAGACAATATCACATGTTACATCCTTATTATTATCAAATTTATACGAGAAAGGTGATACGTACATATATATATATATATATATTTGTTCTTTTTTTTCTTCTATTTTTTTAGATTTATTATGTATATATAACATATTTAGATTAAGCTGCACATAATTAATCCCTTATTATAATAGATCTTTAACAAAAAAATAAGGAAATAAAAAAAGAAGAAAATAATTATGTTAATAATATAGAACAAATTACGATGAATTATAGAATAATATTATCTATTTATAAACCTTGGTCAATGATATAAAAAAACGATGATATGAAGTATCCGATGCTCCTTTGATAAGATATCGATTTATCCAGAGACTAAAGAAAGATTAGAATTAATGCGATAATAATAGAAAAACATGAAAATTTTTCGATCTCATTTAAAGACCATAGATAATAATTCCGTAATGTAAAGTATTCATAAATATTCTGATTTTTATGTAACAATAAAATATGTGTCACAATAACAATGGTTAATATACGAATAAATTTTGATAATATATAATTATATCATATTTTTCTGTAAATAATATACTTTAGAAATATTAACAAGGGGTTTATAAAAAATCAAAAAAGAATATGTTAATTAAAAAGAAGTCAGATAAAAATAGAATTATTTTGTAAATATTTAATCATCGAAATCTAGAAAAATAAATATAAAAGTTGTCTCATCATATCAAGTAGATAGAATGAATTTCATTTTCCATTACAATCCTTATCAGATAATCAAATATTTTGATATTACTATACTCCTCTAACACGCCTTATTTGTTCCACGAACGATTAGTATAGCGAAATTGAAATATCATTCTGTTAAGAGTCGCATATCATCATGACTCAAAATTTTTTAATAATGCTCTATCTCTCGTTACAGCATCATATAATTCGACGCGTTCATGAATAAAGCATCACAATAACGTTTGATACGCGAGAGATCGCATCATTCAACGTGACTTCGAGTAATTATTGTTGATTCACTTAAGACCATTCGGATATCATCATTCTGTAAGATATATATTTATTTTATTACACGAATTATCTTAAAACTTTTTTAATTTTTTAATGATTTCGAAGAGAATTCTCAAAACATATTTGTTTGTTTAAAGTATTTATATTATATCATTAGCGTAATTAATATTGTTTCAAGATAGACGTAAAATTTATTCCCGACGAAAAATAATATAATATTTTACTCAAAATTAAACATCGTTAAAAATAATTTTCGAATGTGTTTGCGTGTTTTTATATATATTTTTTCTTCCGTTCTTTTTTTAGAAATCCTTGTAGCAGATTTTTAATTGATAGGAAAAAATCAATAAAAATCTCAAAATGCCTACGACATTAGAACTGCTGTTCGCATTAATTGCAATTGTCGTAGCATTGTACTACTACTACACATCAACTTTCAATTTTTGGAAAGAACGTGGCGTGGCTGGACCAAAGCCATATCCGATTATAGGAAATGTTGGAAGGACTTTGGTAGGAAAAATTTCTACAGGAGATTATTTGAAAGAACTTTATGATAGTCCCGAATACAAGAATGAACCGATGATCGGAATATTTATAAAAAAATCACCTATTTTAATTCTTAAAGATCTGGATATGATCAAGAATGTTCTTATCAAAGATTTTTCTAAGATTTCTGATCGTGGAATATCAACGTCTCCGAAGGTACAAATAAACATATATTTATCCTAAGCGACGATAAACAGCGTGATACGCTAATATATTGTAAGCTATTTTATAGTCTTGGTTTTCTTCATTGAAGCTAAACAAAAAACGAGGAAAAACAAATCATTCAATATTGATCACATTTTTTTTATCTCTACCGTAATAATAGCACGTATATTATCATTATTTTTTTTACATTATTACAAATTTTTCTTGTTTACGATGAATAGCATAATTATTCGTGAGTTATATCAAAAGAAATTTGAACGTGTGACTCACCTTGAGCTATCTATTTAATTTCAAGCGACAAAAAAAAATATACAACTTATTTCAAATACGCCGATCATTTTCTATATATAAATAATTATATTAATTAATAATTATGATTATTATTAGTAATATAAAAGACGAGTAATTTGTTTTATTTTCTTAGGCCGAACCATTGTCACAACATCTTTTTAGTTTAGAACCGAAAAGATGGCGACCGTTAAGAACCCGACTTTCACCAGTTTTTACTTCGGGTAAATTAAAGGAGATGTTTGGTCTAATAATAGAATGTGCTGATCATTACGAAAATTATCTTGAAAAAATCGTTAGCAGAGGTCAACCGATAGAATGCCGTGAATTAACAGCTAAATTTACTACCGACGTTATTGGTAGCTGTGCGTTTGGATTAGAAATGAATGCAATAGGAGATGAAGATAGCGAGTTTCGTAAAATGGGAAGATCGGTCTTTGAAGTATCTTTTCTTAATATATTAAGAAATCGAATTAGAAATATGGCTCCATGGCTTCTCAATATCCTCATTTATATTATCCGACGAGACAATACTACGAAATTTTTTAAAGGATCAATAGTAAATACTATTAAATATAGAGAAGATAATAATATCTTTAGAAACGACTTTGTTAATCTTCTAATGGAACTGAAAAAAAATCCAGAAAAATTAAACGGCATTGGTATGTATATGTTACATACATGTTTTATTTTATTTTCAAATGGATTTCGTTTTTTGAACAAAATGTTTACCTTTTTTATTTTTATCTGGAATTTGAAATTATTAACAAATGATATTTTTTATTACAATTTAGAATTAACGGAAGATCTTCTCGCTGCTCAAGCTTTCGTATTTTTCCTCGCGGGCTTTGAAACTTCATCAACAACAATGACTCATGCTCTTTACGAATTGGCTTTAAATCCTACGATGCAAGATAAGTTGAGACAAGAAATTAACGAGTTGTATGAACAAAATGGAGAAAAATTGGGATATGAAAATGTAAAAGGAATGGTTTATTTGAATCAAATATTCTGTGGTACGTGCTTGGTTTTTAATATCATTTCTTCTCTTTTTCTTTTCTTCAAATTGTTAAAAAATATGAAATAATAATAATAATAATAATAATAATATTATTTATGTAGAAACTTTGAGGAAATATCCACCTGTAACATTTCTTATGAGGAAAACAATAACGGATTATACGTTTGAACATACAAAAGTTACAATACCAAAAGATATAAAAATTTGGATACCAGTTTATGCGATTCAACGAGATCCGGCAATTTTTTCATCACCGGATGCCTTTAAACCTGAGAGATTTAGCGATGAAATGACTAAAACGAGACATCCGATGGCCTATTTGCCTTTTGGAGATGGTCCACGAAATTGCATTGGTAATTAAGATAAATAAAAAATAGCTTCATTATTCAATTAAAATGATTAAAATTTAAAAAATTGTATATATTTGTATTTTTATTTATTTATGTTTGTTTTTCAGGATCCAGATTTGCCGTTTATCAAACTAAAATAGGATTGATAAAAACTCTGAGAAAATTCAAAGTCGAAGTTTGCGATAAGACGCCTATTCCTTACAAAAATAATCCCAATACGTTTATTTTGTCGCCAACTGAGCAAATATATCTCAAATTTACAAAAATCGATCAGGGTCATATTTAAATTTTATATTTTTAGATTAAAAAAAAAATAAAAAAAATTACATTTTTTAAGAACTTTTATACATAAAAAAAGAAAAACAATTTTCTTAAAAGCTAATACGCACATATTTTAAATTTGAACTGTTATTCGTTTTTATATTAACTGACAGAATGAATGTATGTTAAGATAGAAAATATACTTATATTCATTTATCCACATTATCTATATATATATATACTATTATATATATACTATTCATTTTTTTAAAAGATCAAGACTGATGTAATTATTATTTTTTAAATATTAAGAATATATAGATTGTACATACTTTTCATTTATTATTAAGAATTTAATTCATCGCTCATTCTATATATAAATTGATTTGAAAGTAGTGGCAGCTATCATAAATTGACTTTGAAAGTTATAGAGAAGCATATATAAAAAAAAAAAAGAAACAATAATAACATAAGTAAGTATAATACACTGTCGATTGTCTAAGTTATTTCAAAGATCGCAGAAACTTAGTACACAAGGAACTTTCGAGGGATAAACATCATCGGTTCTTCAATACTAATCGAATGTATATTATTATCTCGAAAACGTTTTAAATAAGTATGTACAAGAATTTACCGTAAGAAAATCGTATGAAACTGGTATGTGACACACAATAATTAATATTAATAGCATCGAATATTATTTTTTGATTTAATTTAAGGTTTTTTTTTGTAAATAACGTAAACGAATTTAGTGCAATAATTATATTTACTATAGAATTATTAAAATAAAAGTTGCAGAAGCGTGTTCGAAATACATTTAACGCTTCGAACATATAAATATAACTAGATTTATGAGTGCTTTGTACTCTCAGTCATTGATAATATATAAATATGTTTATATATATATATATATACATACATTTATGTATGTGTGTATATATATATACATAGTATTAATATTATTATCAATATCCACTTTCATCAATACAAACTTTTCTGTAATCTATATTTTGAATGACGAATTTCTGTTACAAACTATTTTGTAATGTACAAATTTATCTCTATAATGAGAAATATATAATTCATTAGATAAAAAAGTACAATAAATATGGAAAAAGTCATCTATGGTATACACTCTCTCTCTCTCTATGCTGTTTCGTATATAATACAATTAAAAATCGTATTATAATAATCAAAAAATCATTGGTGCAATCCACAATTTAACATTTCAAGTATATCCAAGTTTCTAAATATTATATTTTAATTAGAATTCAAATAACAATATTGTGTGTGTGTGGATTATCAAAATGATTTTTATTGTATAAAAATCAACATTTGTTTGATTGATTTTTATACAATAAGTACACATGATTTATTTTTATTAAAAGTATTATTAAAATGTTAATACTGTGATGTTTCTACATCCTCTACACCGGAAATACTAGCTTGTTCCAATACCTCGAGAAGTTTCTGCATTTCCATCGAATCCGAGGAACTGTCAAGCGTTCGTTCAAGTGCTCGTACATAAGACATGCATGTTCGGCCTTCGTGATCTAAATTTTGCGGGTTTGCCTTGTGCTGTAATATTCAATATACAACGATTATTAGATCCCAAATAAATTTTTCAACATTATTTTTTATCTTATCTAAATATTTTTATAATCATTCGCGTGGAAATAGCTACAAACCCAAATAAGAAGTTGAGCCATAGCTAAATTTCCTGTTGCACAAGCTAAATGAAGGGGCGTTCGTAAATCTTCGGTGCTGACAGAGATATTAATATCTTCGTAACTACATCTAGCTAAACATAATGTGAATGCTCTCATATCGCCCCTATATATTTTTAAAATCCAACAAATATATGTTAACTCATAAATTTTAAATTATTATTATCTAATTATATAATCTAAAAAATAGTATATCTTGAGCTCACCGACAAACGGAATCAATAAGGATTTTTCCTAACGAAATATTTGGATTAATCGGTGTTAAAAAAGATTTCTCTTCGTATTTCCATCTAATCCATTGTTCCTTTTCTTCTCTCGTTGATTCTGGATTTGGTTTTTGTTTTCCATTCAAACAATATTCCCAAATACTATTTGCTATGTCATTACCAAGAGCTAACATTACGCTTAATTGACCTGCGCTACATTTAACGCATTATTATTTTACACCATTAACAATTAAATCTTATACCTAAATTTTTGTTATGATCAAAAAATGAACGTATATAAAAATTTATCCGATAAATACATAAGGTGCGTATAGATGTAAATATTCATTATACTTACGACCAATCATCCAAGTCTAATGATCTGACTTTCGAAATATGCGATCCTAAATTTCTATGTATACCAGAACATTCAATGCACATCAGCACACCTAAATTTAAACTGGCCCAATCGGGGTCTAAAATTATATTCATTATAACAAATTATTAATAATTATAATTATTATTCGTTTGCAATTACTTACTAGGCGCACCGCAATCAACACATGCGTCATTTCCAGAGACTTTATTTTTTATACAATGCATTTTAAAAGCATCCGTCTCATTTTTTTTTTCGCCGTCACTGTTTTGCAAGCTAGAAAGTATTTGCTGTTCTATAGCGGAAATCCAGCTCTCTCTGTCTTCGGCATTATTAGCTTCAAAATGCCATGTTTTATTTTCTAACGAGATGATTGAAAATTCAAAACTATCTTCTGAAAATGATCAATATGTAGAGTAATTTATTATTTTGTTTAAAAAATACTCTTATATCAGAGAGAGAGAGAGAAAGAGACGTTCTAAATATTTACCTTGAGTATTTGATAATTTTGAACCTTTTGGAGTTTTTCCAGGCACTTTAACAGTTACGTACTGTAACAATATTTCTTTACCATTGCTATCATTCATATAATCCTAAAATAGATATTTTTTATAAATACATTGAACAACATATAACAAATGAATAATTAATAATATTATTTTTATTCATAGTTACGTGTAAACTTGAATGATAAGTTAAACGTCCATCTTCTAACAACGTAACATATTTCTTTTTCCATTCCTTTAAAGATTTACTACTTCTTTTAAATAAATAACCTTGTTTAACTGGTATTTCTCTGCCAACGCCCATTTCACCCATGTTATATTTTTCTTTTTTCGATGGGGTAAATATATTAGACTTTCTTCTAAATTTTCTATGCAAAAAATATTATATGACATTTATATAAATTCATTTTCTAATGGATATAATTTATTAATAAATTAATCACTCCCAAACCTAATAGTAGTTGGAGTTAAAATAGAAGATCTTAATTCTCCATGTTGATTCTGCGTATTATGAAAACCATCATTCATACCTGATTCAGTTTGCGTATTACTATTATGAATAGATCTAGAATCTTCATCTTTTTCTGATCCCTAAATATACAATATTTTTAATAAGTCCATATACGTACACAAGCGTATTCATTTTTTAGTAATATTAAATGTTATTATGTATTAACTAATATTAACTAAATCGTGTGTCGACGATTGCACATTATGTTTAAATAACATGACGCTTTTTGATAAGAAATCTAAACAATGTGATCATGCCATATGGGACTCAAACAGTTAAACATCCTCTTACATCAACTTTTAATGAATTTGTCATCTCCATTTCTTTTGAAACCAATTGTACATTTTTTGGAGTCATCGGTACAGGATATTTTATTTCATTTTCGATAGAATATTGTCCGTTGCATCTAAAGTTTTTCGTTGATATACTTTGAATAATTTTTTGACAAACTACAATATTAAATATAATATCAAATAAATATATTTTGTAATCATTAATATTTGCATATTTTATAAAGATAATAATTAACGGATGAAATATTTACCATCTTGAAAAACTCTTTCAACATTCAAGCCATAAATAGCGCACGTTTCATAATACGGACATGTCAAATCGCATGCTAATTTTCGTGGCCTTACGTCTTTTATCACACGTGGATTACTATCGTTAATTGAATCTAAAAGAAAGATCTATTAAATGAAGTATGAGAGATATATTAAAAACTAATCTTTGTTTTATATAATGTAAAAAAAAGAAAAAAGAAAAATACAGTTTACATACAAACCTTGCACGCCAACAAGTATTTTTGGTATTTCAGACATATTACGAAAAGAGCACATTCTATTGTAAAAGTGACATAGTATGGAAAAACTTTCTTCACTTTCCAAACTAAATACTAGCAATAGTGCATCTATCCAAGCAGAAAACTAAAAGATAAAGAAATAAAATAAATATGTATAGATACAAATCTTAAATTATTGACATTCAATAATATTAAATATTTAAAAAAGTACCTGCGTTTCCGGTACACCTCCCTCATCCCTTATTAAAAGCAAATAACTCTGATCGTTGATAAATATTTCTTTTTTAAAACGTCCCCCTTCGGGAGATTCTTCGTGCATAAACGAACCAGTTAAATATCTATGAACTAATGCAGATTTTCCTGAATCAGATGAACCAATAATTCCTAAATGTAACTCTGGAACATTTCTAGCCAACGTCCATTCATGACTATTCACAAATGAATCTAAAAAAATCATAATTAAAGTATTATATTATAAATATAATTTATAAAATTCAAATAAAAATGAATTAACAAAATTTAATGATGTACCTTCAATAGCAACGACGTGTTCACGTATTTGTTTAGCAATATGCGTATCTGATATTAAATCAATCAAATCATAAATGGCATATATCGATGGGTGAACACTTTCAAAACGTTGAATTTCCTGTCGAATTGCTAGCGAATGATCGTGCCCGCTTTGGCCAGTTGTCATTTTCCTCAAATTATGTTATTTTATTTAAATGAACTATTGTTTCATATTATAGTCACAACGTAATATCAATCAGCATTGTGGTATATACTTAATAATTAAATAACCTCTACATAATTCAATTATTAATGGCCGCTCGATTATCACGCAACATATGTCAGATTTTAAGTATTTATAAACATTATTAGATTGCAACGAATAAATTAGGTTACATGAATTAAACTCCACCTTTTCATGAACATTTGAGATAACTCCATATAGGCGAATCTTTAAATTTAAGGAATATTTTCATTCCTCGATTTTTTCGACCAATCAACGTAGAGAACGGATGCTCTATAAAATGCGCCATTTTTAAATTATATTTGATTTAATATTTGACGTTACAAACTTATTTTTATTTGTTATAAGTTCATTATTAAAAAATAATACATTTAATAATCATATTTTTTTAATGAACAGAGACAAGGGGAAATAAACACTTTTCAGCGACAATTTATTATTAATACGTACCCGCTTTTACGTTCGCCAAAATGGCGTATACGCAAATAAATGATTTCAACGTGTAACTTAAAGAAGTTTAAAAGAAAATGATAAAGGCAAGACTCGAAGCTTACAGGCGTAAAAAACATAGAGAAGAAATGATAGAATCGGTTAAAAGTTCGATAAAAGGTATTTTATCGTGGAATGAAAATTCTAATGTAAATTTAAGACTGTCGAACGACCTACCGAACGAAGAGACGGAAAAGTTATGCCAGGTATTTCACGGAAATGTTTTTATCTTTATTTAATTAAATATTGTTTACAAAAGATTTTAATTTAATCCTTTTTTCAGCCTGTTGAAACCACAAACCAAAAAATAATATCTAAAGAAAAAATAGGGGATTTAGAGAGTGCAGATGATTTAGATAGTTTGGAAGATGAGACGGAAGATAATGCTCAGTGTCATTTATTATCTAAGTTAATATATTTTCTATATTTTTCCCTATGGATTGTTTTGTATATTATTGCAGTACAAATTGAATTTGGAGCTGTTTATTTTGTGATATCTGCGTTAATATTAATTTGTTTAAATACGAGATCGAGACCTAGAAAAAAAGGTGAACTCAGTGCTTATTCTGTTTTTAATCCAAATTGCGAAGCTATTGAAGGAACCCTCGACGCTTCCCAATTTGAAAGGGAAATTAGATACGGTGCATCCAGCATGCATTGATACAAAGATACGAGGTACATTCATTATTTTTATCAATCTCAGATAAATGTTATATTTTCTACCTTCTTTTCTTTCTTTACATATATTCAAATAGTATACAAATCTTTCATATTGGTATATCGTTAAAAATGAAAATTAAAAACTTGTATAGAAATGTTTACATTTGAAATTATTTTTTATAAAAGTTTACAATACATCGTTTTGTGATAGCAGTCTGCATTCAGTGGTAATATTTTCCCATTACCACAGTCTATTGAAATGTAAATATACATATTTTTTTCTATATAAATATTTAACTTTCTTCTACTATTTTTTGTTAGATTTTTTAGTTTTTTCTTTTTCTTTTTGATTACCATTCTTGTAGCAATTGAACAGCTGAATCATAACATTTTTGTAAATCGCTTAAATAACTCAACATGAATGGTGATTGTTCTGACAACGTGTGAAATGACGCTAAGTCAGTCTTTGAGCGAAAATATTTGTCTGGACACAAAAGCGCTCTATCCAAGTCCATTAATATGTCGTTTAATATTCTTGTATCCAAGGACCTAAAAAACAAAAGTACAATAGTCAATAATAATGTTAATATTGTATAAATAAATCACAAGATTTCAAACGTATTTACTTGCTAACATCAGTCGTATCAATCCTTCGGTTAAGTTCTAGTACTCCAGACATTAATTTCTCAACGTTCTCTTTAATTTCATCTAAAGTAAAATAATTATAATAATTATTTAATATCTTATACAAAATAATCATAAAGTACCTTTTATATCCAAAAACTTGGATACATTTATGGTTTCCAATACGTTGTTAATGGTGTTGTTAAAGTATTTAACATTCCAATGAAAGACTAAACTCTCGGATAATCTCCAAATGGTGTCGCCTATTAATTGCATTAAAGGAATACGATGCGATTTGAAACTTTCATTGTTAACAGTATTGTTGTTTTTCTAAATAGAGAAATAAGATGAATAATATATAAAAATTTTTGTAAATTTATATTTATTAAATAAAATAAATAATATATGCATTCATGTACGCATTAAGAAATCACTTACCATAAAGGAAATGACGGCATGTGGAATATCTAATGCGAGCCGTGGAAATAAAACTTTCTGATATGCTTGATTATTCAGATCGAATACGTTATGGTTTTGAGGAGAATTTAAATTTCTGATGATACCAACTTCTTGGAGAATGATAGATTGTATCACATCTGATCCGGCAGAGATAAAATTACCATTATCTGTAACACACAGAAATAATTAGTAATGTTTTCAAAAAGCAAGGTTTTCAAATCGCTTAATTTATTCTAATTGAAATATTAATTATACAAATATGGATCAACCTTGTAAATTGTCGTCATATAAAGCGATATAAGCAACAATTTTATGACGTATAAAATTAGACATCATAGTGGGGCAAATATCTAAAGAACCCAAGAATAAACAAAATATGAGCGTGCGACGTGGTGTCCAGTTGTATTCCACCCGTATTTCATTTAATACTTTTGCCAACTCTAACGCAATATCAATCCCATTTCCACTTGCGGATAAAATCACGAACCTGTCTGAATGTTTACAAATATTAATATTTTTCAAATATCATAGTAACACGAATTTATGAAAAATTGTTGATATATATATTTATAAAATATTATAAATAATTATAAATAATATAAACTCACCACGTTCTCGAAAACCGCGAGAAGTAGCAAGAACAAAAGAACCATTTGTAACAATTTGATGAAAAATCGGTAAACCGGATAATTCTTCACCAATTTTTAAAGTTTCAATCTCTTTATTGACGGAATTTGTCCAACTCCTGTTTGATAAACAATTAATTTGATTAACCATTTGATAATATACAACGAATTATAAAATATAATATTAAAAAAAAAAACGGTACGTTTGGTAGGATGTTTCTCCTAATTTTTGTAGTAAAAGTTGTTGAAGATGTTCGTTATGTTTTAATCCATTACCGTCAAATTCGAGTCGTTTTCTTTGAGCGCGAAATTCTATCGACTTTTCAGAAGCAAATCGACCAAGTAAGAAACCACAAAGTAGACAAATAAATCCAACTGAGAAAAGGAAGGAAAAACACATGCGTTTCGTTACGAATTCGCTCGATTCGCCCAATCCCCGAGCCATTTGAAAACTAAGAACACGCTGCATGTTGTCTTCTTGATTATTTTGTTGAAGAAAAGAAGCAAAAAAGCGAAACAAGAATGATCGAAAAAAAAAGAAATCTCTTTTCTCGCGAGTTACCAAATTACAATTTTATTAAAATCGGCATATTTTCTTCGCCGAAATCTGCTGCTTCTTCTTTCTTAAATTGTTGATTAACTGCAAACAAAAAGTATTCATATCAATGACATTATATTTTCGTTTAAAACAAAATTACGCGAGTGTATTTTTATTTTTGAAGTATGACTACTATTTTTAAAGTTGAACCGTCGAGAACTATACTTACTAATTGTAAGATATTTCTTTTTTTTTTTTATTCAATGATAAGTGCACATATATTAAAAAAAGATTTTATTTCTTTTTAACACTATAACTAAAAGAATATAATAAAAATAAAATTAGAAACTCGCTGTGTTACCATTCATTTTAAGTATAACAATATTTTATTTATACCGAATTAACATAGAAAAAAAAAATCTGATCCGATAAAAATACACATTGATTAATTATCAATAACTCTAATTTTATGATAAAATTCCAAAATGTAATAATTAATTTTTATATAATTTACGTGTGTATTTAATGAACAAAAAAACTTGATCACGTTTCAACATGAATGAAATTGAATTGTCGGTTGGTTTCCCGCGCACTTGAATCGACGAATTAAAATAATTATCCTTTTCGAGGATGTTCGAGATATATCGAGGATCGGTATGAGAGAGGAAGAGGCGGGTAAAAAGATGCCATTCGAGATATCGATTTAAAATTAAAATACGTGGCGCGTAAATAAGCAATTAAAAACAAAGTAATTAAGGAAATATACTTTAAGGAGTATCTTCTTTTTAACGGAATTCGGAAGGAACATTACGTTGTTCGCGAGTATGGTCACACCTCCTTTCCGTCAACTTCCAGCAGCGATCCGAATCCCGACGCATGTCCGTTTACTCGCGAAACTAGAAGAAATCAATATATTTCCTCCTCCCGTTTCTTTCTGACCCTCTTCTCTCACTCTCTACTTCCTCCATTTCCTCCTCCTTCTCCACTTAATCTTTTCCAACCAAAACTTAATTTCAGATTTTTTTCTTTTTTTTTTTTTCTTTATCATTCCTTTTCCCCTTTTCATTTACTTTCGTCGAAACAACTTTACGATCCTTCCTTATCTTCTTCTTTAAATAGAAAATTCCTGTCTAAACGTTACTTGCCAGGGCCGTATTTAATTAGATGCACGTTGGAACCTCCCTCTTTATGGGATTACGTATTTTTTGTGTTTTTTCTTTTTTTTTGTTTTGTTTTGTTTTGTTTTTTTTCTTTTTTTTCCAATCTTGAGACTCTACTTCTCAAAAATAATAATACGTGAAACATCCTAATTAAATTGAGCTAATAAAACAGAAGGTAGAACAAAAAATGTAGAAAATATTCGTAAGAATTTGATTAATATAATTAAACTTGTTCTTTTGAGAATACAACAATATCGTGCGTCGTCTGGAGGGTCTCTAAAAGTATAAATGCGATCTTGTGTTTGTATGTATATATTCGTGCGTGTGTAAAAACGATATTTATAAAATACAAGAAACCGTCGCGTTTTCTTCTTCGCCCGAGCTCGTCGTTCCTTCCCGCCGTTCTTAAAACCAATTTTATTTCGGATAATAATAAAACACCGTTCTGTTCTCCTACTTATAAATAGAGTTTTCGATGTATTACGTGCACCCACGCAAGGTTGTTTTACAACTACTTCCACAATCTCATATGAGAGATCTCAAAATACGCACGACAATTTTTCATCTAATGATACGTTACGTTCCTCCTCCTCCTCTTCCTCCTCCTCCTACTTCTCCTACTTCTCCTTCTCCTTTCGTCTCTATTTTATAACAAAAGACAAAGTTCACTTATATCGAGACGTATTTATTTGTTTTTTTATTTATATATTAATTGCTAATGCAAGTGTTTTTAAATACCAGTGTATATATTTTTTTAAAGACTTTTTCTTTCTATGCGTCACGATCGCAATTTTTATTCGATTTTTTCATGATGAAAGGTTCATTCGAAAGATAAATGTTTTCTACACAAACTTAACTAATTATTTATTACTTTTACGTATGAGTTAATCATTATAAAAATATACATTTTCATTGTTTTAATTACAAGGTGTAATTAAGTTTTAAAGATTCCTAATTTTGTACAAAATTGTTCACAGCAATTCTTCGATCAATCCAATGCCATTTACACCATCACCAAAGATAGTCATTCTGGTAGTTAAAAGGGCAAATTGGAAACCGTATACAAAAACTTATAATATTAATATAGAATTAGTTGCATAAAATAATTGACTTGTTACAGAGAATGAAACTTAGAAAGATATCGCAAATTTATAAGGTAAATGAAATATGTAAATTTAGTAAATTGTCTATAGAAGTACGTCAGTATTATAATATGAGGTATTATTATAATTATATATTACAAAATGTTTACTCTCTATCAAATGTATATCGTATCATTATTAAATATATACGTATCTATAATTATGTATATTTCAGGTAACAATGCAAAAGTTCCAGAAATTGAAGATTTCTTATTAAAAAAAGAAACATTTTTTTTTATCAATTACATTTATACATATAATTTACAACAAATTATGTAGTGCATTATTCCACTTGTAGTAAATCGACGTGTCTGCTTTTAATGTGATAATTTAAATAACGCTTTTGACGAAAAGCCAATCCACATTTGACACAAACAAATGGTTTAGTTTCAGAATGGACGAGCTTATGCCTTACCAGTTCAGATTTGACTCTGAATCTTTTCGAACATATATCACATCCATAATTCTTTTCTCCTGTATGCGTTGTTACGTGCGCTAACATTTCTTGACGTCTACGAAACTTTTTATTGCAATAACTGCATGGATGCGGGAACTCATTAGTATGCAGTTTACTATGAATATAAAGTGAGGCTTTAGATTTAAATGTTTTACCACAGGAGTCACAAATGTAAGGTCTTTCTCCTGTGTGCGTACGACGATGATCATCTCTCGTAGCTTTAGATGCAAACGAATTGCCACAAATATCGCACGTAAAATTTTTAAGCTTTGCATGTACATCTTTTAAGTGTCTTGAAAGCCCACCGGAATCACGAAACTGTTTTCCACATACATGGCAAGTAAAAGGCCTTTCATCCTTGTGTATCCTCATATGTCTTAAATAAGAATCTTTTAATTTAAAAAATTTTCCACACTCGATACATTGATATGATTCCTGTATATCGGAATAAGTTTTTTGCTTTTTTATCTGTTCGTTAGAATCTTTAGTATCGTTTAAGGAAGTTTTACACGTGTTGGTTTTCTGTGATTCACTATTTACATTCGGAAGAAATGTTACCATACACGTATTTTGTTCACGATCCATAATTGTGGCATTATTTTGTTTGTACTCTTCTGATATTTCTTTTTTTACTTCTACATCATTATTTTGTTGTAAATCGGCTATCGAAGAATGATGGTCAAGCGTTGTATCCATTACAGCTATCCAAACAGAATTACAATCTCCACCCGCATTTGATTTCTTTTGCTGTAGCTGGCATCTCTTTTTATATGGCTTCCAAAATATATTGTGCATCTCCAGGAACATTTTAAATGTTGTCCGGTTGCCACTGGATCTAGAAAATGGTCAAGATTTGTGACTAAATTTGTAGATGCGTTCGATGAATGCAGATCTTTAAGTGAAAAAAACTAGAAAATCAGTAATGTAAAATAGATTTGTAAACAAAATAATTACCTGCTTAAATAATTAGCAGCTTCTTCTTTATGTTCCTCATTTTTAACTTCATTTTCTTGACTGGGCTGTTATAATATTAAATATATATCATAAAACATTGTACAAATAGATAAAAATATGAAACTATATATATACTTACAAAATTTTTGTCTGTAACATTAGGTAAATTCATTTCTGGTAGAATTTCTGATTCATAAGTTGACTGTGGTTGAAAGTACTAGATAAGATTTTAAAATAATCATTTAAGTAATAATTTATTAAAAAAAAAAATTATCCATATGATATACTTAATAAAAACTTACTTGCTTGTTTTCAAATGAGTTTTGTATTTCAAGTAATTTGCGTTCCGCATTCATGCATCTTTCTATGAATCCGTGCCATGTTAATAACATGGCTGCGCAATGATAGCATAAATTCAAAGGTAGTGTGTCGTTCTCAGAAATCTGTAATATAATATTAAAACTCTAAATATAAATATCATAAGATAATTGAAAATAATTAAAAATATACTTACATGTATAGGTAAATATCTGTGTATTTTATCACATATTGAATATTCCATGCCTTCTCCTTCAAATATTGGAACAAAGTGGTCATATACCTTAGCGCAAGTTCTACATAATCTTGACAACGACATTCTTTCTAAAGATTCGTTTAGATTACATATCGACTCTTCGTTACTAATATTCATATTTCTTTGATGCTCATTTTCAACATCGGTTACTAAAAAGAATTCTTCTTCTCCAGGTTCTATTTCATTATGTTGATCTTGATTAACAATATTTTTAACAGTCTGAAGTAAAACCGAGTCATTTTCGCAAGTCTCCAATATAACTGAATTCTCTGTCTCCATTGAATCTGTTTTAAATTAAATAATAATAATACTAAGAAAAATAAGAGAAAAAAAAATCTTAATATGCAATTACAAAGTAATTATTAAACAACAATGCAATTAATAAACAACAATGCAATATACTTACATGTTTATAAATCCTATTATTTGTTTATTAATATTGTATATCATAAACAATGAAATATGTCAATAATTATATCACAAATACAAAATCATTTTGTATCAATATTTTTAAGAAATTTAATAATTAGCAGGGATTTGTAAAAATTTATATAAAAACTCTAAGGGATGCGTTAATGACACTGCGCCACCCGCACACTCTAATTCATTTATATAAAATTGCTAAAATACTAATATCATGTGTAATTTAAAAAAAATGAAAAAAATAATCTGTGATCAGACATTTATCAGAAGCCAATTTTGCAATAATTTATTTATATTTAATTCGATAAAGATTTAATATTATAAATAAAATTATTATAATATTCTTAAATATTTATTTCGTAGTTTTTTAATTCTAGATATCTAGTTAGATTTTTAACTAGGAACTTTTGGATTTTCACAGTTGGTTAACCTGTACCATCTAAAACAACTTTAAATTTACTTTCTAGGTGTGATTGTGTCATAATTGTGATAATAAAGACAACGATTTAATAATGTATTAAAAATAATTGCATTGTTTTAAATTTATTTTATATAATTATTAAAAGAAAACGAGAAAAAATGCCGAAAAGTAGTGGAAATTTACGACGTTCATCGAGAATAAAGGCATACAATACTGAGCATGAAAACATTCATAAGACTGAACGTATGTATTTTCTTATATTTCTAGATTTTTTATTTAGAAAAAATGTTCTTAATTGCACCAATATTAATTATAAGTATTAAAATTACATTACTTGAGTAAATACATAACCTTATTTATCGTTTTGAATTATTATAGAAATACAACAAGATAGGTTAATTGATTCTTCAATAGAAAAAGAAAACCTTTTAGAAGATATTAGTGAAAATATACAAAAACCAACTGGTATGGTAATTACCATAACTGATTAATTCTTAATTATTTTAAATCTTTTTATTATATGTAATTGTATTAATTTGTATATGTATTGTTTTAGAATTATTTAGTGAAAATGATGTTAGCGGTAAGAATATGTATCAGTTTCAAACACCTAAGAAAAACAGTATGGTACAAAAAGCATATTTGTCTCGTATGTCATCCACAGAACAAAAGTCTCAGGTAGCCGAAGTTAAAACTAGCAAAACTGCTAGTGCAAAACGCAATAGTAATAATAAATCAATCAATGAGAGAAAAAGTTATTCTAAAATAGGTACGACATATACTTTCTTTTTATTTTTTGTGTTGCAGTATAATGGGTGATCGGTTAACAAACATAATCCATTCAAAGACAATGTTCGCTACCCAAATTGTTAGTTAACCAATTACCTAATGTATAGGATTATTTGATTATCTAACATTTGAAAAAAATATTTTAATAATTAAAGACTATCTTGTTATCAGAGGTAGTGGTAATATCCAGCGATGATGAAAGTGTATCAGAAGAAAGCATTTATGTACCTTCAGAAGATGAAATGGAAACAGAGTCGGAGTACGAAGAAGTCAGTGATCATTCTAACACGAGTAACGATGAAGATTGTATCAAAAAATCTAATTTAAAAATTATGCAGCATAGAACCAAACTACAATCTAAAGTAATTAGTACTCCGAAAAGATCGCAGACTAAATATAAAATTCCTTGCAAAGATTACGTAAGTTTTATAAAAATGTAGTAAACATTATATTTTATTTAATATGAATTATATTTAGAATTTTATTTGTTTTAGCATATGAGAACCGATGAATATTTTGAGAATCAATCACAGAAAGTTGTTACGTCCAATCACACGCTCGCTCGTCTTCGCAATTCTCGTTTTACTAAAGATAAATTGCAAGAATTATTGGCTAATCAGGATCATATTACTACAACGCATAAGAAACTTATTTATTCACTCTCAAAAAATTATCATGATTTCTTTCCTATGTGGTATTTTATTATGGAGTAAGTTTTATAAATGAATAAAAAGAAATATTCTCAGGTCCTTGATTAGTATTTGTAAAGATGATTTTTTAATTTTAGAGAAGGATATACTCTTTTGCTGTATGGTTTGGGATCGAAAAGGAATTTAATCAACGATTTTCATAATCAATTTATTTCCAATCATCCAACTTTAGTAGTCGATGGCTTTTTTCCTAGTTTAACGATCAAAGATGTAAGATACATTTATTTTTATTATTACAATAATATTACATTATATAAATTTGTATTATTTAATAAAATAATATAATTTTTCAGATTTTCGATAGCATAATAATAGATATTTTAGAATTGAGTGCACCAACTGCTATAACTGAATGCATCGAACTTATTACCAATGTATTAAAGAAGAATCCGAAAGACCGATTATATTTATTAATTCATAATATAGACGGTATAATGCTGCGCTCTAACAAAGCCCAGGATGCACTTTCAACTCTTGCCAGAATACCTAATTTTTGTATTATGGCATCTATCGATCATATAAATGCACCTCTTAGTAAGTAATATAAATTAAATAAATAATTAATTTCTTTTGAGAATATATATAGATATTTAATTATATATTCACTTGACTTAGTGTGGGATCATACAAAGCATTCAAAATACAATTTTTATTGGTGGGATACTACAACGCTTTTGCCATATGAAGCTGAAACTTCGTATGAAAGTTCCTTATTAATACAACACAGTGGAACGCTTGCTTTATCATCCCTCATCAATGTGTACCTGTCTTTAACATCAAATGCTCGAGCAATGTATAAACTTTTAATACAACATCAGTTGGATAATAGTAATAATAGTGATTTTACAGGTAATTGTTTGGATATATATATTAAATTTAAAATATCGTTGAAACAAATGTTCTATTTATGTGTTTAAACTTTTTATTGTATTGTTTATTTAGGAATGGCATTTAAGGATTTATATCGAATAGCACGAGAAAATTTTCTTGTGAGTACTGATTTAGCTCTGAGAGCACAACTAACAGAATTCATAGATCACAAATTAGTACGAACTAAACGTAACAAGGATGGTACGGAATGTTTGACAATTCCATTAAGTAATAATTTATTGAAACAATTCCTTGAGCAACATAAAACTTAATATATTTTTACTGTATATATTTATTTTTATATAGTAAGATAAATAAAAAAAAGCATATAAAATAAATTAGGATAAGAAAAATTAGAAATTAACAAAAAAATATGATATTGTATAATATGAAACACGATTTTAAACGATGTATATGTGTGCGTGTGCATCGGATCACGTGATAGAATTAAATCCGTGTGTGATATTGTTAATAATATAATATATTCAAAATATAGCGTAACGATGAATCCTTTAGTTACATATTTTGAATATATATTATCAAATAATATTTTTGTATTATTTTTTTAACAAGAATAAAAAGAAATGGTCGGTAATGTAGAACGCGATAGAAAAATGATAATGACAGCCTCCTTCCAACTGCATAGTAAACAAAAATGTGAATACTCGTTAAATCTATAGAGTATTTAATCTGTGGTAAGAAATGAAAATAGTGGTCGGGTGTTAGTAGAAGATAGTACACGAAGAATAAGTTGTAATAAAAGGATGATTGTCGTTAACTCTAATTAATATTTTCTCTGTGTCGTAAGGATGATAATTAGGGAAGAAAATTCGAAGACGTTTTTTTCGGTAAGAATTGACGGTAGTGAATGGCGGCGCCAGTTGTATTATCGCTTGCTCAGATCATTCTTACATATAAGTGTGAGCATAGCGGGAGCATGACCGGGAACGCATATTATCTGCAGACTGGATGAAATGTCAGACCTGTGTCGGGGGTGGGTGGATACATGGATTGGTGAGAGGTTAAGCGCAAGGAGACCAATTCTAACTTTTAGTGATTTTGGTACGTTTTAATATCATCTCTCAGATTACTATTTAAATTATTTACATTTTTACGCGAATTATGTTATTTGAAGATTATACATGTGTGTGTGTGTGTTGTATGTGTGTGTGTGTTGCATTAGTGAGAACAATTTGTCGTAGAAATTCTTTTCTATTAATAGTCGAATACTTAGATAACATGGATTTATTATTTAACTTCCTTGTATAGTAATATATTTTTATTCTTAGATTATCTTAAATCATTTGTTAGATTTTTTGTCTTTTAGCTAATTTATAATCATAGGGAAAGAGAAACCGGTTGTGTATTAGATATTTCGTAGCGCTGCCAATTACGCATTAAATATTATAAACAAAACAAGTTGACCTTCTAAAGATAAGTCAAACGACCTTGACTTTCGTGTACAATACGAACATGCTGTTAACAGCAATAACTGAATAAACGGTTGCTAGGCTAGTGGCTTGTGAATAAATATGTTGTGTATGATCAAATAGCTCATAGATATTTTTGAGATATATGTACGTATCTATCTATCTATCTATGTATAAACGAATTCAATCTGTTACAGTTGCCAGTACGTAATGGATACGATTAGTCTCTAAACCTGACACATTTTTTTTTTTTACTGTTATTTTTATTCACGCCTTTTAATTACGCGATTGTTTTGTAAGAATTTATTTGTTTCTTTTTAATTATGTTGGTAGGAAAAAATAACAACAACAACAACAAGATGGATAGATAAATGTAATTTTATACGCTTGATTTATTCTTGTATTTTTATATAAGCCGAATAAGCGATGATTTTTATGAATCATCAAGATTCTTTAATTAGAATGCACTTATTTTGGCAATAACAAATAATGATATTTTCAAATGGTTTATTCAATTAAAAATACGAGTATTCTAAGATTTATTATAGCAATATATTATTTGTAATTTGTTTGATAATTTATTTGATTTTATTGTAATTATTGTAATTGATTGTCGTTAACATGTATTTTCATTTGTAGGTAATGCTGTTGAAAGCTTTCGGAATTCTTAGTAGTCACATAATTATTCTCTATAGTCAACCAGTCTTGTTCTACTTTACGGATAAATGTATAGGTAAGATTATTATTTTCTTTATATGCGTATAAATATTTTTGTATATTTTATGTCGAATTATCCAAAGATATGTCGAACAGACATATAAGCATACGTAGTTTATTTTACTAATAGTATACATTTTTCTGACACAGGTTGGCACCAATGTTTCCTGTATTCTGTACAATATAATTTGCAGTGCATGTTCGGTGAGTGACAGAAAACTTGACCATGTTTAATATTATTTCAATGCGAAAGAATACGAGACTGAAAATAATGGTCGTATTCTCAAGCAATGTTATTAATATTTATTTTTAAATATATTATTATAGTACTCATTGTTTTTAAGAATATTCCAAGAACGAGCATCGTCTTCTTAAATTTAATAATAACGAAGAAATATTTATTCTGTCGAACCGCATTAAAATTTAGAAAATTTTCTATATACAGTTTATTCAAAAGTATTTGATACAAAATTAGTAACATTTCTTACAATAATTAATTAATTTTACATACGTCTATACACACAAATATATTTAACAGAATATATTATTTCAAAATTTAATTTTCATATATATATATAAGAAAAAATACTTGTTTAACATCGTTCGGTAACATGTTTCCCTTCATTATCGATCGTTGATAAAATAAACGAGTACAATCTTCTTTTTTTTTGTTTTATTTCTTTTTATATATAAAATCGTAAGAAATACAAGATAGTTTAACAAAATCACGTTTTCAATTAAATCAAATAAAATGAAATGAATTTTTAGATAACAATCATGTTCTTTGTCATTCGAAAGGCCGCGATAATAAATAGAGTGTGAACAATGAGTTCGTGTTTTCGTTCCACTCTCGATAGTGTTCCCCTCTTCATTTTACATATATATCTTTATTTTTTTTTTTTTTAAATTGTTCTTTTATATACCAACAGATGTATTTGATATACATATCTGTGCAATGGCGTTTAAATGCATAAGTATTTTGTTGTGTTTGAGAGTATATAAGCGTGGTAACGAGATTAGAGCTTGAACAATATCGTATGAACGAGTCTCATTCGAGTTTGCTACGTTTACGTCAGATTTGTGGGTGTATATATGTACTATATATATATATATATCTGTGTGTGGACGTGTAGTATGTATTAAGGCATGCACGTGCCTAACCAATTTCCGCTTATTTTACCTAAATCGAGGTCGTGGAGCCGTTAAGCGTTGAGGATCAGTCACGATCAACGAGTCGTTGTAACTGACTCATAAAAATTATATTCTTTTTGTTTTATTACGATAAAAGAGTGACGATGCTCAAAATGTTATATTTAAATGAGTTATTTAGTTGATTTATTTATTTTCGTTATGTCCTTTTTAAATGAGTACTCGTAATATATGTGACTCCTCATATCACTTATCAAATATAATCGATCAATATTATTGATTGACACTCTAACATTTATCTTATTTTTCTTAAAAAATTAACTTTCAATTATAACTTGTTTTTTTGTTTGAAAAATTCGCGTGAATATTTTGTCGATAAGTTTCGGTGGATAAAAAAGGGTAGAGAAATGAGAAAAGATGAGACAGATTTTATTTTACTCTTTGGATTAAGAATTTTTAGACAAGTATTAAATTATTTTGATTGACTTTAACGTTTTTAGGAGACTTAGGTTTTATAATTTTACTATTTGTGAAAATTAATTAATTCGATAAAAAAAAATCTGTCGATAAATATAGAAAGACGGAAAGGGGGGGGAGGGGCGGGGGGTGGTGGTGAAGGGAACAAGAAAGATAGATAGAATATAAAAATGGATTAGAATATTGGATAGAATATAAAATTTAGATTACGTTTTTAATGTAAATCGCGTTTTTGAGAGTAATTATCGTAACTCATAAGCACTTCAGACAGGTAGTTTACAAGCGTGCAAAGTGAAGACGAAGTACGTGCGAAGGCCTGCGTACTAATTACCGTATTTTACGTCTCATCGTAAGGTATATAATCGTTGCATGTGACAGACAGGACAGTACTTACACGTATATAAGCACCACGCATGCATGTGCATGTACACGCTCACGAATTCCCAGTTTATTTCCCTATCGAATGACGTTCTTGGTTCGAGGAATAAAAAGAAAAAAAAAAGTAAGAAAAGAAAAGAAAAGAAAAGAAAAGAAAAGAAAATAGAGAAAAGAGCAAAGTAAAGTGAAGCATTCAATTAATCTTATAACGATCGACTAATTATCTTAAGTAAGTACTCGCCTAATCGATCATCCCAACTACCGTCAACGTCAAATTTCTTCATCGATTCGCATTTCATATTCATTTCATATTCTCCTTGTCTTTTGTCATGCTTGTAATTTCATAAAATTGATAAATTTCATACATTAGGAATAGTAGGGATTAATGAATAGTTATCGATCGTGTTTGAGAAAAAAAAAGAAAAAAAAAAAGGAAATCAATAATCTGATTTGTCGAAACAATTTCCTTAATACTTTCTCAATTCGAAAACCGTGATAATAATCGGTGTTTAGGGTCTCGACACTTACGTGGAAGGTGAAGAATAAGTGAGATACTTTAGTCGCAGATTGGATCTTTTTCCTCTGTTTTAAAAAGAAGTAGAAGTAGAAGAAGTAGAAGAAGAAGAAGAAGAGGAGACTTGAGAAGCTTATCGCATTTTACGGGCCATGTGTTAAAATAAAACGAACCTTCCCCGCGTCCCCTTCAGCTTGGTCGGATGTTACTTTAAGCTGCGTATGCGATGCAACCGTCGTATGTATGGTGTGTGGAAGAAAGGAAAAAGAAAAAAGACAAAATACGCGGGTAAGAGAGAGATAGATGAATATACGTATATAAAGAGAGAGGTTGGGGTGGGTGGGGGAGAGAGAAAAAGAGAAAGAGAAAGAAAGAGAGAGAGAGAGATAAAGATGGAATATAATCCCACCTCGGGCATATTAAATATCTGCGACAGAAGAGGAGACGACTGTGGGGGAGGGTGGTGAATGCGCAACTTTGCCAGACTGCTCGGTTTTACCCTGCCGTCACCCGTGCGGGCTTCACCCTTGAAAAGAGAACGACCAGGCAGGCAGGCACAGCCCTTAACGTTACTCTCCCTTCAAAGAGACTCTCTCTCTCTCTTTCTCTCTCTTTCTCTCTCTTTAACTTTGCTCGGAGTATCCTCTTGCTCGCCTGTTATTTCGAGAATCGCTCTCCTCTAACCGGCATGAATCACGAATTTGAAATTCCCCTTTTGTAGTCTCCTTTCGGAATCCTTCCAGAGTAATCCACGAATAATCGTTATCAGCAGCCTAGCTAGTCTAGTCGTTTTTTTAATGTAGTTTTACAAGATAACTTACTCCAAATAATTATTTTGTATTATCTTTGATAAGAATTATTATTTTTAGTTACGGTTAGTCTATTAATAATGATTTAATCTGGGTTTAAGATATCGTTGGGTTACGATGTGTTTTGTTGATTATTATTATTATGATTACTATTGATTTTATCGTATTAAGATATGTGAATTTGTGTGATTGTATAGAATTATATTTTATTTTATTTATTTGTTCGTTAATAATATTGATGTTAATGATATTTAACTAATACGATTGAAATTTATTGATTTATTTGTAAATTTCTAGTGAAAATAAAATATAAAAATGATTAGATCACATATTAAATTATTTTACGATTGAAATATATTTTTGATTTGAAATAGATAATTTTGTATCTTTCAAAATTTCTTTGTCTGTTTGTCTCACACGCGTTTATTATAATAATCGATTTTTTAATGTTAAATCTGATATAACCGATAGTCGGTAAACATATAATTCGATAGATTCGATAAGTTTTTCTCTGCTCGAGGATGCTGTCGAGTTGGGGCCCAAACTCTTTGGTAACGTCATTGTGAAACGTCCTGTACACGCTACTTTCACTATCGCGGCCAAGTTTCATAACTGTTATTATCGAGGTCATACGTAGGCAGAAGAGAAGACAACGAGAAAAGAAAGAAAGAAAGAAAGAAAGAAAGAAAGAGAAAGAGGATTAACGTGAAAAATTCTATTAGTATTAAAAATATATTCATTTTTTTTTTTTTGATGCAATATAATTATTTCATTAAAAATTTACAATTAAAAACAGGAAGGAAGAAAAAATGTATGCCGTGCGTAGAAAAGATAGTGAAAGCATCATTTGCTTTTCTTGATCTTATCGATATCAAATTTATAATATATTTTCAACATTCACGATGCTTGTCTACTATCTCAATTGAACGTTATAAAAATATCTGTTATATCTAATGCAAAAAAAAATAAAAAAACAAAATAGAAAATCATATACAAAGAAGAAATACATTGAGAAGAAAACTTTCAGAAATGTCTTTCTTTGTACGTGTTACTGCAGTAACACGTGTTACTATCGATATTGCATCGTATTTCAATCGTCTAAAGAAAACTTTTCCCATATATATATTATATATGAAAGGGTTGTTCGGATAGTACAATCATAATTTATTTTATATTCCTTTTGATTTAGAGAGAGAGAGAGAGATACATACTTTATTTTTTTATTATTTTTATATAAGAACAATATATTTGATTTTTATATTATCAAAGTTTAGTAGAAATTTTGTAAGAAATTCAGGACAAGTAACATCACGTTTCATCGTGTATAAGATTTCATGAAATTCCGTTCAGGGTTGCGTATAATAACTTTTAATTGAAATACTTTTTCATATACATATATATATACATATATACATATATATTAAGGACGATTTTCCGGATTAATACTTTGAAAGTTTAATATAAATTTGTGAGTAAATTCAGGACAAGAAGCATAACGTTTATCGCTTAGTACGCGAAAGGGGAAACGGTAAATGGAACGTTAACTCTTTGCCGATGAGTCATTAATGCACAGCGAATGTTCGTTGGGGCGTAATCGGTCACGTCAATATACCAAGTAGAGTCTCTACCAACTGTGTGTTAATATGTCTCTCTCTCTCTCTCTCTCTCTCTTTGTCTCTCTTTCTCTCTTTCTCTCTCTTTTTATCCCTATCTCTCCAATACGTGTGTTTGGATAAAGTAACATATGCAATTTATATAACAGACACACATGTATATACACTTATTCACAAGCATACACACAACCATAGATTACAAATCGTTTTATTCGACTATTCCGCTAGGATCGTAAATATTTTCACGTTTATTTGTATCGTCTGTTTTCTATCGGAATAAATTCACTCTAGGAACGACCAAAAAAAAAAGAAAGGGAACAAACGAACAAAAAAAATAAATAAATAAAATCTCTCTCATCTCTCTTTGTGTGTGTATCGATCGCGTTTGAATGTATGTACGTACGTACGATGATGCGTTTATCGATAAGAGTATTAACGAGTCAATTTGTAATTATCTTATTTTTTTTTCGTTTATTTGCTATTTGTTTCTTTTGTTTTTTTTATTTTTCTTTTTTTCTTTTTCGATTAAATTTTATTTTAATCGTTTCACCGATAATCGATCCAATTAAACAAAGTAATTTAAAAAAAAGCATAGATTCCCCGCGTCGGGATTCATTTCTTTATTTGTATATATATATATATATATATATATATTTTTTTTATTTTGTATTTTTTCCATTTCTTTTTGTGTATTCATCGAAGCGACAACGAGCTCGATAAATCCGATGAATTTAATCGTTGTTCCGAGTGATCGATGAAGACGAGATAACAGGCCAAACCCGGACGTGGGAGCCTTGAGATCGACGAGGGGCTGCTTTGGGTTGGAAGTTGAGCTTTGGGTTCGGGATTGGGGAGGTTTGGGTTGGGGTTGCTGTACGTGCATTGCGCAAGAGCATTCACCCCGCTCAATACTCAACGACGGTGTACCGAAAGAGAACGAACGAACGTACGAACGTACGAACGAACGAACGAACGAACTGTTAGGAAATGATCGTTTGCTTGTATGTTGAACTATACGCGCGATAATAATATATTTTTTTAACGAATCACACATACTCCCATATATATACACACGCATATCGATTAACTTATCGCACTTTTATCATATTTTTTTTTTTAATGGAAATTTAATATCAAACTTTGTCTTTTTTTGTTTGTTTTGCTTTTTTCCTTTTTTTTCCATATATTCGAATACGAAAACGTTTAAAGCATTTCGAATTAATTTGTCGTACTTCTTTTTATTTTTTAATAATAATAATAATTATTATTATTATTTTACCCATTGAAAGGCGAGATATGCAAAATTTCTTTTTTTTTTTTTTTTTATTTTCTTATTAAATATTTATATATCGCTAAAGTATGAACGTTAGAGGAAATTTGAAAGTTGATAAGATCTCTTAGAGGAGGAGGACGAGGAGGGGGAGGGTAGAGGAGGCAACCAGACGTCGGTCGAATATTCGAAAAGAGGATAGTCCTATACGATCTAGAAAGCTCTTTTGGATATCAGAGTATTTCTTATCTTGGAAGCATCGTACGGTGACCCGAGTAACTTGCCTGAGGAGTCTCTCTTTTAGTCGTCGTATTTTTTTTCCTATTTTATTTTGTTCAAGCTAGAAAAGAGTTAGCAAGTTAAAAGGTGTGCAGAAAATTTCTTTCTCACATCTATCCCACTACTACTAACCCATACTTCTCTATGATATCTATCTATCCATGTATGTATATATGTATATATGCATGTATGTATGTATGTATGTATTTATTTATGTACGAGCGTATGCATCCTACGAAACGGGGCTTTGGATATCAAACTGGCCACCGCCTGTTGATATTAGCATTTATTTATATCTCCTGACCTCAAATATGTGTAACGTCCCTTCCCTTCCCACCCCTCTCTCTCTCTCTCTTTCTCTCTCTTTTACTTATGAAGCAGCAGCAACAGCAGCAGCAGCAGCAAGCACGACGAATCTTACTAACGCGTCTCCAATTTCGAGGTTACCTTTTGATATCTCATCGTGCAGCTTCATTAAATTCTTTCGAAATCTTCCGAAATGTTTTTAAACATTTGTCATTTTCTTTCTTTATCTTCGACACATTTTATTTCTTTTTCTTTTTTCTTTTTTTTATTCCCGAACGTTTTCATATCCATTGTGTGTCCACCTACGTTTGAATAACTTTCTTCTCACTTTCCTTTGTATTCGAGGAAGCATCAGCATGCTTTCGAATCCCAAGAAAAGACCTTGTTCCTTTCTAAGGAGTGCCGCAATATGATCCTCCTCCTCCTCCTCTTCCTCCTTCTCCTCCCATTGAATGATATTATTCTAATGACTATGATTAATGTTACTATTCCATTAAAATTATATGTACGAGAAGTTTAATATTGTTTGGACGTTTGGCTCGAATAACACGACCTCGAAACTTTTCGATACTGTAACAACTCTATACAGCTATATCGTTTCTCATCTCTAAATATTTATTGTATGTACGTGAGGTATAGTAATAGCAAGATATATAAACCATCGAGTTAAAGTTTCAAATATAATATTTATGTAAATTCAATGATACTGGGATATTTGTAAATAACAAATGAACGCTTGAGATATATTTTTTAACAAAATTTATAAGTACCATGTATGTCTTATTTATTTTTCTTGTTTGAATTATTTAATCATAAAATAAGTCCTTAATTTGAAATATTCTATACATCATAAGCAATTTGTTTTATACTTAACGAATTGAAACATGAGGAAAGATTCTTGCCATTTGTTAAAATGTTTATAATAACGTCAGGTATAAAGAAAAATTTGTCTACGCGGAATATACGAAATTATTTTCCGAACAATCTATTAATATATTTGGTATACCTTATCTCTCGGTATTACTCGTATATTTTCTATGAGCATATGATAGAATGCACGTAAATGCATATACACACATACATGTACACACATACATATATACACACATATATATATATATGTGTATGTACGTGGGGTATAGTAATAGCAAGATGTATAAACCATCGAGTTAAAGTTTCAAATATAATATTTATGTAAATTCAATGATACTGGGATATTTGTAAGTAACAAATGAACGCTTGAGATATATTTTTTAACAAAATTAATAAGTACCATATATATGCCCATAATTATGAAAGTGGTCTAAGTCATATATTTCTTGTTTCGAGATATTTAATGGATTACATTTGAACATTAAATGAATTCTATATAATATTGAAATAACAAACACTATCTAATGGTTCATTTTTGACAATATCGTGAAAATTACATTGAATTAATTTAGTTTAAAATAATGTCGTGTGAAATAATTAATAAACTAATTTTGTTTTCATTTTGACTTAGATCACTTTCATAATTATGGGCACATATGTCTTATTTATTTTTCTTGTTTCAATCATTCAATTATAAAATAACAGCCCATTCTATACATCATAAGCAATTTATTTTATACTTAACGAATTGAAACATGAGAAAAGATTCTTGTCTTTTGTTAAAATGTTTATAATAACGTCAGGTATAAAGAAAAATTTGTCTACGCGGAATATACGAAATTACTTTCCGAACAATGCATTAATATATTTGGTATACCTTATCTCTCGGTATTACTCGTATATTTTCTATGAGCATATGATAGAATGCACGTAAATGCATATACATATATGTATATATATATGTGTGTATGTAAACATATGTGAACATGTGTGGTGATCGAAGTATCTATTCGGAGCATCGTCGTCGTTGTTGCACATGGTTCATATACATCGCGTTTATGTATATCCCAATGGTCCGTGATATACAGAGATATTCGTAACTGTGTCAGTGGATAAGTCCATAAAAATGAATTGAACAGTAACGAGGTCGAGAAATAACGTAGAAGGCCTCGTCCGTGTAAGTAAGTATGGTACGTATGTACATACGTCGTTGACGACGACGTTTCGTTTTCTCGCGTCCACTTTCACTCGACTTTCGGAAGAAAAAAGCTCATCGTAAATAACCAACTACTCTATTCAACAGACAGACACACACACACACACATCGAACTATACTTATTATTATATTATATGTTTTCAATATTATCGTGTCAATTAAAAGTAACTGCGAAAGTAGTAACGACGATATCATTTTGTTTCTTTTTTTCTTTCATTTGAATAATATCAAATTATCGCGATATCAAATAATAAATCCAATCGTGGAATTAAATTATGAAACAATTTGTTTCTTTTCTTTTTTAGCTCAGCGTATTTAATTGTTCAGAAATTCATTGATAAATATTATTTCGGGGTATCGTTTAATATCAATTGTTATAATTTATTAAATAGTTTTTTCAGTGTTGCGTTTCATTCAATTATTAATAGAATAACTTTAGTTATTCATAATTCTCGTGTTGCGATGTGTTATTAGTCCTTAACATAGTTTATATAATATAACGAAGGAAAATATATCAACAATGTGTGATCACGATCTTCGTATTCTCGATGATAGATACTCTTTTCTTTTTATAGTATTTCGTTGTTCCTAATATAATTTTAGAAATTAGTTGTGCAACACGCGATTGCTTTTCTAACCGAATTACAAAAACGAACTCGCGGTTGCTTATCGAGGAAAGGAGGTCGAATCGGGGCCTTACGAAATGTGCCTTGTGCGACTTATGCTTCTTCGTTTCGAAGATCCGTTGTATACCTCCTTGATTTCGTACGAAATGCACACACATAAACATATACACATACACGTATAGATATATAATAATAATCTGTCTGTACAAAAAGTGATTTCACATCGAAAATCTTCGATTTATTCCGAATACAATGATCATCAAAAATGTACGAATTTATTTTTTAATATTTTCATTCGAAATCGATTACGAAAGTAATTACAAATGTGAATTATATTTTATAAACGACTTTCCTGTATTTGATGATAACCTGATTTTTTGCTTAACTCATTTCTTTTATAATTATCGTCACGTATGACATTGAATTTATCTCGCTTGGACTTTATATTTTATATTGGCTTGGCCGATAATATAAGAATCCACGTGACTGCATTTTCTTGTTATAAAATACTCCAAAGTATTTTTCTTATATTAAAAGAAAAAAAAATCATATAAATCTTATTTTTTTTTCTATACAAAAAATACATTGGTTAGATGCTTATATATATATATTTAAATATAAAAATCTCTTCAAATCAGATTGAAAATAAGCACACACCTATCGTGTCTTTCTCTTCTTTCTGATTTTTTTCGTACGATAACGTGAACAGAAAAAAAAAACAATCAGAACGAATTATTCAACCCGGTAGGTGGTGGTCTCCTTGCTGCATACTGCAATAATGAATGCAATTTATTTCTCTTTCTCTCTCTCATGTTTTTTGTTGATATTGATTTTTTGTAATTACCTTTTTCTTTTTTTGTAATCTCATCAGTTGAAAGATTCAGATGTTTACACCTGCGCTTATGTCGGTCGAAGAAACGATATACACACATCGACGAGAATCCACATGCCCAGTTGCATTCAGCTGCGAATTACATAGAAAGAGGTGGTGCATGTGTAACGACTTACTACTATCTACCTAACCTACTCCACTTGTAACTCTTCGCAAGAAACACTTCCTCATTACATTGAGTGAACGTGCTGCGCCCACGTTTTATTGCTTACTTCTTTCCACTCTTCTTCTTCCTATCGATTATTTTCTTTTTTTTTTTCTTTCTATCGATATCGTCGTTGTATTTTATCTTCTTCTCATTATCCCCCACCCCCACCTAACACGAATATCCCACCACCACCACTACCACACCCCATTTTCCTTTGAACAGACCAACTTTACTTTACTTACAATTAGCTTACTTTCGAGAAAGGTGCATGCATTTTAATCGATTCGCGATCATTCTCATTAGAAACGCTCCGATTTCTAATCGATCGATCGTTTTATATACTTTCTTCTTCGATGGTGTTGTTACACCATGGTAATGTCAACAAATATAATTAGCGATACGTATTATTAGGTTTATCAATTTATGAGTATATTCATTCATTTTATTTTGCTCGTATATATAAAATTTGATTGATTAATTTACGTGTCAACAAATTCACGAAAAAGTTTAACGATATATTAAGTAATATTTTTTAAATAAATAAACAGATATATATATATCTCTTGTGTTTAAAGTTACCAGTTCTTTTTTTTTAATTATTTATAATCTGAATTTTTTCATCTTATGGTAAAATATTATTATCGGTTTTTCGATGTTTAAGGAGAATGAGGATGCCTTCTTGGATTTCTCTCGATAAGAATACGAAGTTTACGATCGGAAACTGACGTTAAAGAGACGTTATCTATGTTCTCTTTTATTTTCCTTCCATTCGAAAATAGGCGAGTTGCTCTCGATAGAACGAGAACACACAGGTGACGGGTCAGCGATAGGCTGTTTACCTACTTTAATTTACCTTGAGCGTATCTTCGCTTGTTCATATAATGCTTTGATCATCTCTCTCTCAATTGGTTTATTACTAATTTATCAGATTATTATTAACGAACACAATACATACACCTACACACATACATCCATTCATACATATATATTTCACAACGATTTATTTTACCTAAATTTGATTACTGCAGAGATAATACTCGTAGGATTTTTAAAATATAAATATTGCACGTAACATATGAAGCAATCAGACTTATCACACGTTCGTATAATCATTTATATTGATTCTTTGAATTTGAATTTGTGTATAATATCAAATACTACGTTTAGTTACTATTCTAATCCACTTTGCATTTAACACATTAATCATTTAAATCGGCTTATTGATATCTAATAAATTATTATTGTTATTAATGAACGCACATTTCAACGCGATTTATTCTATCCTAATTTATTGACTATATTTATAATAATATCTGCGTGCATAGTAATTTTATTATTTTTCTTTTTCTTTTTCTTTTTATATTATAGCATATGTTTACTTTAATCCATCTTACGTCTAACTCATTCATCATTTCAATCGGCTTATTAAAACTTAATAGATTACCGCTAATGAATATCACGAAAAAACATGAGAACACACACACACCTATATACACATACACAAGGATGCATAAGTTCTAACAATATCTTATAATTAGAAACAATATGTTCGAGTATACGAAAAATTGCATAATTCATAAAAAATAATTAGTCATGAGATACACCGTACGTGAACTTATAGAAAGAAAAAAAAATAACAAATCCTTTGGCGTCAAAAAACCTTTCAATTCATCCACACATAAAATAATCCAAAATTACTCACGAATTTTTTTACGACTATACATCAGATCAAACTTATTAATATTATCCGTAAAACAAATGTTATTAATTAGTCGATTTACATTCAACTTTTAAATTTACGATTGCACGTTCACGTTTTTCGAATTTTTCATTTTCTTGTCAGCATAGATGTAAACGTTGTTAGAAAAATATTTGGTAGACGGGGGAGAAGTAGGGTGAGGATGGGGGGGAGTTGGAATAGATATCGGTAAAGAAAATATTTCGGAAACAAAAGAAGTGATCGAAATGGGGGAAAAATGGCACAAAAATGGCACAAAAATGGCGCTTATTCGCGCACGGTTTGTCAAGGTCTTCTTCTATTTCTTTTTCATCATCATCGTCATCGTCATCATCATCTTCTTTTCGACCTGGCTTTTAATGATCAGTTTCGTTCGACCGGGTTCGGTGTGAAACGGATGAAATATCGACTAAATATAACCAGGGCCAGGAGGAACCGTGGTAAAAGAAGAAGAAGAAGAAGAAGAAGAAGAAGAGGAGGCAAACCGTTCTCTGTGCTTGCTGATCAGAGTAAAGGAGGAGAGGAGGGTGGAGGAGGGTGGTGAAGGGCGGAGAAGGGGGAGGGGTATCTCGATGCTACTCCGAATGTAGGACAACATCGGTGGGGCTCTCTTCTCTTCTCTTTTCTTCTCTCGTCTTCGAAAAAGATTTACCGAACGAATGAACGCGAACACCAAAGGTCCGATTACGTTTCATCGATAATTCAGTCGATTTCTTCGATACTTTAAAATCTTATATTCTCTATTTTTCTTCTTTTTTTTTCTTTATTTTACTTAGCCCTATTCTTCAATCTTTTTTTTTCTCTTTTTTACTCTACTTCCTGATGTTTCTTGATGCTTTTTGAATGATCCTTCGAAACGTCATTTAAAAGACAACAAAATATACTGTTCATCTTCGTGAAAGTTCTTCTTCTTCTTCTTCTTTTCTTTTCTTTTCTCAACCCCTGAAAAAAATTCGTATTCTATTTTACCGTTTGCTTGTTTGTTTGTTTCTATTTCTATTTTGTTCAGAAGGATCAAACTTTCCATTCGCAACGAATTATCTCAGCCCTCGATCCGATTGTTCCGACAAAGACGTCGTGGTGGAGAACCTGGAGGTGGTGGTGGTGATGGTGGTGGTGGTGGTGGTGGTGGTGGTTGGGGGAAAGGTTGAGGAGGAAGACAAGATATATCACATTCTCTGCCCATCCACCGGTTAATCTTCTTTGTGGTCGTTCGAAGCTTTCGTGGAGAGCACGCTTTCACTCCGGAAAACACTTTCGCCGACTGTGATCGTCGTCCAACTCCCCGTCCACCTCCTCCACCTCCTCCTCCTCCTTTTCATCATGTTGGACTGCTCTGTTTGTTACTTTGTTGCTTTTGCTATTTTCCGTTGCCAGAGATGATAGCGATTCGACGAATACGGTCTACGTTTACTTTCACGTTTTATTCTCGTTACGCGCCATTTATGTTTATCATTCGTCATTTTTCACCAATTTAATTTTCAATATTTATTCTAAACCCTCGAGAAAATAATATTACGAACGAATTGAAATGATATTCTTCGATAAACGAAGAATAAGAGAGTAGAATTTTGTTCTGTTAAAAAAAAAAAAAGAAAGAAAAACAAAATATATTACAAATATTACTCACACAAATGTGTAATCCAATATTTTAGGTCGAAAGTAAAAGAAGAAAAGAAACCAAAGAGAAAGAGAGAGAGAGAGAGAAAAAGAAAAGAAATCGTTTTAATATTACTATTAAAAATATGAAAATAAAATAGTACAAATGTTGGAATACATTTTTCCTGATAAGATTATAAATTATATTATTGCATTAAAAGAACGGAAGAAGAAGAAGAGAGAGAGAAGAAAAAGAGAGAGAGAGAGAGAGAGAGGGAGGAAATGGTTTTTAATCGTGGGTTGTGGGTTGTGGGTCGTGGGTCGTAGGGGAGGGGGGAGACCTTGAAAAATTTTGTACCGACGACGATAACGACGATTCTGACTGCTACGACGGGTAGGTCTAAGGAAACTAGTTCAATTAGAGAAAACCGCGGAAAAGGAGATATCTCTCTAGTGGCTTATCGAGGTATGAGGGTTTTGGGGGCAAAGCATCGGCAGCTCGTGAAACAAGCGCGCCCCGTTCTCGAACATAAAATGTAACCGACTCTTGCTTTTCTTTTTTTTTTTTTTTTCCTTCTTCTTCTTCTTCTTAAATTATTATTGTTATTATTTCTCTTCGTCATCTTTTTTTTCATCTACGTTCATACGTTGTTCTTTTTACCTCCGAATAGAAAAACGGCGAAGCAGAGTTATTCTAAAAGTATGATACATATATATATGTGTGTGTGTGTGTGTGTGTGTGGTGTATTTATGCATTCGAAATATTCCCACGAGAACGTGTTAGAAAAGATTTGTTCCGAGATCTTTTTTTTGAGCCGTATCTTTTTCAAATTTCCCATGTTCGAATTTCTCGTAAACGAGGACACAAATGAAATCAAGTAGTAGAAATTGAAATATTTCTTTTTTTTTCTTCTTTCTTCCTCTTCTTCTTCATTTCTTTACTTTTATTTTGTGTTGAATCACAAAATTTGAATTTGTCCTCGTTTAGTTGGATAGACACCTACCTGGTTGATATATATATATAATATATACGAAGTTTACTATCTATCGAAACTAAATCGAAGGAGCTTCGAAAGGGGTTACTTTATCGTACATACTGCACATATACATATATATATATATATATACACATGAACGAGAATTTGTCCTCGTTTTGTTGGATGACATCGAAACGAAATCGAATAAGTTTCGATAGGTAATTTACTCGTCGATTACATTTACCTATTACTATAAACAACAAATCCATTTATCTCTGTTAAATCGAAGAAATGATCACAAATTTCGATATATATTTTTCCCAATAGAACGATGCTATGAGAGAAGGAAGAAAGAAACGGGGGAGGGGGGGAAATATTTCGCGAATTTGTCCTAGTTTTATATAAAATGTCTCAAAACTTTGAATCAATTTTTTTTCTTCTCTCTCTCTCTCTCTTTCGAAAGGGGTTAACTTATCGTCGAATGAACGAATAAACGTATGAAGAAAACGAAGTAGAAAAAAAAACGATTGCTCGTTAAATGACGTTTGAGAAGAGGCTCGGTGAACGAGTCTCACACACACACACACACACACACAAAGAAATAAAGAGAGAAAGAGAGAGAAACACAACGTGCCGAGGCTACGACCGCGTTTCTCGCGGTGGTTTTAAGTGGCACGCGCCTACCTGCCCTCTCTTTGCCCTCTCTTTGCCCTCTCTTACGCTCTTTTCCATTCTCCTTCTCCTCCCCCACCACCTTCCCAACCTCCACCTCCACCTCCACCACCACCTCTTTCTTTATCTCCACCACTACTAGCACACTACCACCTTCTTCGGGTTCTCCTCTTTCGGCACCTCTCTCACCTCTCTGACGACCAACACAAACCGGACAAATGGAGCTCGTACAACGTGCTGCCATTCTCGCGTGCACTACGAGAAACCTCTCATCATCATCATCATCATCATCATCATCATCGTCGTTGTCGTCGGATAGAGTTCGTAGTTCTCCTTTGAAGTATATTTTCTCCCTCATTCCCTCATTCCCTCCTTTTTCTCTCCCCCCCACCCCCTTCAAGCCCTCCCCCTTCCATTTTGAAGACGCACGTGGATCTTCACTTTCCCCTTTTTCCGTGCCCCCTCCCCTCCCCCGCCCCCGGAAGTTTGCACGTCTCTCTTTCTTTCTTTAAGGTTATACACGGCGAATAAGTTTCTTCTTGTAATCATTATCCTCCCCTCCCCTTCCCTCTATAGCACCTTTCCCTCTTTCTCTCCTTCTATTTTCAATCTAAACTCACGTCGGGGATTTAAGGATGACATAGATAGATTGCTCGCTAATTTCGTTTGTATATCTTCATAGTTTAACAAAAACAGTTAGAAAGAGAAAGAGAGAGAGTGAGAGAGAGGGAGAGGGAGAGAGAGAGGTGTCAGGAACCATCGACTATTTTTTTTTTTTTTTTTTTATTTTCACATATGACGTTTATATGTGTATCTCTACTACTACTACACGTACACGTACCACTTATACGTATATACATATATATGTGTAATAAAGTTTACAAACGATCTGGAAACGAACGATGACGTTGAGGTATTTGTCAGGCGTGCAAACACAGAAGTGCACTGTTTAGAAACAGGGTCGCATCACTTGAGAAGTGTTGCCTCTCTTTTTCTTCTTTCCTCCTGACCTCTCTCCCTCTCTCTCTCCCTCTCTCTTTTCGTTGTAACGTCGCACATAACATTCCTTTCCTCTCTCTCTCTCTCTCTCTCTCGTCCTCCTTCAGCGTGCTCATTATCGCGCTTTTCCATTATCCTCGTTCGAATTTCCACGCCCAGCGACTGGTAGCGATGCACTTGATGCTGCTGTTGCTATTCTTGCTGATGCTGTTGCTGTTGCTGTTGCTGATGTTGATGTTGATGCTGACGCTGACGTTGAAGTTGCCGGTGTTCTATACATCATACGCATCGTTGTTCTTTAATAATCCCGTTTTTTTCCCCCCCTACTTTTTCTATTATTGTTGTTATTATTATTATTATTATTATTATTATTATGGTTAAATCGTATATACGATTCGTGACCCCCGAATCTAGTACATTTTTGCAGAATTTTTGTTTTCTTCGTTTTATATATAAATTTGTTTATTTTTAATTTAATTTAATTTTATTTTATTTTATTTTATTTCGTGGTCTTATAGTGGCTTCCGTTTTTTAACGTATTTAAGAATTATAGATAAGACTGAACGATAAAACGGAAAAGGAAGTGTATTCGAAAATAAATATATATATGTATATGTATATGTATATGTATTTGTATTATGTGTGGTAAATGAGTATGCGTAAATGAGTATGTAAATACATTGTGTTTTGCGCATGTGCGTATACGTGTTTATACGAAGTTTGAAAAAAAAGGAAATCCCTTAACGGATTAAGTTGGCTTTTTTTTTTTTTTTCTGCTAAGAACGATCGCGTTATAGATTCGACTAGTTTCGCGAAATTTTTAATAATATATACGTACGTGTGCATGTGCATGTGCAAGTGCAAGTTTCAATGCACGTGCACGTATAAGTGACCTTGTAAAAAATCGAGCTACATATATACGCTCGATAAGAAGATACGCGCGTATTTTTACGCGCACTCATATGATTCACTCTTTAATAGAATTCCACGTTTATACCGTTAGTTCGTTCGTATGTTCGTTTTTGCGCTTAGTAAAAAAAAAAAAAAGAACAAAAAAGAAAAAGTGTCGTTGTGATCGTGACTTACGATGAATTTTATCTTTCGCATAATGGTAATTTTCAATAATTTTTATTTTTGTATCGAGAGAAATAATATTCGATTAGAAATAATATCAGAGACAAATTATTATTTATTGCAAAATAAAAAGGACAAATTTTTGATTATTAATTAGAAAAATTATTCCATTCCATTGATCGTTTTTATCTTAATTTGTAATTAATTAATTAAAAAAAAAAACACACACACAAAACTTATTACATCAAAAACTATGTTACATATTTGTGCAATCCAATCAACAAATATTAGTGGGCCCGTAGACGATAAAGTAAATCAGGTGGGGTCACAGGGGGGAAGAGAGAGGGGGGGAGGTTTGCTGCTGTTGCACGCGGTTCGCAAATCCGTGAGTCGTTTTAATCGTTGATCTAGATCTAGGAAAATATAGAAGAGAAGAAAAAAAAACATTTTCCGAGCGTTTTCTTTTCGAACCGAGCCTCCTCGAATGTTTGCTTCTTTGATTCTGAAAAAAGAGAGAAAGAGAGAGAGAGAGAGAGAGTAGTAACTCGCTCTCACTTTTTTCCGAAGGATTAACGAGCCGTTGGCATGATTTATCCATCACGTTCGAGATGTGAAACGCAGCATCAGATCGAGTTCGGCTTGGACGAACGTTTAGAAAGCCAACCTGTGTAATCTTATATCGTTACTATGGTTTTGGTTAGAGTACCAGTCACCCCAAGCAAGCAAGCAAGCAAGTATTATATGTACACACTAGTAAAATAATTCTTGTAAAAGTACCTACCGTTCTTTTAACGCAAGTAGGCAACCATAACTGACCAGCCTAGTATACAATTATAATTATAATTCATTCTTTATCATACGAATCATGAATATTTACGATTGAAGTAAATCATTTATCATATTTGGTTAATCAATTTTTCCTTCTCGTTATATTTTTTATGTTAATAATTTTTTTTGTATTAAACAATTGTTAAGTTAATGATACTTGTTAATGGTTGTAGTTTATAGTCGAGATATTTTAATACTTATTAAGTTTATTACTTTTTTTTTTTTTCTTACAGTTTACTTGAACGGTAGTTTAATTCATTTTTTTTTTATTATTATTATTATTATTATTTTGTAAGAATTTTACTTTCCTTTTATGTGCAATAAAGTATATCGATCAAATATTTGATTATTTTGTTTGTATAATGTTAATTACGTTGTTACAATTTGTTACTTTCTCTTTTGTGTAAAATAAATAGATTTTCGTCGTGAAAAAATTTGAATTGAATGAAGATAATATATTATTGTTGCAGAGATCTTTTTTCAAACGTGATCTTTATAGTCGTCACGCATCTTAATTACCATTGTATTTTAATTCGACGAGAAAGTATATATTATATTTATCTCTACATAATTATCTTTATTATATACGCTGACCTTTAGATAATTTTAATAGATATTAATAATAATAACGTTAAATATCATTTAACATTCATGAATATTATGTTATTTTTTTCTTTTTTTTTTTTTCACTTTGATGTTTTTAATGTTAAAACAAATTACGTCTATATCCAGTTGTTGCAGTAGTAGTTATTGCAAGAACGTTGGTGCAGTTGCAACGTGTCGAAACTTTACTTGGTATATCCTTTACAAAATCGGTCCAATTTTCTCGTGTAACTTGTATTACGAAAGAAGAACGGCATGTACGTTTTTAACGACTGGGAAGGTGTGATACTTTACGATGTTGTAAAATATACCTACGTGTATATTTATTTATATTTATATATATATATATATTTATATTTATTTTTTATGCGATATATGTTGATCGAAATGAAAGTTGGCCTCCCATATTCGATCAAACAAACAAAATATTTAATTTCGATATTTAAATTATTTATATTGTTTTTCTTTCATTTTGTTTAATTTCAATGACAACATTTAAATGATTCCTCTTTGTCGAGGTTTATTTTGTTCTTTAACAAAAAAAAAAAAAAAAATATCGATGTATGTTAAATCGATGATAAAGTTTATTTTTTTACCCCCCAGAACAAATCGTGTTTTACTCGATCGACAAACGGAAGAGATAATAAAAAAATAAAGAAGCGTATCGTTCGTGTTTTAAGGTCGACGTTTTACAAGCCAACGGATTTGAACGTACGAACGAACGAAAGAACGAACGGTTGTGAAGGTAACCTGGCAAATGAATTTTTCAGCTCGACCCTGGATACACAGGTATTTGCAAATGTATGCATGTACGTGGATGATGCATGTATGTATGCATGTATCCATGTATAAATCGAGACGTTCCTAAATGCCATCTGCTTCTTTTTACCGTCTACGAGAGATTGTTGCATATTACTTGTTCTTTTCATTACGAAACGATTCTTCTTAAACACAATATATCCATATCTTATAAAGAATATTATGATAATTATTTCATACAAAAAAAAAACAAAATAATAATAATCGATTTTATACGTAACAAATAATTACTGTATATATTTTACTGAAAAAAAGAAAACAAACTAATTGCGTACCTTCATTTTTTAATATCAACGTTTACCTATAATAATTACGATCTTCGAGAATTAAATAAAATATATTAAATATTTATTTAATAAATAAAAATAAAATATATTTTAATATAAATATAAATAATATAATATAATATAAATATAAATATAAATAAAATATATTTTATATTTTGTAATTTTTAATATAAATAAATATAAATAAAATATATTTTATATTTTGTAATTTTTTCCATTGAAAAGGTTACTATCGATCATTACTCGATTTAATACGATAATTCGAACGATAACTATGTTTATTTGAAATTTGATTTAATTAATATCGTTTCATGAATATCTTCAACAATACATACACGTTCGAAACAACAATTTTAAATACGTCATTTATATAAATTGTAAATAAATGCATATGCGTATTCGACGATAGTGTGAACTTTGACATAATAGAAAAATAGAAATATTATATTCAAAGTTACACTAATCAATAAATCATGGAATATGATAAAGAAATCGATTCGAATGGAAAAAATGAGAGTTAGATATTTCATTATTTAATATAATAATAATATATGAATATAAAAGAATATTTTCAAATAATCAAACTTAGTCGAATCATTAGAATTCTTAATTAGAAAATAAAAAAAAAAGTAAAACAAATAGAAAAAAGTAGAACGTTCTCGATTAGACTAATTCAGTTGGATTAGGTGAAGAACGAACTACTACCATACGTGTAATAAATAACACATGTATATTTATATACACATATACAAGTACATACATATAATAATATAAACTTAAGTAGTTATACGTGACTACCACACACACACCACACACACGATAACGGTCCACCTACGCGATTGATATCACGAGAACTAAGAATTAACTTCTAACTATACCGTTATGGTCCACCATTAATGATCGACGACGACGCCTTGATAGTTCCCAGTTATTCATCATTCTCTCTCTCTCTTTCTGTCTCATCATAGTAAACCTCTGAAGATTCACAAAAGAGGCGTACACAAAAGATTCTTTATGTTTCGGTCCACTTATCGCGTTCACGTAGTAAAAAATCGCAAAACTTGTATTCCGCTTTACGATTTGGAGCACGGGCATAGATAATCCAACGAAATTCCACAGAAAACATATATAATCACATATATACTGCATACCATATATACAGATACACTTTACACACAGATATATATGCATATCTTTGTGTGTACAAACGTATTAGCATGAGTTTGTATATATACGTAACTATATATTAGTATACGTCCTCGAAGATATTTTTTTTTTTTGTAATCTTACGTTTATTACGACCCATCTGCAAACCGAAAGAACACCTTACCGACGACGTATATGTTTTTCTTCGTACGCGATTATTCGCCTAATCCTCGCATACGTTTACGTATACATACCAACGAAGAATATTATTTTCTAACGATATCCGTTTACAGGAGGACAAATAGATGAATGTACGATTATTGCGATAAGTATTGGTGTGTATAATCCAATGTGTGTGTCTGTGTGTGTGTGTGTATTTTTTCTTTCTTTTTTCTTTTTTAAATATTATCATCATTATCGTCAATTATTCATTTGGATATTAACGGTGATCTCCAGGGGGGAAAATATACGTGAACACATTTATACACATTTGTTTTATTTTATTTATCTGAACATTCGATCAGGATAAATTTTCATTTCGCGCACAACGGGGTGAACCATTTGATGGAGAGGAGGAGGAGGAGGGGAGACTCTTACAGAAATTAAAAAAAAAAAATAAAAGTGGTAACATCTTTCGAGACAGAAAAAGAGTGGCGAGGTGTGGAGAGGGGGAGGAGGGCAAGTATAATAAACGAAAGAGACTCGTAGAAAAGCAAGAAGGAATAATTACGTCCGCGCACGAATGGCCTATTTAATTCAATGAAGTGAACCATTGACAGGCCTATTCAACCATGCTACGAGACGAGGTCATATAGTAGATAGAACAAGACAACAACGGAGACCCCACCCACACACGCATATTCCTTCTATGTGTATATCTTATATATATATATATATACGTGTAAATTACACCTACGCAACGTCTCGATTTTTTACGAACCGGTCGGTGCCGTTGTTCGACAATTTATATTCATAATTAATAATCGTTTTATTAGAAACATTTTTAACTTTAGCGAGACATTTTTTTTCTGTAGAAAAATTCATTTAAGAAAATTAAAAATGATTACTTATTTTTTGTTTTATTTTTTTATGTTATTATCAACATCGTATAAACAATTTTAGTTTGCGATTATTTCATGCATGATTTATAATAATAATAAAAATAATTTATTATAAAATAAAATAAGAAATACAAAAATGTAGTAAATATATATTTGAGTATTTAAATACTCGTATCCATTTTATTATATTTTGTTTTCGTATCGAAAAAGAAAAAAAACGAAAGAAACAATTAAACGAAGCAGCAGGATATTATTATCAACATCCTATAAACAATTTTAGTTTGCGATTATTTCATGCATGATTTATAATAATAATAAAAATAATTTATTATAAAATAAAATAAGAAATACAAAAATGTAGTGAACATATATTTGAGTTTTTAAATACTCCTATCCATTTTATTATATTTTGTTTTCGTATCGAAAAAGAAAAAAAACGAAAGAAACAACTAAACGGAGCAGCAGGATATTATTATCAACATCCTATAAACAATTTTAGTTTGCGATTATTTCATGCATGATTTATAATAATAATAATAATAATTTATTATAAAAAAAAAATAAAAAAATAGAAAAATGTAGTGAATATATATTTGAGTATTTAAATATTCGTATGCAACTTATTATATTTTGTTTTCGTATCGAAAAAGAAAAAAAACGAAAGAAACAATTAAACCGAGCAGCAGGATGTTATTATCAACATCCTATAAACAATTTTAGTTTGCTATTATTTCATGCATGATTTATAATAATAATAATAATAATTTATTATAAAAAAAAAATAAAAAAATAGAAAAATGTAGTGAATATATATTTGAGTATTTAAATACTCGTATGCAACTTATTATATTTTGTTTTCGTATCGAAAAAGAAAAAAAGATTATTTCATGCATGATTTATAATAAAAATAATAATTTATTATAAAAAAAATAAAAAATAGAAAAATGTAGTGAATATATATTTGAGTATTTAAATACTCGTATGCAACTTATTATATTTTGTTTTCGTATCGAAAAAGGAAAAAAAACGAAAGAAACAATTAAACGGAGCAGCAGCAAACAACAAGAGCCCCCCATATACTCTGTTGTTGAGAGTACAACGACCGAGGAAGAAAGATTACGCGTTCATTTTTCAAGGGCATGTCCGTTCGTTGTTCGCCTTGGAATCGTTCAGACTATCTCGCTTTTCCTCGCATTAAATCGCAAACGACGATATCACTCTGACTTGACTGAGTAATTCATTCCATCACGGGAAGCACCAACTATGCGAGGAATCGTAAAAACTTATTTACCTACGTTTGCTATTTTCTTTTCTTTTTTCTTTTTTTTTTTTTTATACAGCATGGTTCGTACAAAAATAATAATTGATAATTTAAAATAATCTTGATACTCGTAGGAAAGTAATTTAACAAAAGGGAATGAATTCTTTGATTTATTGGAAATGATGCACATCTTACGTAGTTTTTTATTATTTTTTTTCTATTTTTTAGAGGATTTTGTAATTCATTAAACCGCAACCCTTCTTTTATTGTCAATGATATATTTTTTTGTGTTCTCGATAGTGTTTCTTTCTACTGGGTTTATATTTGAACGATTATATTGCAAATTTGAAATTTTGTTAACACATAGGCAAGAAGAAAATTTACATTTCTAAATTAATTAATTCTTTTTATCAAATTTATCATTGTTTAAACGTTACTGTATAGTTACATTAAATATTACACATAGAAAATTCTTCCAACTTTCATCTAAATGATTGCATAAATTATTGTGAATTTATTGCAATCGTGATAGGTGACATTTTACCGTCCGGTCACAGATACAGATTGGATTCTTAGTTTGACCTGTTAAAAAAGAAAATTTGTACTTTCTATAAACGTTGAGTGATTTTTATCTCGTGAGCATTATTCAACCGAACAATTTGATTCTATCTGTTCTCGTAAAAGAAAGACAAAGACAGAAATAAAGAAAGGAAAAGAAAGAAAAAGGTTAGAATCTTCTGTGGATATAATTCTCGTATAAAGAAAGAGGAGGAGAGAGGAGAGTGGGAGGAGTAGGAGGAACGAGTATCTGTGATCTAGGCTAACCGTGCTCTCGTCGTTCTCTTAAATGGGTGCATAACCCCGTCTCCGTAACGTGCCCTGGTACAACACACCATCCTCGACATCTCGAATACCACTCTTGTTCGTTCAATATGCCTCTTCACGATTTATCAACACAATCCCTCTTTTATACTTGTCGTCTCATTTTACACAATTCATACAATTTTTTAATCCATCTTTCACATATATTTCAACATTTCTTTAATAAATATATAATAAACGAAGTAATACAATTTTGTTCATAAAAATATGTAATGTTGCGTGGATTTAGTTCTTTTTTTTTTTTTTTGAGTTGGTTACGTTATCATCTATGTTATTTCGGGTTACGAAAAAAAGTATACGTTGCAGTTAATATGATATTAAAATATACGGTGTGGGCATGTTTGAATCAAATTCAAATTCACCAATTGTCACTTAAAGAAAAAATAAAAAATAAAAAAGAAGAAATAGTAGACGTGGTAGAACGTTAGGATGAAAATAAGTTGTATCACGTTTTGTTAGTTACTTTATCTATTTAGCAATAAAATACTGTACAGTAGTAGTAGTAGTAATAGGGAGCTTGTTGTCTCCCTTGCCTCTTCACGGTTTATCAACACAATCCCTCTTTTATACTTGTCTTCTCATTTTACACAATTCATACAATTTTTTTATCCATCTTTCACATATATTTCAACATTTCTTTAATAAATATATAATAAACGAAGTAATACAATTTTGTTCATAAAAATATGTAATGTTGCGTGGATTTAGTTCTATTTTTTTTTTGAGTTGGTTACGTTATCATCTATGTTATTTCGGGTTACAAAAAAAAGTTAATATGCAGTTTTACTGTACTGTATACTGTATACTGTATACTGTATACGTTGCAGTTAATATGATATTAAAATATACGGTGTGGGCACTTTTGAATCAAATTAAAATTCAAATTCAAAAAAATCAAATTCACCAATTGTCACGTAAAGAAAAAAATAAGAAATAAAAAAGAAGAAAAAGTAGACGTGGTAGAACGTTAGGATGAAAATAAGTTGTATCACGTTTTGTTAGTTATTTTATCTATTTAGCAATAAAATACTGTACAGTAGTAGTAGTAGTAGTAATAGGGAGCTTGTTGTCTCCCTTGCCTCTTCACGATTTATCAACACAATCCCTCTTTTATACTTGTCTTCTCATTTTACACAATTCATACATTTTTGTAATCCATCTTTCACATATATTTCAACATTTCTTTAATAAATATATAATAAACGAAGTAATACAATTTTGTTCATAAAAATATATAATGATGCGTGAATTTAATTCTATTTTTTTTTTTAAGTTGGTTACGTTATCATCTATGTTATTTCAGGTTACGAAAAAAAGTATACGTTGCAGTTAATATGATATTAAAATATACGGTGTGGGCATATTTGAATCAAATTCAAATTCACCAATTGTCAATTAAAGAAAAAATAAAAAAGAAGAAATAGTAGACGTGGTAGAACGTTAGGATGAAAATAAGTTGTATCACGTTTTGTTAGTTACTTTATCTATTTAGCAATAAAATACTGTACAGCAGTAGTAGTAGTAGTAGTAATAGGGAGCTTGTTGTCTCCTTTGCCTCTTCACGATTTATCAACACAATCCCTCTTTTATACTTGTCGTCTCATTTTACACAATTCATACAATTTTTGTATCCATCTTTCACATATATTTCAATATTTCTTTAATAAATATATAATAAACGAAGTAATACAATTTTGTTCATAAAAATATATAATGATGCGTGAATTTAATTCTATTTTTTTTTTGAGTTGGTTACGTTATCATCTATGTTATTTCGGGTTACGAAAAAAAGTATACGTTGCAGTTAATATGATATTAAAATATACGGTGTGGGCATGTTTGAATCAAATTCAAATTCAAATTCAAAAAAATCAAATTCACCAATTGTCACGTAAAGAAAAAAATAAAAAATAAAAAAGAAGAAATAGTAGACGTGGTAGAACGTTAGGATGAAAATAAGTTGTATCACGTTTTGTTAGTTACTTTATCTATTTAGCAATAAAATACTGTACAGTAGTAGTAGTAGTAGTAGTAATAGTCCAAAAAATAATAATTCAATAAATCAAATAAATTCAAAAAAATAAAAAAGAAGAAAAAGTAGACGTGGTAGAACGTTAGGATGAAAATAAGTTGTATCACGTTTTGTTAGTTATTTTATCTATTTAGCAATAAAATAGTGTACAGAAGTAGTAGTAGTAGTAATAGGGAGCTTGTTGTCTCCCTTACAAAATACCGGTATTTGTCTTTGAGTTCGTGAAGATCTCTCTCTCTTTCTCTCTCTCTCTCTCTCTCTCTCTCTCTCTCTCTTCGAGAGAGAGACCTAGTCGTGCAACCTACCTACCTACATAAACACGATGCTCCGCTTTGCTTTCCGTTCTCCTTATGAGAACCTTCTTCTGCTGCATTGCACCTTCTTGCTACAAGTGTGTTCTTCGTTTGCTTGTATGCTCGCGCATGCGTTTATATTATACTTGTTCATCCTAAAGAGAGAAAAAGAAAGAAAGAAAGAAAGGAAAAAAAAAGGGTCAAGAGTCGCGAGAAGGCAACCCAATTTTGTCATCAACGAGGCTACTCTACGCTTTTTGATAAAGATACTGTTCACGAGGTTAAGGTCACTTGGAGAACGTGGCTTTCATAAGAATTTCTTCAAACTCGGATTATTATTATTATTATTGTTATTATTATTATTTATTAACTTGTTTCATCGCGAACAAAATCTTCATCTTTTTTTTCGTTAATTTTGAAATATATTTTACAGACAAAATCGTATAAATTTGTTGCTGTACCAAGTACGCGAATGATGCATACCTGTAAAAGAAAATATAAAAGATAAAACATTAATTATGATATAATAATATTGTACGCGTGTATTGTTATGCATTACGTGAGTGATTTTTCGGTTGAAAAGTCTCGAACTTAACGTGTAGAAATAATTGTTTTTATTTAAAAGAATAAGAAAAATAATAATTCTTCTTCTTTTTTTGTTGTTGTAGTAAAATATATATTATCTTTTAAGTAAAGTATAAAACATCGTGTTTATATAACATTTTTTTAAAAATAATTCATAACCAACGACAATACAAACCGGTTGCTGCGTTGTTAGAATTTGTTGACTATCGCAAATATAAAAATAAATATGTAAAGCATGTTTTGTCTATTGGTTTTACATGCGTCATCGATAACAACACGTTTAACAGGAACTCATTAATGAATTGTAAACATATATGGTTAATTAAAAATAAAAAAAAATTACATAATCTTGAAAATATATGAATACTTCGTGACGTAAATAAATAAAAATAAATATACCAGTAAATATATATATATATATAGATATAGATATTAGATAATTGACGATAAACTCGCGTAAAAAGAGAAAGTTTAATCTTTTGTTAGTCTATGAAGAATCTAATCGATGAAAAGACTTTTGATTAGTTTAACGTAGTTTATTATTACGTGCCACGGAATAAAATTTAAAGAAGGAAATTCTCAAAGCAAGCAAGCAAGCAAGAAACCAACCAACCAACCAACCACACGGTAGCGTAATGCAGCTACTTTGAAATTAATACCGTTAGATGCGATTAATTAGTGAGATGCATCTGATTAAATACTCAGAGTTGAAAAGACTTGAGTTGCAAACGCTTTATCGAAATCTTTGATGAAAGGCAAGTATCTCTTCTTCTTCTTCTTCCTCTTCTTCTTCTTCTTTTTTAATTTACAATCCATAAATCAAAGCTTATCATTATCAAAACGAAACTGTACACGTGAATTTATCTAAATATTAAATCTTTGATTTAAGATAACTAACAATTGTCGTGTTTAAACCGATTAGAGTACACCGATATTAATCTCTCGATTGATCAAAATTTGTTAATTAAAACGATATCGAAAATTGCAATTGAATAAACCTGTTTTAGATCGAACCTTCTGCGTGTCCCTGACGGACCCGCATATGGGATTGTAGAAATTTGAGCGGACGACAAAATTCCTAGACGTGCACCAACCGAAAGTTCACATCGCTAGTTTTGCAACACGTGTTACGTTTGTAACGTGTACGTCAGAGTTTATGACAATGAAGAAAAGAGAAAATATTTGATTTCGTCAAATGAAGGAAGATGTTTCAAAAGTTCCCGCGTATTTTAAAATATTTAAAAGTAAAACTATTCATTTGAATAATTACCCCCTCCCTCCCCATTGTAAATTTTTCCATTAGCGATTTTAAACATCGGTCAAATATTCGAAAATAGAAAGTTTTGAGTAAGAATAAGAAGAAGAAATGTTAGAAAGGGGGAAAAAAAAGGATGCGGAAGCGTTTGAAATTTCGATCGTTTATCGTAGCGAATCTAGCTTAGGGGATCGTTGTTTTATTCTAAACGTTTTCAGTTCCCTCTCCTCCCCCGTTGCTTGCCCCCCTTCGTCCCCCTTTTCGGCCCCAATTTAGAGTCGACCGATTAACGCGGAATATCTCTTTCGATTGTTCTCCACCCAAGGATTTCTCTCAGTGGTTAATGGACTGTCTCGGCCTTATACATTTCTCTCACACACACACAGATACACACAATCTATAATACAACTTACTCTTTCTTATTCGTTCCATTACAGTGGTACAATCGTACACTCCTATATTTACATACGCGTAGACAATTTTACATTACTGGTAAGAAGAATTTCTACGTATACTTCGTGCCAGGAAAAATAGGAAAAGAATATTTTTTTTCTTTTTACATGCTTTTACCACTTTCTCGAATATTTCATCTCTCGATAAATTATCTAAAACTATATAATAATATAATATAATATATTATATATATATATATATATATATATATATATATATATATATATATAATATAATAATTATTGTTATTAATTATTATTAATTATATATATATAAAAATTAATAAATAGATATTAGAAAAATATTTTATTTATTTATTTATTCCCTACTCCGCCCCTTTTGGGTTTGGAGGGCTTTCGTTTTATTTTATTTTTACAGTAACATAAAAAAATATTTATTCTAGCTATAAACTTCCATTTTCCATTCGCCACCTTATATAAATTATACTACAAACATAACAATTAATAAACAAATTCAAATTAATATAACTGACTTTACATATAAAATTATCTTAACACTCTTCTCAAGCCTTCTCTGCTTCCCTTCTATTAAAAAAATATTATAATTGCAATAAATATCTGTTAAATTTAACATTGTGAACGAATTAAGATTTGTCAAATTTTTAATTGACAAAAAAAAAGAACAAATTGAATAAAAGTCAATATTTGAAAAATTAATAACTAATAAAACGCGCGTGTGAGTGCGTGTGTGTGTGTATTCATCGAAACAAAGGTGATAAATTCGTAGTTGAGAAGTTTTACGGTTCGTGTTCTAAGATCTTTAGCCGGTCCTCGAGGAACGGATAATATTGCGGCATGGGGAGTGAAAGCGACATGGTGAACTCGCTTACGAGGTTGCTCATGTACTTTTACTTGATCGGAGCCGTATTATAGTGACTACTTACCTAGCAGTCCCTGGCATAGTTACCACCAGAAATATCGTTGGAAAGCTTGCTTGCTTGCTTGCTTGCTGATTCTCAGGCTCCGTTCGCTACCCACTCGCCATATGAGATAAACGCGAATGAGTTCACTACTGAACAAATTCTACCAAGAGGATGGTGTAATTCCCTCCCCACCCTCCCTTTTTTTTCCTCTTTTCCATCACACGTAAATACATATATATACATACATACGTGTGTGTATGTATATATGTGTGTAATGAAATCGATCAATAATAGGTTTAAAATTTTATTTCGAAACAATTCCTAAATTAATTTTGATTAGGGGAAAATATATAAAATCGTACAAGAGTCTGTTTTGTTTTGATTAAACGATATCATTATTATTACACGTGTCTTTCTCGTTAAAAGTATCCGGTTTGTGTGTATGTGTATGTATGTGTGTGTGGAGGTGGGTTATTAAGATTACAAAAATATATTCGAAATGATGCAATATTCATTTTCCTTCGACTCCACGATTTTAAAATATTTTGTTTTTTCTTAGGTTCTATCAAAATCATTTTAATTTTCGATAATATATTCGTGAATTATCTTCGATTATTTATTCAATGATTTTAATTATTATTATTATTATTATTATTATTAATCCGTATATTTTCTTTTTTTTCATTTACAAACACAACATATCGAAGATTATTATTTTTTCCCTTTTTTTTTTTCTTACCTCGCACAAATCCGAGATTTATTTTCGATGTAATTCGAATCATTATCGTCTCGTTCGAAAAGATATTTTCAATAATTTGACGAATAATTTATCACGTACGAATTGAATTTGAAACGATCGAGTTAGAAATAGAGGAATGGGGAGGGGGGAGTGAGAGTAGGGAGGAGGAGAGGGAAAGAGAAGAAAAAAATTGCTAAGACTGAATAAAAGGTCGCCATATGTCGTCTGGGATACAATGAATAGCTTGGCAAAGTATTGTCCAAATAATACTGGTTCCCATTGACCGGACCCACATTTAGACTCTCTGATCCTTCAAAGGACAGACAAGGATAGAAAGAACCAGAGAGAAAGAGAGAGAGAGAGAGAAAGTGTACTTAATTCTTTCGGTGCGTTTTACAACGAATTGGAACCCTTCAAAAACCTACTCTCTCGCCCTCGCTCTTCTCCTTGTTGCTTTCGAAAGGGGGAGGGGGGGTCTAAACCATCTCACGATTCATTCACTTTTGCCCTCTATGAAAGTAAACGAAAGAGAGAGAGAGAAAGAGAGAGAGAAATTGTTCTCTGAGAATCGATTTTATTTTCGTATACGTATTTTCAACTGAAACCAATTTGAAATGGCATTTATTTTTATAAATTATTATTATATATTGTTTTATATATAAATCTATATAATTTATTCAAATGCACACACACACATACACGCACACATACATATTTTTTTTTTTTAGATATTTATTTGATAAACGATCTTTTAAAATATAATATATCGAGAAAAATATATTAACTGTGGAAGTTATATTTAATATATAATAATATATTGTTTATTGTTTATATATTTTATTTTTATTATATTTATTATATATATATATATATATATATTATATTTTATATTTATTATATTTATTATATATATTATTATTTAATATATTGTTTTAAATATAAATCTATATAATTTATTCAAATGCACACACATACACGCACACATACATAATTTTTTTTTTGATAAACGATGTTTTAAAATATAATATATCGAGAAAAAGATATTAACCGTGGAAGTTATATTTAATTGAGTAAAAAAATATTTTGAAATTAAATCTAAAAACGTTCCTGTGTTATATTTTTGTTATTTATATACAAATATTCGTAATAATTATTACGAAACACACATTTATAATATTATTGTATGATATTAAGATTAAAAATACACATAGGTAATATTAATTAATTAATAGAAATGTTTTTTTTTCTTTTTTTTGGGGAGGGGGAGAAATTAAAATAGAGATCTTCCTGCAAAGCTGACTACACAAGCGTACGATTTTGAGAAAAAATATTTGGGTCGCCGAGGGTTAAGTTGATATTCCCTTGTTAGACTCGACTGACGTGTTACACACACACACGTACACGTACATATATATATATGTATATATGTGATACATACGCCATTTTACTTACTCATTAGAATAGTTCCAACGATCCTACACAACGAGCTTTTGTTCGCGAAAAATTGAACGTCGGTAAACGTCAGATACTCGAGCTTTTCTCTCCGTCTCCCTCCCTTCCTCTCTCTCTCTCTCTCTCTCATTCTCTCATTTTCTCTCTCAACCCAGTTTTCTCTCCTGTCCTTCGTAATTCAGATCTATCAGGGAAGTTGAAAAATGAGTTATCGCAGTTGGCAGGAGTGGAATTCGAGTTCGTTCGTTCGTTCGTTCGTTCACTTTTGTGCTGAGGATAAACCACCCTCCTCCCCCCCCTCGCCCTTTTCCTCTCTTTTTCTCTCTCGATCATTCCCATCCCCCATTCCCTATCCCCCCATTGCTTTTCCAGCCAAACCGGATCCATACTCACCGGTTTGGTAGCACCAACCAACCACCACCACCACCACCATCACCACCACCACTACCAACATCCTAGGATTTCTATCGAAGGAGGATGCGCGGAAGATGAAGAAAAACTCGAAGGGAAGAAGAATCCCTTAGCTTTTGTTTTTTTTCTCTTTCTCTCTACCACACTCCACCAAGTAAATCTACTTTTCCGAAACCTGTCCTTCCCGAAAACACCTTGTTCCCGTCTCTTAAAATTTGGACTAAACCAAAATAATTCTATTATATTTATCTACACACACATACACACATTTTCGAAATTAATTAAAAATAATTTAACTTAGGCACGTCGAATTTTTATAATAATATTATTTTGTTTCTTGATATAACGTTAAAAGTATACCTGCATGTTTAATAATTGAATTTTATGTTTACGAAAAGAGAAAATAAAACTTACGATTTACTTCGTATAAAATTATTTTCACGTATGTGTGTCTGTGTGTGTGTGTGTGTTCCTTTTTTCTTTTATTTTTATATATAAAATATCGTAGACACTTTTAGAGTAGACCAAAAATACGGATTTGTGAAAAGGTGAACGACTGATTGTGAGAATATTAGGTTAGAAAGGATACTTAAGAAGATACGATGCGAAATGGGAAGCTTAAGCTATCATCTTATGTTAGATTAGATTAAATTTACCAACGATCCATATCTATTTAAAGATACGCTTTGACGCGAACGTCATTGTGCAAAAGGATGAATATATATATATATATATACTTACATACGTAGGGGGCAGACTGTGCTTCTTTTCGTCTCGTCTGGAAGCCCGATCGTTATCGAGGGTGAAACTCGAGGATGCAGAAAATTTGTCTGCTTTTCTCCTTTTTCTTTTTTCTTTTTTCTTTCATTTTTTTTTCTTCCTTCTCCCCGAGAGGAAACACTGCCATAACTTTGATCGAACTCGTGTACATTCCTTCACGGTCCCCATTACTCTTGAAATTTATATTAAACGAAAAACAATTAGAACAAATAAGAAAACAAAAATGGAAGATCTGAAATTAAATCGATGAATAATTTTCAATTTTCGTTCGTTAATCGAATTAATATATTTCACAAATCTGACAATTATTCGTGTAAACGATAATGAATGAAGGAAAAATAAATGGAATTATTTTTTTTTTTTTTTTTTTTAAAGAACAATGGTTGAATCGATATCTATCTAATCGATCTGCATGATGGCACCTGGTCGACCTAGTGGTACAGTTTGACAAGTGGGAGTGGGTATTAACCTCGTAGCAACGCGACACGAACCGATCGAGGCTAACGATAAGTCTGGGGGGCAGGAAGGTAAGGGGGAGAGGGGTCCCCAGATAACTTTTGCTCGAAGACCAATAAATCCCGTAGTAAGATTAGAAAGGGGATGGATGGATGGATGGATGGATGGTTGGTTGGTTGGTTGGTTGGATATAGTAAGTCGATTTCACTTGCTCCGATTGGTTCGTTCAGAAACTTTAACGAATCTCTATATTCTTAACTTTTCCCCCTATTTTTCAGTTTCTTTATCAAAGTCGTATCTTTTCGTAATGATCCTTCATACCCACAATCAAATATCGAAAAGTAATTCAATTGTAAAATATTAACTTAACGAGAAATCTTTAGATTATTTTCATATTAATAAATTTGAATATATTTAACGAACAAACTATGGTGGTTATAATATTATGTGGACAAAAGTAATCTTAATTAAAAGTATTATTAAATTAAATCACAAAAATATACATATAAATATTTGAACCCTTTTTGAAGTTATACTTCTTTTGGCGCGTTTGGGAAAATGTGATGGGAGTGATTTTTTTCCGAGCAACACCATGAAGTTTGTAGGTATTTACGATGCGCGGCAAAACGATTTCAAAATTTACGGCATGAAGTTCGTGTTTTTTCTCTTATTTTTCCCCTTTTTTTGTTTTCCTCAGGCGGGTCACCCATCCAAGTACTTATTGTACTTAGCGCTGCTTGACTTAAATGATCGAGCGGGAATTAGTGCAACCACCGCGCCATTGCCGTTGACGCATAAAGTAATTCGGTATATCTCCCTCATATTTAATGTGGACTGATATCTATATTTTGATATTTTTTTATTCTTTCTTATATATATATTTATTATTATTTTTCTTTTCTTTTTGAAGTTATTTTTTTGAAGTTATTTTTGAGGTTATATTCGTTTTGATACGCCAAAGAAGTATAACTTCTTACGTGCGTACATAAGTACACACACTAATTTTTTATTTGTTTTATCCCAGACACGTTCTTTAATTCAAATTTCAAAATCAAGCGGCAAAACTTTTGAAATAAGAATTAATTAACAAGAAATATAATATCAGAATGAAAATGATATCGATACTTGATACAGTTTTCATGTAAATATTTGTTAACGATATTACTCTTATATTGATCAAATTAATACAATAATAAAGTTACATATTATACCTGTATGTATTTAAGTATTTAAGTACTCGAAGGTAAATATATATATGTACTTGTAAAGAGTAACGACGATTGGTTAACAGATACGATTGGAATCTGGTTTAGAGTTCTGCTCCAATAAATACAAACCGCTTACTAGCTCTCTCGGTTTAACACCTACGAATTTAACGGAATTACGAGCGTTATAAAAGCTTTTACCCGGTTGCGGTATGAGAAACGTTATCGGTTTGTCGGACGTCCGGGACAGCTTAATCTTTTACATTGTGTAATGTGCAACGTCGCCTTCTTTTAAAGAACCCCAAGGACCCGATACGTTTGACATAATATAAAACGTATTCCTCTCTCTCTCTCTCTTTCTCTCTGTATTTTTATAATACAACATTGTATATGACATGTCTGTAGACTAAAACAAAAAATTATTATTTAATAATATATTATAATAGATTTTCCAATCAATTTTCCACCTACATGTATAAATAATTAATTAAAATTACGAATTTGCGCGAGATAATTAAAAAAAATTACAATTACACAATGATATTTATTTTATTATACGAAATGTAAAATATGAAGAAACAACAATGTTTTTCATTTCGCGTTATAAATAATAATTAATAATCTTATCACGGTTTTTTCTCCTTATTATCGGTTAGAACAAAATATCGATTAACAAATGTGAAAGATATTTCTCGGAAATATTCCAATAGAATTTAGTTTTGAAATCTACAGTTATCGAGCAACATACTTAGAATATATGCTAGTATAGTACGTACATGCTTTGTTCGCATACGAGAGGGTCAGATATCCGGTCGAAACATCCGTCCAATTCAAAAGTCGGTGAAGAGAAGAGACCTTTCCTGTTAGTCTCGAGAGAGAAAGAGAAAGAGAAAGAGAGAGATATTCTGGGAACGTCAGAAAGGGGGTAGAATATTTTTCGTAACTCAATAAACAACTCTGATATTTTGCCAATCGTATAAATTCCAAATTCCAATTGGTATACATGTAAGTTAGATTTGATCTACTTGAATGCTATAGAAAAGTTATTATTAGATATTTCAAACAACGAGGTCTACATTTCTAAAAAATATTATTTTACCGTTAACAGTATTTCTATTATAATAAACAAATATAATTTCAAATTTCAAATTTTATCAATTGCAATTTTGTTCATTGTAACACATATCATATACTATATATAGTATAATATATATTTTACATACTCGGATAAGTTAGAAAATTTTATTCAACCTGACATAGAAACGATATTGTCATTGTTCGAAATAAAAAAAGAGATTAGATTTTTATTTTTTGTCGAAGCTCAAAACTTTTCAACCAACACACTTAAGTATAAAATTTTAACATTTGTATATTAAATACTATACTATACTATATATATAGAATGGTAGAGTAGGTAGAGGAGAGGGGAGATCGCGGTCATTTGTCGAAGAGTAATGAGGAGAAGAACGAGGCGCGTATAATGGGAGACTCGAAAAACCGAGAGGAGGAGAAGTGAGGTGAAGAGAGCTGACCTACTGTGGCAAGTGGCTCAGGGCCGTCTCTGTCCAAATCGTTCCCTCGAACCCTCCCGCCCTCCTCTAACCCCTCTTTATCCTCTCATCCTTATCCTCATCCTCATACTCCTCCTCGTACTCCTCCTTCCATAACTCTACCTATACTCACATATTATACACATATGTATACACATACATACAAATTAGTACGTAACTAACTGTATACTTTACATACACGAATGCATATAAATGCACACGCACACACATATACATATACACATACAATACACATACATACATATACATATACATATACATATGTGTTAAATATATATATGTATGTATGTATGTATATAGATCTTTCTGTCAAGCCCTCCCCCCCTCTACCTACTCATTTTTTTTCCCTACCTTCCCCCTTTCTTCCCCCTCTGCTATTACCATCACCGCCACCACAATCTCCACGTATTCTTTCCCTTCGTCACGCGTTCCTTTTTATTTCTTTTTTTTTTTTTTTTTTTTTTTTATTTTTACGAGCAGAAGAGCACAACCACGATAAAGCTTAACTTCGTGTAAACTGTAAGTTTAAAACGAAAGTGGCTTTAAGAGAGAGAGAACGAACGGGCTCCGATTCTCCTACGCGAGCAGTGTTACTCATCCTCCTCCTCCTCCTTCTCCTTCTCCTCTTCATCATCATCTTTCCTCTCTTCCCTGACCCCCCTACCACCCTCCTGATGACCCCCTTCTTCTTCTTCTTCTTCTTCTTCTCGTCGGTCTTCTCTCTTTCGTTTAGAATCTAATCGAACGTTAGAATCGTAACGTTATAAAGGTTGATTTTACTTTTACAAAGTGTCAATCTTGAAACGGTAAACGTTTGGAAATTATCATTTATTTTCTTATTTTTTTCTTCTTTTTATTTATAAATATATGCATATAGGTTTTATCTTCTTCTTTTTTTCTATTCATATATATATATATATATATTTATTTATTATTATATTATTATTTTATATTATTATTTTTATTTTATTTATTACATATATTTATTTATTATTATATTATTATTTTATATTATTATTTTTATTTTATTTATTACATATATTTATTTATTATTATATTACTATTTTATATTATAATTTTTATTTTATTTATTACATATATTTTTTATTATTATATTATATTACATATATTTCCTGTTTCTTTTTTTTTTTAATGCAAAGTTGAAGACAACATTTTATATTTGAAGAAAAAAAAAGTTATATATTCTCGCCAACATATATAACCTAATACATATTACATATTCGTATATATGTGTTACGTTTATATTTATTTATATATATATTACATATATTTCTTGTTTCTTTTTTTTTTAATGCAAAGTTGAAGACAACATTTTTATATTTGAAGAAAAAAAAAAGTTATATATTCTCGCCAACGTTTATAACCTAATACATATTACATATTCGTATATATATATATATGTGTTACGTTTATATTTATTTATATATATATTTTTATTATTACATATATTACATATATTTCCTGTTTCTTTTTTTTTTTTAAATGCAAAGTTGAAGACAACATTTTTATATTTGAAGAAAAAAAAAGTTATATATTCTCGCCAACATATATAACCTAATACATATTACATATTCGTATATATATGTGTTACGTTTATATTTATTTATATATATATATATATTTTTTTTCCTACCGATGTATATGCTCTCATAAGAATGAAAGCGAGCAAGTAAAGTAACAGTAGCATTACAACCAAGCCCGAGTGAAAACATATCACGCACTCTGCAGTGAAAATGTCGATTTGAAAGTTCTCTCAGTTTCTATATACGTACTATATACAAACATATCTATACATATATATATATATGCATATATATAAAATATATACATAGGCGTTGATTTTCACTTTGAACGAAAGTGCGATAAAACCCACCCTGTAAATCACAATCGTGAAATCGATCAAGGAAAAAGAAAAATCAAATCCTGAATTAAAATCAAAATTCTAATTCCTTCATCTTGCATACAGTTCTTCCCCCCCCTTTTCCCCCATTTATTTTTACTCTTTCTTATTTCTTCCTCTTCTTTTTTTGATTTCAGATGTCCTTCATTCTTCCTGCCGTCCTCGGATCGCGTTGTTTCGGAAAGGAACGAGCTATGACGTTAAGTAAGTCTTTTTATCTATCTATCTCTCTCTTTCTCGTTATCTCTTCCTCTTTCTCTCTTTTTCTTATCTCTTTTGTTTTAATTAAAGATGCACAATTTGTTCGTTAAATACTTCCTAGAATATTTTGATAAGAAAATAGAATCATCTCTCGTGATTTTATTTTCTAACATCGATGTAACTTAAAACTCATCAATTTTTTTTCTGCTTTTTTTTTTCTTATTATTCATCGTTATCTTTCTGTTTTATCATCATCATCACCATCACCATCATCATCATCATTATCATCATTATCTTTATCATCGTTATTATTATTATTATATTATATTATATTATTGATCGAACAGTCGGAGGAGTGAAAGTTACATCAAAATTTGTAACCCATGGTGTGTAGTAGGTATAGTTACGAGATACACACGCAACGTTTCGACTCGTTAATCAGTATGACATCGATCGTAGACACACGCTTTGTCTCTTTTCCACCTATGGCTAACGCACGAAATATAATATACACAGTGTAACAACGTGATTCTCCTATCTTTAACGTTACATCTTTTTTGTAGGCGGTCAAGTTATTATAAGCTCGGAATTATTAATTGCACGGAAAGAAAAAAAAAAGAAAAAAAAGAAAAAAAAAGTCACGCGTGTAATATTTAATTTTATTAAATGCAACGTAGCGTCGTATGTTCGTGTTAAAGATCGGAGATGATACCACATATTACACGTGAAAATTATTAATATTATTGCGTTGGTAATAATGGCAACGTTGGATCAATGAACATGTTTTTTTTTTTATTAAAATTATTTATATTATCAAATTAATCAATGAGATCAATTTTCTTCAATTTCTTTCAATTTCAAAATATATGAACACGATTTTAGAATACATTAACGTATTTATCCTGCCTTTTATTTTTTGTTTATTTTTTTACGTAAATTTAATTCATACTCGAGTAAATCCGCCCACTGAAGAATGAAGTCCCTTGAAATTGTGCGATGATTATTACACCTATTCAAGGACGCTCTCGTTAAATGAGATTCTGTTTTTTGAGATTAGGTGTGGGAGTAAAGAACGAAGAACAGTTAAAAATCTTTGAAAAAAATGTAATTTTATCAATGAAAAATTATCTTCTTTTTTGTGTGCAAGTTGTCCTTGAAGAGGTTAACCTTTTTCCATATCGGTTAGGATCGAAAGTCTCGATGATTGAATTATAAGAATAATAATAATCGAATGTCGTACAAAATGGGAGGACAATTTAAAAGCAGGTGAAAACGAACAACTCCGACAATTTGTCGTACATACATACACACATGCATGCATGCATGCATACATACAAACGTAAATAGGTATGTACTTAAGTTAAGTACATAGTGTCGAGGAGGAATACATGTTAGTAGTCTCGCGGCCATTGTGAATACGCGAAAGTGACATCACACTTGGCCTCGGTTACATAAAGATATCGTTCCTAACATCGATGATCCTTAAGTTTTATTGCGCACGCGTCAAACCACGCACTTATCTATCCTCTTCTATAATACTTTTTTTCTTTTTTCTTCCAATTTATACGTTTAAACGTTGTAAGTACATAAAAGTTACCTACCCATCTATATAAATTATATTTTTAATCATCGAACGATATTGTTTATCTTTTGTTTCCTTCCTCTTCTTCTCCTCCTCTTGCTTTTGGATCTTTTCTTTCTGGTGTAAAGAATTTTTTATCGGTTGCTAGAATTAATTATTATGAAATATTATACGTGCGTTAAATTACATTTAAAAAAAAATGAATATTCCTTTTTTATTTACCCGTGAATACGAAGTTACACGAATTAATATCAAGATTTATAAATAATAAACGCTAATTATATCTTTAAATATAATTTTATCAATATTTTCATTTACCAATAATAAATTGTGCTCGATAATTACGATCAGTATATTTGTAAGTTAAAAAATAATTAAGAAAAAGAAAACAAAGATGAATTACATTATCATTTATTCATTAGATTATCAATTCAATTAGATATAATTTTTTAAACTGAAGCCCACCCACCACTGTCGTATAATTACTTCTGCAATAATTAACAAAATTAGTTATTTTCTTAGCCGAACAAAAACAAATTTCCCAGTTGTTTAGATTTTCCCAAAGCTTTCAAATCGAAACGTGTTCTTCTCAGAAGCTAAAAAAAAGAGTATTTTCGAGATGAGAAGAACAGAAAGCATCATCTTCGTCATCATCATCTGTGCTATTCCTTGTCCGGTAACTTCCGGGATTGCGCAACTGATCCACATCTTTACACACACACACACACACAAACACTTACATATAGACGATCGAAATCACAATAGAGTTATAAAGAGAGAGAAAGAGAGAGAATGTGAATATGTATTACTCTTTTCATTGGTGGAAGCATCGAAATGGTTATTTTTGACGGTGAGGTCGTTTAGGACGCGTAAAACGAGCACTCGAGGACATCCTCTGAGCGAGGTACCTCTCACTCTATCACACAGATACACACACAAACACACACACATCACATGCACACGCCGATTCGTTCTACAAACAAGCCAAGCCCATATATCGTAGTATGTAAACCTAACCCCGGTACTGACCTCCAGCGTTTCCTCTTTAATCGATCCGATGCATACGTCGATTATTCTAAAAATATATCATCATATGCATTCCATTTTCTTTTTCATCATATAAAACGTAAAATATGATGAACCGTGAACCGAACTAACAAGTTTCCTGCATAGAAAAAAAAACAAAACAAATTAAATCAAAATTTATTTCCCTTTTACCCTTCTCTTTCAAAAAAGAAACAAAAAAAAATAATAATAATAATAATAACCAAAAACCCCCACTCCCCCCCTTCCTCTCTCACTACAGGATTATAAACAAACGAATGAAATAAAAATGTAATATCTTTTTCGTTATCTAGCCGGATATAAAGGTACCATGAACTTTGTCCCTTGATGGTTGGTCGGGGTAACACGCATGAACCTTTGACGCGACATTAAAATAATGGAATTTAAAAATAAAAAAAGAAAAAACAAACGCACGCACATGGATAGACAGAAAGATATAATCCCCTTTTTGCAGCTCGTTAAAAACGAAGTTTCAATTGTCATTCGCAGGATAAAGGTTTTTCCCAGCAGCAGCAGCACCAGCAGCAGGAGGAGGAGGAGGAGGAGGTCGGTTTTATTAGTCCGATCAATTAACTTTTAAAGCGCAGACAGGAAATCAATTTTTCAACGTTAGAAAATATATGCCAACTTTTTATCAAACCATTTCTATAACAATAAGGTTAAAAAGACGACGAGGATTTTCAAATCATTGAACGACCTTAACCCTCCCCCTACCCCCTCCCCGCCCTATCCTAACTTCTTTATATGTATTTCTCTTCTGGTTATATTACAACGGGGTAGTATCGATAGTCGATAGGATCGATATAGTTAGAGTTTTATATAGTTGGGCATGGATGGATAGGATTGGATAGTAGATGGGTGCCTCGAGGCTCGACCTGAACTCACTCAGTTTGAGTGAAGGCCATGGCCGTCGGCTAATCCTCCCCCCCCTCCCTCCTCCCACTCTACTTCCCTCTCCTCTCCTCTCTCCTCATCCCTTTCCTACCTGCAAAATTGCCATCCATTACCACTTACCTATCTACCTAAACGAGAAAATCTTTAAATCCAAACGAACGGGAAACAACAATTTCCGCGTTAATATATTTGATATGAGAAAATAAAGAATTAGGGTTAAAAAAAAAGAAGGGTTACTTGTAGGAGGGGAGGGGTTGGGGTTGGGGGTGGTCGTGGTCGTGTGGAAGGTCAGGTATGACGTGACGTTAAGAAAATCTCGAAGGAAAATTAATTTCGTTTTCCTTCTTAAGTTTTTCCATGATTTTGTGATAAACTCTCCCCCCCCCCCACCACCACCACCCTACTCTACCCTTCTACCTTCCTCTTTTCTATTTCCACCCACTTCCCCCCCTTCCGTTTCTATTCTAGTTCGCTCATTCTCGTCGTCGTTGTTGTCACGTGACACTAACACGACACCGTGCAAGGCCGATCGGCTTGATGCTGTCTCTCTCTCTCTCTCACACTCGCTGTTTTCCTTTTTAGTCTGAAATAAAAAAAAAGAAAAAAAAAAAAGAAAAAACGTAGGTCGTGGTACGCGATGCGGAAAGGTCGAGGACGAGATCAACGTTGTCGAACGATTGGAAAATCGAACTACTTTTCAATATTTAAATAAATTATCATCGGGGTTAGAGGATGATTCGAAAATTTTTGGTTTGGTATTTTTCATCGTTCTCGAGTATCGATTAAAGTTCATTACTTTCTTTTGAATTATATTTTGTTTGTTCTTTTTTCTTTTTTTTTTTAATAAAATTAATTTACTTAATTACTCTTACACACACACACTTAGTTTTTTAATTTACAATTAAAGTTATGAAGTTAATCTTGTAATATAAAAATTAACTTTCGAAGTAATATCGAAAAGATCATTAAATTTAATATCGATTGTTTGTAGGAGGAGAATCGGGGGGGGGTGTATGGGTGGGTTGGGTTGAATTGTATTGGGTGAAGGTTCGAATGGAATCCAGATCGAAGAAGATATTATATGATTAATGATCATTCTTTTGGGTAAAGGTCGTAATCGTCCCTGAAAGGCGGTTGGAAATGATCGAAGTTGGTTGGCTAGCATGCGTATAACACTAACACCTTGGCCCGTAATCGAGGTCGACCTCATTTTGATTACATGTATACGAAACGCGCATCTGCCCATCGCCGGAAATGCATAATCAAGTATGACACTCATTTATTCTTACATTAATCATCTATTAAATCAACGAAACCTATTAATTTAAAGATTCAACCAATTAACAAATTTCATTTTTCTACATTCTATTATTTCAATCCTGATTAATAACGTACCTTTTTCTCATTTTTCCATTGTCATTTTGATTTTAATTATTTATTTCGCTTAGAAAAATACAGATATTTGAAATGTTAATTTTTTCTTTCCCTTTCATCTTGAAGTTCAAATAACTACGAGACAGGGATTTTTGTTTGTTCCTTTTATTTTTCTTTCCTTAACCGCAACCCAGAGAAATTCCCTTGAGTATTTCTTTTTCTACCTGTTCGCGAGTTATCATCAAGGCTAGGACTCAGGTCAACAGGTAGAATTTTTACGGTCATCGGTGTAAAAATTCAATCCCTTACAAAAGGGATCTACGGTTTCAAAGATTGTTCAGGATAAGTAAAGAATTCTTAGGAAACATCGAGAGGGGGGTAGGAGGGGGCTAGTTTTGTAGGTTGTTCACGACCACTAACACTAACAGATTCTACGATTTAAGAACAAGAAAAAGAAAGAGATAGGGATAAATATTTCTCATAAAATGTTCGTACGAAATTGCATATCCTATGATACCTCATTCTAACGGTCTTCCACCTTGACCGAGTTCAAACAAGGTCCGTCCGTGTCAGATCTCTGTCTTGACTTTGACTTCATTTTATCATAAAAGTCATTTCTACGATCAATCGGTCGACCATGAAGCCGTGAGAGTATCCAACCGTTCTTTTTCTTTCTTTCTCTTTCTCTTTCTTTTTCTCTATTTCTATTTCTATTCTTTAGTAAAGGAAACTCATTAAGACAAAACCCCGGTTGGTGATTTCAAGTTCGTTCCAAATCAGTTTGCTAGCTCTTTGTTATAACGGTTGAATAGCATTTGCTACTACGCAAATGCTTGGATCGAAGGTGGTGTGGTGCTTTTAACGTGCAACATGCAATAAAGTTAACGCACGTATACATACATATATACAGAAACACGTAACCGTATCCAAAGCAAACAGAAATGCATAAACTTGCACGCACGTAGATAGAGAAATACGTACGTACGACGATTACGCACCCAAATAAAAATGCATAACGTATATAGAAAGAAATAGAAATATATAAAAACTAGTGTGTGTACTTATGTACGCACGTGAGAAGTCATACTTCTTTGGCGTACTAAAACGAATATAACCTCAAAAATAACTTCAAAAAAATATCTTCAAAAAAAAAATATAAAAAAAGAAAAAGAATATAAAAATATAGATATCAGTCCACACTAAATATAAGGGAGATATATCGAATTACTTTATGCGTCAACGGCCATGGTGCGATGGTAGAACAAGTTCCCGCTCGATCATTTAAGTCAAGCAGCGCTGAGTACGATAAGTACTTGGATGGGTGACCCGCTTGAGAAAAAAAGAAAGGAAGAAAAAGAAGAAAAGAAAGACAACTTCATGCTATAAACTTGAAATCGCTTTGCCGCGCATCGTAAATACCTACAAACTTCATGGTGTTGCTCGGAAAAAAATCACTCCCATCACATGTTCCCAAACGCGCCAAAAGAAGTATAACCTCAAAAATGTGATACATTCAGAAGGACAGAGAAATGCATTATACGTAGAAGTAAAAATAAATAGAAATATACAGAAAAATACGCACCCAAGCATTATACATTTACAAATAATGATAGTATATAGATTTATACATTGAAGGTGTATGTGTGTGTGTGTGAAGTGTTATTCACGCTATTCGTGGCGAGGTTAATTATCTATCTCTACCAAGGAATCAATGTTCTCGATACTTCGACAGAGAAAAGCATCGTAGAAATGGATGTACAGTTACCCCTTTGCTTTTTTTTAACAACACATATTTTATTTCCACCATATATAACATAACTCCACATACCAATAGATATACTAGCTACAATCGAACCTATCTAATGCATATCGTTTTCTTCTATTTATATATATATATATATATATATTTGCGTGTGTGTGTGTGTGTGAGTTATATACCTTCATCAGACTTAGAACACGCTCGGATATTCGTATTACATTGACCTCCTTCGAAATGCACTCTCTCGATGTTTCTGTTTTAACGAGTCGTATTATATTTGAGCTTTATTTTCATTCGAATTTGATTATTTCATCGATCACGCTAATAGAATATTTTTAATAGCGTTTTGATCGAACCTCTCGTTCGTTCCTCGAATCGTTTATTCGATCTTTGCTATTGTTTTTTTTTTTATCGAAAGATTAAAATTTATTTGTTTAGCTCCATCGATTCAATTAACAGAACAAGAAACACTTCATTCAAATCTATTCGCAACGATTTCCTAGACAAAAACGATATATAGTTGGATTTAATCCAATTTCTCAATAGTTAGTTGCAATATATCGTAATGTTTACTAAGTTAATCGTCAATTTGAATCTTTGACCTTATCAAAATCTTTTTCTTTTCTTTTTTTTTTTAACCATCTTTTTCTTTAAACACGTATAAAAGTATCGCGTGTATTTAAATACGTGTCACAATGATTATCGATACACGACGACGATTAAAACACGCATTAAATATTCCCCTTACCTATTTTTACCTATCATATATATATATCAAAGCAAAACTTTTGTAAAATATCGTTGAATATTTCATCAAGAAAAAACAAAAAATGATTACGATTCCTTTTCAATTCACGATCAAACGGGGAACTAGTATAGTAATGCAAATGCTTGCATATATTAAAAAAAAACTATTCACACAAAAAAACAAAATACAATAAATGTAATACACACGTAGAGAGAGAGAAAAAAAAAAGAGATGAAAAGAGACGAATGGAAATTAGTTTTGGAGAAAAGAAATGAAAATAATGACCCTTTTCTCGATCGAGTTAGTTCCTACATCCTATAGATTTTGTTCAAGTGGTATATAGTATACTCGAGATTTAGCATCAAGCTCGTTTGTATTTCGAGCAATCCTGTGTTCAGTCGTATAACCGGTAGCTCTCTGCTAGTTCGTTTTATTGAACGAGTAGCACCAGTAGCAGCAGCAACACAGCAACAGCAACAGCAATAGCAACAGCAGCAAAAGTAGCAACGGCAATAGCAATAGCAGCAAATACAGCAACCATGACGACGACGGCAGCTTGTTCCGTGACCTGACCTCATCTGAACCCTCTATACCCATTCTACCTCTTTCTCTCTCTCTCTCTCTCTCTCTCTCAGTTTGCCCTAACGCAATCACCTCTCCATGAAAGTTCCACCTTCTGTCAGTTCAACTTCTACACTACTACTAATACCAATCCAAACGTCTTTCTTCTACGTTCTTTTAACTATTTCTTCGTCATCTTTTATAAAAAAAGAAAAAAAATATATGATACTATAGAAAAAGTAGAAAAGAGAATGAATGGATGGATAAATTTAATGAGTTTTTTGTTTTGTTACGTTAGTCGTGAAAACTAATCAAATAACAGTTAGATTCGTAAATGGGGAATATAAATGGGGTTACTTAGAATTGAGAAAGTTGAGAATTGAAAAGACACTAGGATAGTTTTTTTTTTATTATTATACGCAATTTTTTCTTCTTTTTTTCTTTTTTGTTTTCTCCCAACAACGGGAGTAAACAATAAAACAGATTTTAATAAAGGGGGTGGGGGAAAAGTAATAAAATAATTGATAATTGTTCGTTGAATTGAATAATTGAGTTTAATTGTTTAAAATCAAAAATATAATTATACACGAATGTGTTTACTTTTTTCGAAAGATTTTGCGAAAAAAAAAGAAAAAAAAAAAGAAACTTCTCGCATTCGATGAACTTCGTATTGTTATTAAACTTTTCTTTCCATGGTCTCTATTCTAATCTAATCTAATCTAAAAAAGAAAGTTTCCTATTGACGGGGGGGGGGCAAAAGCCATTAAAGTCTAAACTTTATCCTCGAAGTATTTCGTTCGGGAAAAAAATATCTATTGAGAAGGGACGGTTCATACGATATTAAGGGAACCTAATGGGGGACGATTACTTGCTTTCGAGATTAAATTTATTTTTTCCTTAATCGCGGAATATTTTTGGAAAATAATTGTTTACGTCGTGTGTGAACAATGACCATTTATTGCTTTCCCCCTTCCCCCTCCACCACACACATACAAATTGTTATTTAATGAGTAATTATTAATACATACGTATCTTGTAATGTTTTATTTATCAAATACACACTCACATACGCACACATATATAATTAATTTGTTATGATCAAATTTAATTAGCTAATGATGTTAGAATTTTCATATTTGTACGCGTATACCGGAAGAATATATTAATAATTATTAAACATAATATGCCAATAACTATATTCAACGGTTATAATATTTTATATTTAAATCAAAACTTTTCAAACTTTTCCACACACACACATATACCGATACTATATTTTATTGTTTTATTTTCGTAACCCTAAGAGATTTAGTCTCTATACTATCTTCTCATTTAACAAACATACTATACATTTAAATGTTGCCAAACTTGAAATTGATTTTCTATCGAGAAATTTTTCCTGATAAAATTTCTACGCCAAGGACGCATAAAAGGAAGAGAGAGTGAGAGAGAGAGAGGGAGAGAGGGGGAGGGAGAAAACTTTATCTAAACACAATGTTATTAATAATACAAATCGATGTATCTGTCGATAACCAATAATATCAATTCTATTTCATGTATCACGTGTTTAAATGCTGAAAGAGAAAGAAAAAAAAGAAAAGGAGAGAAAGGTGGAGGTGGAAGTGGAAGTTGGGGTGGGGTGGGGTGTTGTGGGGGTTGTTACGTTGGTAATGACAAGAAGTTAAATTTATAGTACACTCATAGTTATATATCGTAGCACGAACAAATTAGTAACAACCACCTCGGAGGGCTCGTAAATGGAACGCTAAGCACTTGCTGTTATAAACTCCTGTCATCCGCAGACACACGGTGAGGCATACGAGGTGGTGTGCATTCCCCATAATACGTAAAATGTTAGAAAAGTGTATACACATACGTACAGTCCACCGTTGAGTTTTTCCGAGCGTCCATTACATTTTCATCTTCTATAAAATACGTGTGAGTACAAATATTTCGATGTAATATTATTTTTTATATTTTTATTATTATTATTATTATTAGTTGATCTCACACATTAACACTGATGTAACACAGTGGGTGTGTGTTTGAATTAATTTGGTTCGATGTTCAATCAAATATTTATCGAATGCCATTTATATTTTTAACTTTTTGAATAACTTAAAATAATAAAGAAGAAGAAAACTACCCCCTTTTATCTCTACGAAAAATCGAATCGAAAGTATATCAAATAATTTTTGTTTTTTTTTTGTTGTTTTTCTCTTTATCTCATCTCTCGTTTCAACATTTCACGCGAGGACACACATAAAATGAGATACATCAATGTGTTAAGTATATACGTGTGTATGTTAAGGTATTAGGTACTCCGCAGAGATTCGAAAGTGTGCAAATAGAACGAGTGAAGGGGTTGCTTGCCGCAAATAGTGACTGAATTCCAATTTACTTCGAACTTTTTTTTTCGTTCTAGTTTCAATGATAGATTTATCGTTGTGCATGTAAAAAAAGATAAACTCATCGTTAAAAGTGTATCGTATAAGGTAAAAGCATGTTAACCAACATGTTGGCAAATATTTCATTCGATTAATACGCAACTCGTCTATACGAAAAAAGAAAAGAAAAGAAAAGAAAAGAAAGAAAAAAGATGATTCGGACTATTAGAAAGTATAGAAGGATGAATATGATTTTGTTGTTGTTGTTGTAATTGTTCTTCTTCTTCTTTTTCGAATCATTTTTAATTTCAATAAAGCAAAACACAATTAGAAATGTTAATCTTTGTGAAAGGATGTTCCGAATAATTTTAATATGACCCTAACGTTATGAGCGACCCACGCACACATTAACACTGATGTAACACGGTGGGTGTGTGTGTGTGTGTGTGTTTGAATTAATTTGGTTCGATGAGCAACAGGCTTAACACCAAGTAAGCAAGTAAGCAAGCAAGAGCACACTCTCAAGCCACGAGAAAGTTACGTGACCTGTATAAAGTACTTTTTCTCTCTCGTGGTGAAACGTTCCGAAAAATATATCCACCATTTCGATACTTTTCATTTTGCAATACTTTTATATGCGCTAATAAAAACGAGAAATAGAAAAAAAAGAAAAAGAAGAAGAAGAAGAAGGAAAAAAAAGATGATCAATTTATTTTTACGAGGACACGAGAACGTGAACATATATATATATATATAGTAAATGAAAAGATTTAAGTAAAAGGCAAGGACAGTTTTTTTAATGAAGAGAATTAGGCTAGAATTAAATCGTAATTTGTCGCGTTATAAAATCTAAACGTTCGTTTTTAGGTTCGTTGTTACCTTTTTCTTTTTATTTCTCTCTCTTTCTCTCTTTCTTTTGGCATAACGTAAATCAAGCATCACAGTTTTTGTGTCGGTGGCGACGGTGGTGGTGGTGGTTGTGTGGTTTGGTGATGCTGGTTGGTGGTACTGGGTACAAAGAGAACGAACTACTACTGTCTGTGCCTGCTGCTGGGAAAGAAAAAGGAGAGCCACTCTTTCGAGTCGAGGTTGAATTTTTATTTAAACTCGACACTACGTATTCACGTTCTGGCCTTCGTCTCTCTCTCTCTCTCTCTCTCTCTCTCTCTTTCTTTCTCTCTGTTCGTCGTCCGACAATGAAGTTTCGTAATTGGCCGACTATTAAAGTTCATACTTCGTTCGTAATACTTCGGACTTTGAAAAAAAGAGAGAGAGAGAGAGAGAGAAAGTTACGAATAGCAGAATGGGGAGAGAGAGAGAGAAAAAAAAGAATAGAAAGAATAGAACAAAATTCTAACGTTCTGGGTGAAATCACAGATGCGTTGAAAAGAAAACCGTTTATAAAAAATATGAGGACTGAGGAGGGGAGGTCTAAGAAAAAAAAAAAAGTTCAGTTCTTGACTGTGAAACTCGAAAGGAGGAATAAAATCGATGTATTTACGACCGCTATTACTTTATTATTGGGAGGGTTGCTTGGAAAGAAAAGTTTTTTATCGGTTTATAAATATAAATAACACACACACACACACACATATTTGAAATTAATATATTATTTTGATCCGATATAATCGTTAATCATTGTTTGTTTTCTATATCTTTCTGTTTGCTATTATAAATAAATTCGTTACGAAAATAATCGACGAATAAACGAATGCAAAGATTTGATAGACGAATAAATGAATTTGTTTTACCATTTCTAGAAACGATTTTTATATACATATATTTATATTGAATGTAGAATAAATTGTCTATAAAATCGATAGAAACTTTCCGTACAACCCTAATACTTTTATTTCTACCAACTGCTAATTTCATTCGGTGGTTTGTTCTTTAAATTAGCACGTACCTTTCTAGAAGGACGAATCCGAGTAGGTAGATAGTTAGGTTGGTAGGTAGGTAGATAGATAGATATATAGATAGGTAGATAGTAAGTACTTACATGTATTTGAAACGAAGAGAAATTTCGATTACAAAACCATCACGATATATTCTTGTGTACGTCGTTTTCGACTACGTTGTCTGTGTGTTACTTGCTTTCTCTCTCTCTCTCTCTCTTTCTTTCTTTCTTTCTTTCTTTCTTTCTCAGACGATAATTCTCTTAAAGCGAGAGTACAAGAACTGATTTTATGCCGTTAGAACTCTCGCAGATGAATACCTTCTTTCCTCTTAAAGGTCTCCCGTACGTGCGCTTATTCACAAATACCAAGTCGACTTTTGCGACACGCTCCTCCTAAGCCCGTTGTTTTTCGTCGGAGGGCATATTTGCCTTCCCCATTGTCCTTATTTTCTCCCTTAACTTTACCTCCCTTCACGATTTTCTCTTCTCGTCCGTGTCGTTGTCGTCGACGTCTTTGTAGTTGTAGTTGTAGTTGTAGTTGTAGACACAACAAGGAAAGGGTTCCAACCATTTTACACAGTACAGGGTATTATGAAATATTCGATATCCTTAGAAAATCTACTCAATACAAACATTTATTTATTATCTTGAAACAAAGAGAAATATATTAACAATAGATCGAACATTAATTTGATTTAATAAACATTTTCGCGTTGACGAATTAAAAATGAACGTTTCGTGTTTCGTGACGGTCTTCTTCGTTATTTCCTATTCTTAACGTTTTATTATTCTATCGTGTGTGTCAGAGGTATGTTTTATAATATAGGACAGCACATGTATACGTGGTTAGAGAAAGAAAAGAACAAGAAGGAAGCGAGGTACAAAGGAGAAGAGGATATCGAAAAAGAAAAGGAAGAAAAAGAGAAAGCAAAATAGAGTTTACATTTTAACCAGCTTGTGCTTTTGGCTGGAGGAGACTCAGGGACGGTTTTTTTAAAGGGGGTCAAGGGGACCCTCCGCCCCGAGGGCCAACACAAGAGTAATATCAGGCGCCTTGTTTAACTCACCTCTCTCTCCCTCTCTCTCTCCCTCTCTCTTTAATTCTTTATAAAAAATTTCAAAATTATTTCGAAAACGCAAACGTATCCGCTTCTTTTTTTTTTTTTTACCATTTCTGTTCTCTTTTCTTGCGTTAAATTTACAAATATGTAAAAGAACGCTGCTTTTATCTTCCTTTTCCTTCTTCTTTCTTTTTTTTCTTTCACATTTATTGGTTCATCGCTTTTTTCACAAATAAGAAGGCGGACTTTTTAATACAATAGAAATTCACCGAAAATTGTATTCCTTTCTTTTTCGAACGTGCAACACACACGCACACATTATTCCCACAATGTCACGAGCACCGTGCGTGATTCCGGCACGACGTCACGGTCCCATTGACGCCGACCCCCAAGTACTACCTTAAACACCCATAAAACATTTTCATGACCCCTTTTTCTCTTATAATTCGACGACGAAACAGCACCACCAGCGACAGTAGTAACATCGGCTTATTCTCCAGTTCCGGTGACTCGTAACCCATCATCGATGACTATCGAAGGACCTTTCACGTTTGCCCTGTAAAACAGTTAACTCTGCCATTCGTGAAAGGATCTTGTAAATATCACGTTCCTAATTATTGGAATCTTTTGCTATGACCGGAGACTTTAACGAAGAAAAAGAAAACAAACGATGATTCTTCTTCTTCGAACGAACGAACGAACGAACGAACGATTGGTCAATCAGAATCTGCAACTGATAATCGACCAATCAAAATCAACCAATCATCGTTTGTTCCGTTATTTCAAAAAGAATTCTTCTAAACTCTCTCTCTCTCTCTTTCATCGACGATATTATTTCTAACATCATTTTTATGAAACATCGAGTAACCTTGTCGCAGAATAAGCAAAAGAGAATAACCTATTGCCGTTGACGATGAAATCCAATATCTCCTATCGCATGTAAAACCGTCGATAAAATGGTGACATTGATTCGGGCTGAGCACAATGGGTGCGACTGTGCACGAAGACCCGTTCTAAATTCATCGAGAAAAAAAAAACCCTCCAAGAGGACAGATGCGCGCGTGTGTGTATATTGTATTACCTCCTCCTCTTTCTCCTCTTCCTCCACTTCTTGCCGGGGTTTGCTCAGCAGCTTGCTTGCTTGCTTGCTTGCTCAAGGAAAAAATAATTAAAAACAAAAAAGAAAAAGATACCGAGTGTCGTACTCTTGAGTGATATTTTTTTTCCAAGGGAGATAGAAAAAGCTGGATTAGTTTACATTACATAATTGGATCTATTAGAAGAAGACGTCAGAGTAATATAAGCAAGGTTAGGATAAAAAGGCATCGTATTTTGTCAAGACGGTTCGTTTTTAATAACGATCAAGGAACATGATGACAACAACGATAACGATGACGATGATAATGATAATGATGATATTGGAGAGGATAAAGGAAGAAAGAAGAGAAGAGGACAATTTATTCGTATAGGCATAAGGCACAGAGCAAATCAAAGCAGAGCAAAGCAGAGCAGAGCAGAGCAGAGCAAAGTATCAGCAGCAGCAGCAGCAGCAACACGGCGTCGACGCAGAACGGAGGAACCTTGGCTTCGCCCGTCTTCGTCAACGTTCGTTGCGCGAGCTGTGTTCGAGAGCGGCGAAGCACACGAGGTCGAAGCGAAGTTAACCGAACGTCTAGGCGAGTACCGTCGAAGGTATCCGAATGATAGCGTAAACGACCGAGAGGTAAGCTTGTTGGTGGGGCAAAGAGCAAGCTCAGTTTCTCGGTTCAGTCGAGCCAGCGTCGTGGTTGGAATCGGTTAGGGTGAGTGGCGGGCACCGTCTCTCTGTCGGTGGGGAGGGGAGAATAGAAACTCTCTCACACAGGTTGTGTCTCAAAAGGCAGAGCACAGACACACACATATATACAGAGAGAGAAAGAGAAAGAGAGAGAGAGAGAGAAAGAACAACCGCTCTTTAATAACGCGTACACGAGGTAGTCCCAGTCGATGGTGGCCAGCTGCCGGAGTAAGGTTCACAATCGCAGCTGTGCGTCTTCTTCTTCTTCTTTTCTCTTCTTTTCTCTCCTCTCCTCTCCTCTCCTCCCCTCGCCACTCTTTTCCTTATTTTCTCTATCTCCCTCTCCACCTTTCTTCTTTCCCTTACTATTGGATGTTGTCCCTTTCTTACCCTCCTCTCCCCCCTATATCCCTTCTTCTTTACCTTTGAAACACTTCTTTTCCCTTCTAGTGAAATTCTATAACATCGTCCTTCCAAAACCTTCTCCTTTATTCTCCTGTTGTCCATGGTAGAGTAAAGATCTCTCTTGGAATATCATCTGGCAGTCGTCCTCGTTTTTCTCGTTGCCTCTACGGAATGTAGTTGGATGAACCTGTGTCGCGAAAGATTCATCCTTTTTTTCGCATTAGCTAACAGAAGTAGTACTTGAGTGTACGCATACATATATATATATATACACCCCTACGAAAGACACTTGTAGTGAAATTACTGTGGTAATAAGTGCGCGTACGAAGTACAGAAGGAAAGAAGGAAGGAAGGAAGGAAAGAGGGGCGTTGACGGAAGAAAAAGAGTTGAAGAAGAAAAGGAAGAGGAAAGATAAAAGTACACACTCGTCGACCGACCGTAGACCGACGACGACGACGACGACCACCATCTCAAGGCGATTTATTAAAAGCCGAACGTGTGTGCGTGCGTTCGTTCGTTCGTTCGTTCGTGCGTGCGTGCGCGAGTTAGAAGAGAGAGGAAAAGAAAAGGAAGGAGAAATCTTACTGGTCGTCCTCGTCCCTTAAAAGGAAAAGGAAGGAGAAAGAGAACAAAAAAAATATATATATATATATACATATATAATATAAACTAGTAGTAGAAGGAGAACAGTCGCTAATCCTTTTTTATCTGATTTTTTTTTTTTTTGTAATTATTAATCACCGTCATCGATTTTTCTTTTAATCAAAACGGAAGAGTTATTATGACGGAAACGCGTGTTCCATAAGGAATAGTATTATTTTGCGCGCATGTGTCCAGTGGAAGAAAGTGAAAAAAAGAAAGTAATATTTGTGGTCTTTGGTACTCAGGATAGTTTTTTTTCTTCAAGAGGACCCGAATCACCTTTTGCCAGGATGGCACTCGCGCGGTACGCATTTAATACTTATATTTTAATACTAATTTTAATAGCAATAGTAGTTGAACCATTCGAGCAACCAATCAACCAACCAACCAACCAACCAGGCAGCCTAGGTTGCTGCTGCTGCTGCTGCTTCCGTCTCCTCTTCTGTCTCGGTTGGCCTTCGTCTGTTCTGCGAGGGCAGGGCCTGTTGACCCCCCCTCTTCTCTGCTTCTCCCCTATCCCATCCAACCCCACTAACTCCTCCTCCTTCTCCTCTTTCGTCTCTCCCCTATCCTTCACCTACCCTCTTCTCCTTCTCGCCCGAAACTCACACGTCACGCCTTTTATAATGCCCAATCAAAACTATTTTTTTTTTTTATCTCTATCTCTATCTTTCTCTCACACTTCATATATTATTTGTTGCTCTTTTTTTTTTTTTTTTTATTTATTTCATAAGTATTTAATTATATTTTTTTTTTCAATGTACATCGCATTTATTCGTTCAATAATGCATAAAGTAATTTTTTTCATCGATTAGATTTTTGCACGAGAATTTTTAAACGCGAGACCCTCGTGGATCCTATAAAACACACACCCGTGGGGTTGGTGGTACGCTGCTATTTTCAAATCATCCGAGTGATATCTTTTCGAGAACGTTAGACCACGGGGAAAAAAAAAGAAGAAAAGGTAGGAAGAAAAAAATAAGAAAGAGTTCGAACGGTAAAAAGAAAAAGGTTTAAAGTACCCTCAAAAACTAACAATTTTTGATTTATTCTTTTATTATAACGCGATCGCGATATTGCACATTATTTTCTCGGCTTTTGGATAACAAAATATCTACAATGTTATCCTTCGAATGATAATGGGGAATCGTACAATGACATAGTAATGGTTCCGTCAAGAGATTAGCGGTGGTTCGATAGGCGGTCAACGACCGGCCCTGCTACGAATATATATACACCTCCTCCACCCCCTCCACCCCCTCTTGTAGTGCCTGCCATGCGTGTTCCTCTGGTATATATACGTGTATATGTATGCGCACTAGCTCTCGACTGAAATGAAAAGAGGGTGAGGGGGGGTATCAGAGAGGAAAGGGGGGAGGGAAACGGGAGCTCAGTTTTCGGTGATCGGGTTAACGCAGCGACCATTGTTCTTCTCTTCTTCCCCCTCCCTCCCTCCCTCCACCCCCGCCCATATTTTCTTCATCGTCTTTTTTGCATTATCGTTTCATCGTCACCTCCCCCCCTCTCTCTCTATCTATCTATCTCTATCTTTCTTTCTTTCTTTCTTTCTTTCTTTCTTTCCCTCTCTTGTTTCCTTATGCTCATAGGATAGAACAAAGTTCTTGGTCAAGTCAATGTGGTTATTGATGGTGGTGGTTATGTGATGGTCATCGTCGTCATGTCTATCCAAAGAAACCGAATGCAAGGTTAATACACCTTTTTATGTCGAGTCGAGCCTTTTAACGGATGCGGGCTCCGTCATGGTTCGACGATTCGCTTTTATGCGAACGCATTTGACCCTGAATGCTATTCCGTTGGAATTTGAAAGATGAAAACCACGTTCTTCCGCTTCTTTTCTATATAATACTACCTTCTAAAATATCTATTTTTCTTTTCTCTTTTTTTATAAACATAATATTATTACAAATTAATTCTCAGTTCGTTTGAATCGAATTTTTAGATATGGATTTATTGTCTTCTTAAAAGTTTACAATAAGTTTTATATTTATAGGAGAAATATGTTATTTAACCTTTTATTTAACCTAAAACATTTTACAGGTACTTTAAAAACATTTATAAACAAACAAGCGTATAGAAATAATAAAATATCATCAGTTTATTCATTTATATGTCGCGATAAAAAGAAACTATGATAAATACTACACTCTGTAATTAGTTTTGGTTGAGTTGACACTTAAAACCGGCCGGTGTGCAAAGGGTTAATATTTGTAAAATCGTGTTAACGTATGGTGATTTGCGAAAGATTATTCTAGTTGTATTCCACTTTGAAGGAAGGGCGGGAACATTTGAAATTCAAAAGTTCGAGAAATCGATCGAGGTAATCGTTCTTTTCTACATCCCAGCCTGGCCGTAACAAAATGGCTAGGTTGCTTGCTTGCTAGCTTGCTTGCTAGCTAGCTAGCTAGCTTCTTGTATATACGGCCACTTCGTGACAAGACTTAGCGATTAGAATTTCTTTCGATCTGTGACTAGGAGGTAGCCCTTCCATTGGTCAACGTTCCTTACCGATCGAATAACGCGATTGCACGTTCCATCAAGGTGATAGGAGAAATATTCAGAACCATAATAAAATTGAACAAATATTTTAGATATTCAATTTAGTTAAGGACATAATTTATGTTCGAATATTTTTTTTCTCATCGATTCGTTTATTTTTATTTCAAAATTATATATATGTTTTTCTAGCTTGTTTTCTAATCTTTTCTCTAATCTATTTTCTAATCTCTATTGTTATCAGAATATTGTTGAATAGAAAATTTTCCTGGTTGATAACTTCCTCTTGTCCAATATAGCATTATATTACCCATATTTACTTCCTGTTGACACACAGGAAAGTACTATCGTTCGAAACAGTGATTCACCAAGACTATAAATGAACGATGAGCTACTTTTACAAACAAAATCGCGTTCAAATAGCAATCTTTTATTCATTTTCTTGTTTCTTTTCTTTCGAATTTGACCGATCGATCGATCACCATTCGACGGCCTTGACATTGTTGTTAATCGACTGTGGAAAATAATTTTCAAAAGAAATCGTTAAGCGGTTAGGTACACATAGGTTTTGTCAACTCAATAAAAATCATCACGTACGACCTTACAGCTCGATATACAACTAGGCAAACAACTACGACAACGTTTACTACTTAGCTCGATCGAGTTGCTATTGAAGTTTTGTATTATCTTCCATCGTCATCTTACCACTACTGTGCCGATAATAACGGATCTTGCTTAACAACCAAATACATTTTTAAAGATAACTTCGACCTTCGTTAATTTAAGAAAAAAGAAAAAAAAAATTATCGTTAGGCCTAAATTACTATCACCACGATATATATATTCGTAAACCTAATCAATATTCCTATACATATAAATAAGAGATATGCTTCTATAAATTTGAACCAATCGAAATCGTTCGATCCTGTTTCATTTAAGCGAACTTGTTTTTTCAGCCAATCGTATCGTTCCATTTGTATAAATATGTCGTTCGATTTCTATCGAGAATTATTATTGGTCGATAAACTTATCTCATTAAAATTCACCAATAGCAGTAACCACCACGTCCAAGTGTGAGATATAACAAAAAGCTTCAATTCGAAAATCTTTTCAACTTTGTTTAACTTGATATCGTATGATTTATTTTATTATTTATTTCGCGATCTTTCTTAAAACAACCATAAATGCTAATAAAAGATTTCAAACAAAACCGTATAAATGTATATACATATATATATATATACATGTATAAATATGCGAATATAAGAAAAACACAGTAGCCATATTCGAATTACTTTTGAACTTCCACAATCATACTCTTTATATATCTGCCAGCATTTATTTGAATGGTACGTGTGTGTATTCATTGCGACGGTTTACGACCCGACTCGTAATAAAGATTTACGCGTTTCAAAGTTAATCTCTTTATTGATATAATACGTTAACCGGTATAAGAATGAACAAAATTATCGTTCGATTTATCTCATTTAATTTATATTATATATAGCTTCCACATTTTCACGCCTTTCAAATTATATTTCCACCAAGCAGTTCGAACAAATAACAAATTTTTTTATTTACTCCGAAAATGAGATATTACAAATTTATTAATTACGTTGATTATTCGTCATCGTCGTCGTCGTAGTCTCTTTGTATTAGTAATAATAATAGATAATCAACATGGCGTTAAATGAGTTGGAAAATCATCGACCTTGTCCGATGTTATCGTAATACTGTGCGCCATCATTTTTTTTTTCTTCTTACGACACATGCACACACTGCACACACATACACAGGAACGTACACAAACGTATATACACGGCATGCATGTGTGACACAACATGCACGCAAAGGTAGAAAATGCATATACGGTGTCGGTGTCCTTTATTCCGGTAACAGTTGACCTAGCATTGTTATCACATCGAGCACCTCTTCCTCCTCCTCCTTCTCCTCCTTCCTCCTCCTCTATTAAAGCTTTCTCACACGTAGGAAGAAATCTCGTAAAGGTCGTTATTTATTTAATCTCTTCATCATTTTTATTCATTCTATCTTATATTACACGTTCTCTCTCTCTCTCTCTTTCTCTCTCTTTTTGTTAAAGAAAAAAATAACTTATTAGATCGATTAGATTATATTAGAGTTCGTCGATTATCTGAAGAACTACGTTAATAACAGCTTGACCGATAAAATAATGCACTTGTGTATTTCTACCTTCAAACACACACACATACATATTCACGCACATACATAAATTTCACACGTGCTATTCGACAGTAGGTCATATATAAATTGTATCAAGTATAATAGTAACGATCGTAATCTCAAATTTCGAGGTTGAGTATTATAAAGTTCCGAGAAGAAGAAAAAAAAATGCCTACGTCAGACGACGAGGACACGTCAACGTGTCCATTGATTTCATTATCAATTACGCCAAGTATGTGTGTTATTATTATAGATCATAAAAAAAAATAATAATATGAGTGAGAGCGAGAGATAGGAAGAGAAAAAGAGAGAAAAAAGAAAATAAAAGAAAAGAAAAGAAAAGAAAAGAAAAGAAAAAGCGAGGCCAATCGATGTCGTCCAGTACTCTCGATGAAATAAAGTCACACAACCACAAAGGACGAGGTGGTGGTGGTGGTGGTGGTATAAACCGTATTATAACACACACATATAAGCTAGAATATACGTGTACTCGAAATACTATGAAGTTAGGTATACACGTGTAGTAAATGTAAGAGAGTGAAGGATATATATAAAAAGGGAAGAAGAACAGTAGGGTTGGATGAGGTTTAGGGGTGTCGAATCCATCAGGGTCTCGACAGGGTGCTTAAAGGGAATGGAAAGATATGGTTGGGTGGGTAATTGTCACTTTTTGGGATTCGTTTTTTGTCTTTCCTTCCTTCCTTCCTTCTCCATTTATGTTGTTTCTTTTTATTCTCATCATTTTTGTTTGCCTCTCAACAAAAAACTTTAGATTTACCTTTTTTTCCCTAAAGCTTTTTCTTTATCTGTATCTATCGCTAACTCTTTTCCTCTCTCTCTCTTTCTCTCTTTCTTTGCGTCAGCGTCTGACTTCAGCTGGAAGGTATAGGTGAGTAGCAGCAGCAGCAGGCGAGTTCCACGGAATGCAAAACTCGCTGAAGGTTTCTCTAAGGGAGCCCCGACGACGGACTTCCACGAAACGTCCTTGCACGATGGAACTACTTTTTCTTCTTCTTCTTCTTCTACTTCTTCTTGGTATTGCCCCCACCCCTCCATCCCCTCTTCTGCTTCTCTTCTTCTCCTCCCCCTTTTCAACTTCAAAGTTTCTTTCTCTTTCTTTATTGGACGCTAGCACGCTTTTTCTTCCTTCCTTCCTTACTTCTTTCTTTTCTTCCTTAATTTCTCGCTCGCCTATTGGCTTCTCTTCTTATCCCGTATAAATACTCTTCTTGAGTTTTCTTTTCTTTTCTTTTCTTTTTTTCCGCCCCCGCCCCCTTCGAATAGATTTTAGGCACGCCCTAAAAAGAAATTCTCTATTAGTAGCTTTAAAAGCGCCATTTATGTAACTAAAGCTCTCCTTTCCTTGGTGCCCCTCTCCTCGCACTCGTTGCCAGCAACCAACCAATCCAAACACGGCAACTTCACTAGTAACAGCCTGTCCTTCCTATGAGCTTTTTCCTTATTGGATAGATCCTTTTCAAAGCGTATTATTCGTCTCCTTCATAAGCTGACTGACTAATTTGGGTAGCGTAAATATTGATGGAAATAGTTTAGTTTTTTTTTCTTTTTTTTTTTTTGAAATATACACTCATTTGATTTTTTTTTTTATTTAAAATTATTATTACTTCGATCTTTCTCTCTACAATTATTAACTCTTTAACTTTTACCATTAATATCGCGATTGTGAATTGTTGCGTGTGTTCATTTGCTTCGAAGTTTATCTTCTTAAATTTCATAATTAAATTGTATTCTGCAAATTAAGGATAATTCGATATTCGTGATATGAATTATGCGTTAGCACAACCCTCCCCCTCCCTTCCACCTCCTTCACTAAAAGTGAAAAATCAATTAATTTTATTTTTGATCATATTTATATATTACGTATATGAATATTGATTTATTATTCGATTCGAATTAATCGACAAAATATTATCTCCCATTAAAAATAATCATTTTCATAAACGTAACGCTATAAATATTTGTTCTTTTTTTTTTCGCACAGAGTTATGATTGCAAAATGTTAAACAAAACAAAAACTGGGCCTGACTTTGAATATCGACGATCGTCTTTGTTATTAGGGTACAACGAAAAGAAGATAAAAAAAAATTGATGGGTGAGGGGGTGGGGAGGAGAGGGTAGATTTATTACCACGTCGTGTCCCGGCATATAGGAGTCTCGTGACCGCAGTCTCTGCCGCAGCTTCTAAGAAAGGTCTTTTGGAAAAGACCTTCGCCGATATGCCTTTTGGAATTTCTCCAACGTTGCGTGGAGAGTAAGAAATTTCTTTTTTATTTTTTTTTCCTTTTTTTATACTCTCTCCCTCTCTCTTTTATTCCCTTGCTTGGTCGATAAAAGCAACATCAACAGCAGCAGCAAGCAGCAGCAGCAAGCAGCAGCAGTAGAAGCACCGAATGTGATAGTGGTTTGGTATATAACATAGTTTAATATAAAAACTAACTTTCTTTATTTATTTCTTTACATCGTATTCCACGGAAAGTTTCATTCTCCTCTAATTAACCCGAATTAAACTTTGAACTCCCCCCAATAGAAGAAAAAAGCTTTGACTCGTTAATTCCATGTTGTTGCCTTCGTTAAATCGATGTACACGAAAATATCTTTCTTTTTTTAGATATTAAAAACCGTACGTATATTTTTGTCTTTTTCTTCTAATGCAACGTCATGATGAGCATAATAAAAGGTCGAATGAAAAAGACACAAACAAATGAATCAAAGAGTAAATATAGAAGATAGTTTCTGTAAAATCAGATAAAATATCTCATACATTTAAATGATTATTCTCTTTTTAAGATCTTTTTCTTTACTTGTTTCTTTTTCCTTTTTTTCTTTCTTTCTTGATCTTCTAGAGAAACTTTTAACTATCTTATCCACATCTTTCTAAGTCTTTTCTTTAGAAGCTCGATTATATTACAGCTCCCTGTACCCCGACTCGTTTCGCCACAGCAAAGCAAAGCAAAGCAAAGCAAAGCACAGCACAGCACAGCACAGCATAGCAGGGCCAGTGCCCTGGTACGTGGGATATACCGGACGACCTTGGGCCTCACGGCCAATTTGCGAGGTCCGCTCCCTCCAGATGGGCCCTTACTGAGTGAGCCCAGTTTTCTTATTAGTTGGGAAGGAGTTCAAGACCAACAATCCATAATACGCGTATAATATCGTGTCTATAATAGAATCAAATCGAATTAAATATCTGGGGGGCGAGGGGGAGAGAGAGAGGGGGGAAAGAAGGACAAATAAATAAACAATTTAAATCGTTTAGAAATTACCTATAATTCGATAATCAACTCTAACAATTAAATTCTTCTTACTGGAATGAATCAGTCAGATTCTTTCATGTAATAGCTAGCTGATATTTAAAACAAGATGTTAAAACGTGACGTTGAAAATTTATTATTTGTATCGTGTTCCTTCTCGTGTTGCATTAGAAACAAAACAAACATGCGTGTCACGTTGTGTTGACGACGTCGTTAAATCGGAAAAGAAAAATATCATAGCTCGATAGTTGGTAACATATCTCTGCTGAGAGTGAAGAGTGATGTTTCAGACATAACCTCTTCCCTCTCTTACCTCTTTCCCTCCCTTTCTTCTTCCTCCTCACGCGCAAGCATACGTTCTTTCGAGTTGACGCGGAAGTGAGACTCGCGTGCACGCGCACATGCTCATCATGCTCATGCTCATCATGCTCATGCTCATGCTCATGCTAGTCGTTTGGTTGTCGTTGTGTTGAATTGCTTATATTCGCTTTTACATAATGAAGAAAGGTGAATCGATCGAACGTTTGGTATTAATGACATTGATCCCCCGTTAAAAGAAAATAGCATGCTTCGAGTATCGGTCAGCATCACGTTTCTTTCTATTCATTTGATTTTTATCCAATTTTTTGTATTATTATCTACTCGTATATGATGGCCCTGAAGAGCAAGAGGTGGTAGTGGGGGGATGGGGGTGGGAGAGTTAATAGAAATATAAGGAGAAAGATTGGAATAGTGTTGTTGTTTTGTCTCGATGATATTTTCGAACGATTATTAAATGCTATTATTTTCTTTTTCATTCTCCTCTCTGTTTTCTCTTGGTTAAAGAAATCCAATGGAATCCTTGAATCCGACAAGGTAGTCTACTTGTTCGGAGTATCCCTCAAGGAGCTTTAAGTATCTCTTACGTTACACTTATTGTTGTCAACTATTATACCTTTCGTTATTCTTCTCGTTTTGTGTTATACTGTACAATGTAGAAAGTATGAAAAGAGAAAGAAAGGGAAATAAATTGAGAGAGAGAGAGGGAGAGAGAGAGAGATAGAAAGAGAAAGATGACGACTACGACTACGACAACGACAACGACAACTTCGACGCGTGCAAAACGTACGTAAAGCCAAGCCGTGGTGTGACGGCCTTGAAGAGAGTTAGCCTTTGTCTTATCATGCTCAACTCGCGGCAAGCAAGCAAGCAAGCGTCAGCCTTGACTTCTCTTTAAGTTCTCTCATCGTTCTTTGGTGTCGTTATTTTCTTCGTCTACTTTTACTATTATTACAATTACTACACCACAACCACCACTACTACTCTACTACTACTACTAATTTTTATATTAAAATCAACTGTGTTTTAAGGTTTACCTTATGGTCATTTAAAAATAATGCAAGTTGTGTTAACATCGTTCTTTTTTCTCTCTAGGGATAAATGTAAATTTTAAAACAATAGAGATTGTTATCTATTTTTATTTTCATAATTTTCCTCGTAAACGTATTTAGTTATCCACGATATCAGAAATATACTCGATAGTGTCACATACATTTGCATACAGATGTGCACACTTATGCAATTATTAAAATTCTAATAATAAAGTTAGATATCGTTTAACTTAATTTAAATACATACTTCACTTGTTCTTAAATTTTTAATATTTTAACTTAACACAATTATATATCGTTAAATTATGAATAACTGGTTTATAAAAATACGCCTGTTAAATATATCGAAATAATTATCCATTGTATTTGTGTTTCGTATTAAATTTCTAAGAACAAAGAAGAAGATAAGAAAAATATTTCATACCATCTACGAGAAAATGACACGAACGCGATATTTTCCTCCCCCTTCCTCTTCTTCCTCCTCCTCTTCTTCGTCTTCTTCTTCTTCTTCTTCTTTCTTCGTAGATACCTCGTCCTCCGACGTTACCTGAAACTCGTGGTTTCCTCTTCGGTATTCCCTTGAATACTGAAAGAGGTGAGCAGCACAGAGGAGGAAGGGGGGAAGAGGAGGAGGTATAGTTGTAAAGCGAGATCATCGAGTGAAATTCTAAACCGGATGACACGCCTGCCGATAGTTCTAAAACTTCTCGGTGAATTAAACTGCGATTTGACTAGGGACTACGACGACACCTTTAAACCTCATCCCTTATCAAGTGTCTATCAATTTGTTGCATTACGCACCCTCCACCCATCCAATTTTACTCGCAAATGTGTTCATTTTCAACGAGTTTGACGATGACAGCTAATCGGTACTTTTTTTTTTACTTTTGTATTCCGCATTCCAAGAGGGGAGGTTGATGATCGTCATGAATTTGAGAACAACGGAAGGGGAAAAAAAAAGTAGTTTAAAAAAAAAAGAAAAAAAATCCAAAACTAGTAAATTATTCAAATGCAAGAATGAAGGTTGGGTATAACGTCCGTTATATCCATTCCCCGTTTCTACATTAACCGTTACTTCTACTTTTACTTTTAAATTTCTTTCAAAAACAAATCAGAGAAGAAATAAAAAATGCAAAGACCAAAGGGATGATGATGGTGATGGTGACGATAGCGTGTTGTTGGTGGTATGCTAGTAGTAGGTGGTAGTGGTGGTGGTGGATTGAAAGGAAAGTAACGCGATTTTGTTCGAACTTTACTTGGAGAAAAATAAAAGAAAGGAAAAAAAAAGAAATGAAAAAGAGAGACGGATAATTCCGTTCTTTTCATAAAGAATGTATCTGTTAACGTCTGAGGGAAAACGTAATGGTGAACTCGAGTATAGAACTGAGAATCTCTCTCTCTCTCTTTCTTTTTCTCTAGAAATATAGGTGTATATATATATACATGTATATATACATACATATACAAGTATATACATTTACATATATATTTATACGTAGGAGGAGTGTATCTATATGGGGGAAAGTTCTCCTCGCCGGGAATCTGAAATGACTATGTCCCACACCATTCGCGGAAATCTATTCTCGTGAGAGATCGAGAGAGAGAATTTCAATATTCTGTAGTACGAGACTCGTTTCCGGGAAAACTATCCAGGCAAGCAAGCAGGCAGGCAGGCACACAAGCTACTAACAGGACGTTGGAGGAAAAAGACGAATAAGATGGGGAGAAAAAAAAGAATAAGAATAAAAAGGATTGATTGAGAGAAAGAGAGATAGAGAGAAGGAATTTATCGAGCGAAAGTTTCAATGCATCCTTAGTCGTTCCAACGCACACCACCAACCCGTATTTATTTATTCTCGTAATAATAATAATAATAATACACCGTTTGTGTAATCTTAAATGTGTCAGTTAAAACTATTATACAGGATTATATCTTGATTTAACAAAATTAGCCAGCGTTGTGTGTGTGTCGTGTGTAATTGGCTAATAAAATTAGATTATTTGGCCCCGAGAGTGTGGGGGGTGGTGGACTTTCATTTTATCATTTTTCTTAATAGTAAAGAAATAACGATATACATTCAATTTATTTTAATACAGTAAACACAATTAAATATGTGTACAATATAAATTAATATAATTACAAAATTAAAGATATGGAATAAAGAAGACGCCATTTCGTTTCAATTGAAATAAAAAAGGAAATACAAATATGGAGGAGTATAAAACGACGCCATCTTTAATTGACGTTACCATCAGAGATATCAACGTTACCGTCTGTCTCTAACCTTAATCTCGAATAAAAAAAAAAAGATACTGTTTCTTTTGAAACGATTTTTAGTTCAATATATAACTATAATTTGGCAAAAGAATATAAACTCGAGTAGAATATTGGAGTTGCAAAGAGGGGACAGACGGATAGATAGCCAGCTAGCCAGACGAGTGAGGGGTGGGGCTGGGCAGGGCAAGGCGGGGCGGGGTAGGGAGAGAGAGGGGAGGGAAAAGGGGGGTAGAAAGTCGACGTAACACGTCAAGTATCGTTCTCAGGGCTGATTTGGCAACGAAGCGAACGCGCGAACTCCTCGTGGCTGTGTTTGGTCGCGAGAGTGCTCGTGTAATTATGTGGTTTCGCTTTAGTATGGGTGGTTTTCACCTAACTTCCTCGTTTTCACCGGCGAGAGAACTCTCAACACGACGGATAACAAACCGCGCGCTCGCGATCGTTCTACTTTCCCCTTGGGCTCACTTCTTCGAGTTGTTCGAACTGTTAGGGAGGGGTTGGGGAAGGGGGACGAGGCCCACGCCTCCGTGAGAGAGTCCCGGAAAGAGAGGCCCCCCCTCTCTTCCCACTCCGTATCCAAGGCCCTCCGAAAGAGAGAGCTCGAAATTAAATTGAATCCCTTAGGGTTATTTTATTGTTTCGTTCTTAATGTTCGATTTTTGTTTTTCTTGTCTCATTTTTTTTAAATGCCGTATAACAGCGAGCTTTCCTATTGTCTTGTTAAAAATTAATCATATAAATATCCTCGGTATTTACGTAAATTATCTCGTATTATACATATTTAATTAGTGACACGCGATTGCATTTAAATAATTTTCTTTTCTTTTGTTTTTTTTAATACATCGTTGACATTGCCGAGTCGAGTTTGCCAATAAAAAGCGCGAACCTAATATTATATTTATAAATAATTATAAAATAAAGAAAATATCTGCGTGTGTGTATGTGTGTGTGTGTGAAATTTCGTAAACGTCGTTCTATCGTCAGCAATAATAAGGAAGAAGTAATAATAACCAGTTTTCATATCATTTTATATCCTATTGAGACAAGTAAGAAATACTGAGAGGTCGCAATCGATATACCACCCACACACATATATAAATCTCGAAATAGGTACGACAGTGGATTAATCGTCTATCGAAGTAAATTACAAAAGATATAATACATACACACACACATATATATGTATATATATAAAAGTGTAAGAGAAATTGGCGGATCGCCCTCTGATCGATTTCTTTTCTTGTCGAACGACAATCGTTCGTGTTCGTGCACCCGTGACCAATCGCACGCAAGGTGCTATCGCAATAGAAGAGAGAAATACATAGTTTATCTTTCTCCCCTGGCGAAAAAATGTTCGCCATCCTGTTCTCCTTTTTCTCTCCCTCTTTTTCTTTTTTCTTCCTTTCTTCCTTTCTCTATTTTCTTTCTTTTGCCAGTCGTGTTACGGACTATCTAACGCAAACCAATGTGGGAGTAGCAATGTGGAAGTGAAAGTTGTAAGCTTGTATTGTGGGAGGGTGGGAGGGAGGGTTAGTTGGGTTGGAGGGAGGAGGTGGAGGAAGAGGAGGAGGAAAGTCCTCCTTCGGAAAGTGTCGTTTTATATATTCTTTGATACGGAACAAAACGTGAGATAGAGAGGAAGGAAAATATGAACGAAAGATGATGATGATGATGATGATGATGAAGAAAAAAAAGAAAGATAAAGAAGAAACAAAAAATTCCACAGAGAAATATAAAACATCCCCTTTATTTTTTTACTTTTCGATTATTATTATTATTATTATTATTTCTTTTAACGAACGAGTCAGTCAACTTTTAATCTTTTTTCTCCCCCCTTCAACGATCGTTGATCGAGAAGGGAAGTGTTTTTTTCTTTTTTTTTTCTTTTAATGGTACATAGAAATAATCGTTCGAAGGATACAGATAGGTAGAAAGATAAAGAGAATAGATAAAACAAAAACAAAAAAATAAGCGCGAGATATTGACGAGAGACAGATGCAGGAAGAAACGTTCCAGTTTTCGTCGTGTTCCCTCGTCCGTTGGTTGGTAGTAACAGAAAAACATTATCGACGAGAAAGGAAACGAGAAATCGCATTTTGTCGCGTTTCGTCGTCTTCCCCTATCTCCTCCTCCTCCTCCTCTTCCTCCTCTTCCTTCGTTACTCTCCCCTCGTTTCTTCACCCCTCGTTCTTATCTATATCGAAACAAGAGGGTGGTACATATTGCTATACATATGCATATATTCATCCGTGCATTTTACCGTTCAAAATATATCATCATCATCCCGAGTGTTGTTAACGTTTTTCGTTCCCCTTCATTTACACTTTCGATACTTACTTTCATTTTTCTGATATAAAAAAGAAACAATTAAATATTATATCATAATTTTGATATTTCCTGCTAGGTGTCAATAATCGATCATCTAAAGCATATTAATGTCTAACAGTCGTGAAGTAAAGAATAAGAGGAAAAAATAGAGATAGAATGAGAGAGACACAGAGTACATTAGTTGAATAAAGAGGAGAGGAGAGACGGGTTAAGAAAAGGGGGAAACGATCGTGAAGGAAGAGGTAATAAAAACGGAAATGAAGAAAAGAAGAGAACCAACAGGGGTCCGATGAACCTGCGAGGCTAATGTACTCTCTTGGACTCACCGTCGTGGGCTTCGATGTTTTCCGTAGTAGTTCCGTACTTGTGCCACACGTGAGAGCTTGCCATATCGCGTGCCCTGCATACCCTTCTTCCTTTTCTCTGTCTCTCTCTCTCTCTCTCTTTCGTACTCTTTCAATTCCTCTTTCTTTCACTCTCCCACTTTTATTTCCCCCTCCCTTCTCCTCGTCTAGAGAACTACAGCGCCACCACCACCCCCACTGTCCTATCCCCACCACCATGCATACACTTCTACATCTATCCCCATTCTTCCACTTGTCATGAAACTCTCGTGCGCGCGCACACACTTATACTCGTGTGTACATACGTACCCATCATGCATATACATAAGGTACGATAAGCTATCCATTCCTATCCTATTAACTATACTTTTTACCATAGCACAAGCAAGCCACATGAGGAACCTTCTGCTTTTGCATTTGCTATTGCTGTTGCTGTTGCTGTTGCTGTTTTTGCCTATACCGAGAGGAGTATGCTTCATTTTTACTATTCCTCTTATACCGTGTTGTTCCCCTTGTTTCTATCTATCCATTCCTCTTTCTCATTCCTTACCACCCCTATTCCTTACTCTCTTTCTGACAGTTTCGTGATCCTCCCGTATATGTACTCGTTCGAGTCTTGTTCTCGATCACAGATGATCGACATCGTTTCATCGATGATCTTCGCAGAAAACTATTCGACGAGATAAATGGACTCATTCGTAGATTACCTTGTTTTAATCATGTCGATTTATTTCTTAATCTCATCGACCAATTCTTATAATTTTGTTTTATATATTATTTGTTTTATCTCATCTCTTATCTTCATCGTCGTCATCGCTATTACTCGATTGTTCAGGTTACACGTCATTTCGATTCATCTTTAAGATAACTTATTATTAAACATGATTTTAACTTCTTTTCTTTTTTTATCTTTCAGTTTTCTAATTTCTTTCTTCTTTTTTTTTTCATATTGTAATTGTAACACATTTTACCGTTGAAGAATGATTTCGATTGATGGTGTTTTTTTTTTCTATTTCTGCAACATTGTTTTTTTATTTTTATTTTTTCGTTTTTTTTTTCACAGGCTTGCGGTGAACGACTGTGCACCCCAAACCTCGCGAGTCAGCTCGAATTTGCACAGCAGCAGTAGTATGGCAGTAAGCCGCGTTCCGAGCCCACCACCGCCGGAAGTGAACACCCCTGTTGCCGAGAATTGGTGTTACACACAGGTACGTACAACAACACGCCCATTGTGTTTTAAACCCAAGCTGTGCTGAACACAGTGTCCGTTTCCAAGACGACCGACTAATCGACGACGATCGTATGTCCCGTTCGTTCATTCTAGATTCCTCTCTGTTGTTGAGATCGTGTCTAACAAATACACGCAGTCAAAGTAGAGAGAAATAAAGAGAGAGATACTGATTGTATTCGTTTAATTTTTTTTTTTTTATTTATATAAGTCCGATAAAACTCAAAAATAAATTATTAAACGAATGCGAAAAAAAAATGGACAAGTCTCTTTTTAGATTTAATATTAAATCGTAATCTAGAAATATAATTACTCTTTCAAAATAATTCAAACCGCCGCCATCTTGTGACCATTTGATATTTTCCCATATTTGAAAATATTATTTATCCGAATTTATACATATATGTAAATATACTTTTAACAATAGAAATAACAATAAGTGACACAAGACGGGATGACACGCGTTAACTCTATCGTCCGATAAATAAGATTGAAATCTTCCTTTCGAATCGTCCTTTCCAATTAAAAGAGGTTAACGAACAATATCGCAAGTACATACGTCATCAATTTTACGCGAGACACCGTTTGCGAATAACAACGTCGATCTGAGGGTATCTACCTTATCGACAGTCTGACTCTACCATTGGCGTATCACTGTCACAGGAATACAGATATAAAATAAAGCGAACGGATGATGAAGAAAAACCGTTTGATTGAAATATAGTTAAAAAAAACAAACAAACAAACAAACAAATTGTTAATCCTTTCTCTTTGTTCTTGATTATTAAGATATAATAATCGAATTCGATCATTGTTTATGGAATATTATGAAGATTATTTTCGATAGCTAAGGAATGAGATTATATTCTCGTTGGCGTGTTCTACGTGTGATTGTTATTGTCATCGTTGTCATCATCTTCGTCATCTTCTCGTCGTATAGTAATTTCTTCTTGGTTCGCGAAGAGAGCACACGCGCTCCTGGTACTCTCGTTCTATTTTTACTGCTCGTCCCCTCACGATGTGAACGACCTGCAACTAGATATCTCGCTTCTCTCTCTCTTTCTCTCTCTCTTTTTCTCTCTCTCTTTTTCTCTATCTCTTTTCTCCTTTCCTCTCTCATTCGGATTCTTCGACCCGAACGAGGAAACGTTTGCTGAGTTCACCGTGAAAATTCGCCAACCACGGAACTAACTATCCGACTGGGGGAGAAACGGGGGAGGGGTTAGTACTCACGATACAAAAACCACACCACCATAACCCTTTTAAACTTCCGCCATTTCGAATAGTATAAACAAGTCGAAATTACTTTTTTCTCTTCTTTTTCTTTTTCTTTTTTTTTTCTCATTTATCTTTCTCTCTCTATAAATAATATAAAATAATGCTCGTCGTTTTTTTTTTTAAATTGTATCAATTGTTTGAACAGTTGTTATTTCAGTATTCGCGGGGCAAAACAAATTTCTGAACCTTTTCTTTTTCTATTTTTTGTCTTTTTTTCTCGTTCACATTTGTTCATAAGAACATTAAATATGCACGCAACTTTTTTATCTCTTCTTCCATCCAGTCAAGGTTCATCGTTCGAACGGGTATTCCGGGTTCAAGGCCGTTCGACGCGAAACAGTCACACGATTATATCATCGGCCAAAATTATTTTCTCTTCTGTCGTTCTCTTTTTTTTTTTCAGCATTCATTCCTCCTTTAATCTTGCGATCTTACTGTCTCTCTATAATTATCTTTTCCGAAGATAAAATTTCAAGTTAACGAACGTAATACATTACTTTTTTCTCTTTTCAAATATCTAATACTCGTCTAATGTATATTTATATCTAAAAAAAAAAAAAGTATTGTTTCTGCTATCAGTTCGAGTCTCTTCCATTTATAAAAATCCAAACAACAGGATCAAACGTATAGAAAGAAAATATTATATAATATTAATCCAAAAAAGTTAATGCATCAAAAAGATAGGATATAGCAAACGTATCAGGGTAAACCAAAAGTTCGTACGTTTATTGTGTTATAAGCTGCACAATGGATTGTTTTTTTTTTTTTTTGTAATATTTACTTTGGAAGTATTAATTATAAAAAACGCAAGAATTATTAGGTTCACCCTAATATCACCGCGTAATTTTATTTTTTCACTCGTACAAAATATGACAATCTAATTAACGAAATATTCATATTTTTATTTAAGGAAGGAAATATAATATCGAAGTAAATAAATTGAACAAAATGTTTCAAAGCAATGATCTTTAAAGGATTCGAAAGATCTTAGATGATAGTTTAACTTAAGTTGAGACAGAAAGAGAGAGAGAGAGAGAGAGAGAGCTTGGACAGCGTGTCCACGAGAAGATCCTACCGGAAGTGAATAGAAAAGTTGGTTGGGTTGGGTTGGTGGTGGTTGAACCCATGGGCACACAGCGGGGCAAGGCAAAACAACACGACACGATAATACGGCACAACCAACAGTGGTACAACACACTGTTGTTGTGTGGTGTGTTCCCGTAAACGGGCACGGCTGATTCAAGGCCGATCGGCATCATGCCTGCCGAGCGTGTGTTGTAGCGTCAGATCGAGCCTTCCTCGACGTTGTTGTTGGGTTGAACGACTTCATAGGCCGACGACCGATGATCCCCCCTCTTCTTTCATTTTCTTCTTCTCTCTCTCTCTTTCTCTCTCTTTCTCTCTTTCTCTCTCTCTCTCTCTCTCTCTCTCTGAACAACCCACCTGCTCTAACGCATACCGTATTTTAACGCCTCCTTATATATCACCAAAATGTACGGGTGGTAAGGAAACGAAGAAAACAATCCTATCGAAGCCTAACGCAACGCTCGTTAAAATGATTAAATAAAAGCTTTTTATTATCTTACACTCCACGATTCATTTTGGTTACTTCGTCTCTTCGTCGTGAACTTTTCTCTTTAAGTAATCTATTTTAGCTTGTAGAGAGAGAGAGAAATACAAGAGTAGATATATTAGAGAACGTATATTGGCTTTTTAACGAGGCACCATTGTATCTCTTTAACTTATTGTCTTTAGCATATTCTAAAAGAAAAGATATTGGTATGATAAACTTTTCTCCCTTTGTATTTTGTATTACTCTGTCTGAAACCTTTTAAACATTATCTTGTTTATAAAAAAAAGAGAAGAAGACATTAAAATAAGTTGCAAGTTGTCGGAAAGTTGTTCTCGTATTTATCGTTACCATGTTAATTATTACTTATCGTTATTTCATTTATTAGATATCTCTTGAAGTATTTATTTCGAAATAACAAATATGCAATAATGAAACTTGGAAAATCCCCTTTAAATTCGATTAAAACTATCTTCGTATTGTATGCCAGCAATAGAGCATGCGAGGTCAGCACTAAAGGAACTATCTAGAAAGATAGATTTGGCTCTGGGCTTAGTTTCGTTCACCAAGGTCGTGCACACAAATGACGTCAGAGATCATTGACATCTGGGGGCTCGACCTCGTCTTCTTCTTCTTCTTCTTATTCTTCTTATTCTTAATCTCCTTCTCCTACTCTTCTTCTTTTCCCTTAGGCGTTCCCTTTGCTTCGTCACCTTGTTGCCATGCATTTTTTTTCCCCTTTAATACATATCTCTAAAACGTGCACATTTACCGTTTAAACAACTATACTTTTATTCCATCTTCTTCTTTACTTTTTTTCTTTTTTACTTGAATTTTCTTGAAAGTACCATCATTGTCTTTGGATTTAAAAAATGGCGTCCATTTACTCGTCGTCAATAAAGAACTCTTTCTTATCGACGAGCAACGTGGAATTAAAATAATTTGTAGATGGTTATATCTTTTTTTCTTTTTTTCTTTAAAATTATTTCTCATATTCAATTAGAACCTTATTATTTTTGTTAAAAAATGTATATCGTTAATGTTGAAACATAAGCTTAATTAAATGAATTAATTTCTTTCGGAGTAATAGTTCATCTTATCGTATCTTCGAACAAGCATTTAACAAAGATAAAGACTATAGAGATGATTCTCCTTATCAAATATAATTACATAAGCAAAAACCCGAAATTTGATTCTTCGACCCTGACTTATTCCTCCACCCAACACGTGCAAATACTTGTAGTACTTCGTAGCTTGTTCACTCGAACTCAAGGACAGTCTTGATATAGTTATATCCGTCCAGCTGTGTGATGATCTGTGTACTTTAGGGGCCGGCTGTGCCTATCTTACCTCTGTTATCTCCATTTTATCTTTCCTCTGTGACGCCCCCTATCCGTAACGTTTGCAGTTCCGTTAAATCTTCGCGCGCCATATTTGAATATCAAATTCAAATAATAATAATAATAATAAGCGAATGTATACGAACGTATTATATAATACTCGTTTATCTGCGTTAATATTTGGATATTTCCTTTTTTCTTTTTTCTTTCATCTCACGCGCATATAAAATAAGCGAATAATTAGATTAAGTTTAGATTCCACGAAATAGACTCTGACGTGGTGTCGCATTTGAAGGTCTTGTGTGCACAGGTGAAGGTGGTCAAATTCAGCTACATGTGGACGATAAATAACTTCAGCTTCTGCCGCGAAGAAATGGGAGAAGTACTCAAGTCGTCCACCTTCTCGGCGGGAGCCAACGACAAATTGAAATGGTAAGGATTTCTTTATAACGAGGATGAAAATTCTTAAACCTAATTTATTTGACGTTAATTAATTCTTTTTTAGGTGCCTAAGAGTAAATCCTAAGGGACTGGACGAGGAGAGCAAAGACTACCTGTCCCTGTACCTCCTTCTTGTTTCCTGCAATAAATCAGAAGTCAGGGCAAAGTTCAAATTTTCTATTCTTAATGCCAAAAGGGAAGAAACCAAAGCAATGGGTAAGTCGAACAAAATAACTGTTAATCATAATTCGTAATTAAATATCGAGTGCAATATAGGATATTTGAACAAAGTTTATTTTTAAATGCACGATCTAACGAAACAGACAAACAAAAACAATTCCTACCGATTATCCATTAATTTAATCTATTTAATTTATGCTTACAGAGAGTCAACGAGCATACAGGTTCGTTCAGGGTAAAGATTGGGGCTTTAAAAAGTTCATTAGGAGAGATTTTCTATTGGATGAGGCCAATGGGCTTTTGCCAGACGATAAACTCACGATATTCTGTGAGGTATATACCTTTGTATGTTAATTATCATACTTGTTTTATCGAACAACGATTATTAAGATAAAAATAACACTAACGATATTATTATTATTATCATTTTAGGTCAGTGTTGTAGCAGACAGTGTTAACATTTCCGGACAAAGTAACACGATACAGTTCAAAGTACCGGACTGTCGGCTACCCGACGATCTTGGTCTTTTATTTGAGAACCAAAAATTCAGCGACGTTACGCTGACAGTTTGCGGAAGGGAATTCCAGGCGCACAAAGCCATTCTCGCTGGTGAGTTAACAAATAAAACATCCATTCCCCTAGAGAGGATTATAGGAAGACACCAAAGAATCATTCATAAGCCAATAAACCAATAAATGATTTAAAATTGTCGTGTATACGAATGTATAGTTTGTCAATGTGTCAAAGTTTTAATAATTGATAAACTTGACCGTAGGAAACAGGGTGCTGAATCATTGACGAACTACACCGTAGAGACGACACGTTTCAGATCGTTGAATCGTTTTATTTATAGATACTTTGTGATGAATCATTGACGAAATATTTCATAGACACTTTTGTAAATTATTCAATCGTTATATTCATAGATACGACGATCATCAATCATTCACCTACTACTATTCCATAAATATATTCTAGAAAAAGTGTTAGAAAATTGTTATTTATTTATTTATTTTTGTATTTCTTCTTCTTCTTCAGCACGAAGTCCTGTATTTTCGGCGATGTTCGAACACGAGATGGAAGAGAGGAAACAAAATCGCGTCGACATAACGGACGTCGAACAAGAAGTATTGCGAGAGATGTTACGATTTATATACACCGGTAAAGCATCGAATCTTGAAAAAATGGCGGACGATCTTTTAGCTGCCGCGGATAAGTATGCGCTAGAAAGGCTAAAGGTAATGTGCGAGGAAGCACTCTGCGGGAGTTTAGCAATTGACAATGCAGCGGACATCCTCATACTCGCCGATCTTCATAGTGCTGATCAACTTAAAGCGCAAGCCATAGATTTCATTAATACGTAAGTTTACTTTGGTCTCGAAAAATACACGATATATACATACACGTTAAATATGACTTATTTTTTTTTTTAAACAGGAATTAATGAACATTTTATCTGTAATTTTTCTTAGGAATCATCAACGTTAGAAACACTAAAATATTTTGTCAATTTTATTATACATCAAATTATGAATGATTAATTAATGTACAACATTTAAACAATTAAAACATATTATATATGTCATAATATTAGGATAATTATTTTAATCTTGTTAACTTTTTGTTGAATGTTTAGACACGCGACAGACGTGATGGATACGTCGGGATTTAAGTCAATGGTAAATTCCCATCCGCATCTGATAGCCGAAGCCTTCCGAGCGTTAGCAACTCAACAAATTCCACCTATCGGACCACCAAGGAAACGAGTTAAACAGAGCTGAAAGCAATCACCCCTTACTCCGGGCACAACATCCACGTCGCCCCCACCACTTCTGCATCCTTCATGACTTTTGTGTACAGTGATGATAACGAAGTAGTGCGCTAAATAAATGTTTCCTAGTGTGCGGCAGCTAACTACTGGTCCAACTTTAACGACGCGATATATAATGCAACAAAACACACACATACACAAGAAAAAAAACAAAAACTTAATAATACCATACCCACACCCACACACCCAACACACACACACACACACACACAACAATAAACGTACATATATAACATATATTCGTTGTGTGAGAAGAGAAAAATAAAAATTGCCGCTGTCATCGTCGTCGTCGTCGTCGTCGTCGTCGTCGTCGTCGTCTCTTAGGAAAAGAGAGGGGAGGATGTGTTTGAAGGAAAGGTGGGCGGAGAGGGAGGGAGGGTGGGAGGGAGGAGGGTTTATCGTCTTACGCTCATTCATTCTGAATTTGGTGTCAGTGATAATAGTGTGCGTGCGCGTCTTCTTCTACTTCTACTTCTTCTTGTTAGAAAGACAGTGATTAATTAAACAAACAAACAAAAAGAATAAAATAAAGTTTAAATGTACTTCTTTATTGGACGATGATGAACGTAAAAAAAAAGAAACTCGATAGGCGACGCGATGAAGTATTAAAAAGAACGAGTGGATGAGAGAAGAAAAAGCAAGAGGAATATTATATCGAAGGATTATTTTGCAACAATCTTTCTTCCCTGTCAACAACAACATCATCATCCTTGACATCATCGTTGTCGTCATCATCATTGTCATCATTGTCGTCATCGTAATCGTCATCGTAATCGTCATCGTAATCGTCATCGTAAATGTTCGGGTTTTTTTTACCGTGCATTTTGATTATGCGATGAACGGTATATTCTCACGAACGAAGCCAATTACTACTACTACTATTACTACTACTACTACTACACTACTATTACTACTATACTACTACTACTACTACACTACTACTACTCCTACTACTATTACTTCTACTACTACCTTCTCCAGTTTCTAAAAACGTGTGGACGTTGTTTTAAATATACGACGATGATGATTAAAAAAAAAAATAATAATCTGTAGGCACGAATGTGTTACGAACAAATATTTCGATCGATCATAATTCTTCTTTTCGCCATCGGTTTTACAACTCTCTCTCTCTCTCTCTTTTTCTCTTTGTTTGTAGAACTTTTATCAATAATTTTGCTTTTTCTTCCTCATCTGAATGAAAGAAAGAAAGAAAGAAAGAAAGAGGAAGGTAAATAGACAAAGGTAAAGATAAAAATGCAGTCAGAGAGAATGAAAGATACAAAGAATGTAAGAAGAGATTTGAATGAATGCATAAGGCATATATGATGGATGAATGAATGGAATATAAGTGATATGAATGAGTGGGAGAACACGAAATTGAATAAGTAAGTAAGAAAGAAAGAAAGAAAGAAAGGAAAAATGAGAGAAGGATTGAAAGAAAGCCAAACGAAAGGTAAATGAACGATAAAAAGAAAGAAACGTAAATTAAAGAAAAGTAAAGTAAAATAAAGTAAAGTAAAGTAAAGTAAAGTAAAGGAGAGGATTTAAGAGAAAGGACCAACCAAAATAACCCCCATGAAGTTGGACATAGATACAAAAAAAAAAACTAACAAACAGCGAACAAAAAATAGCGTCGACTGTTGTTATTCGACCATAAAAATTCTTAAATACTATACACGCGGAAGGAGAAGAATTGTAATAGACGTTTGCGACCACCATAATCACCACCATCACCAACACCACTACAACTACTCTTCCTCTCTCCAAAAAAAAAAAGTAAATAACTTTATTCGAAAGATTATTTTTGCTCCTTTGTCTTTTTTCCTCTTTCTCTCTAAACGGATCAAAATAATCCTCCATCCCCCCCTCCCCAACTCCTGCCTGCCTACCTGTCAAGTTTGACGCGATAGTTATCATTATTATTATTATTATTATTATTATTATTAATATTATATATATATATATATTTTTTTTTATTAGTTTAATACGTTAAACGACAAGAATAAAAGAAAGATAAGACGGAAGGATGGAAGGAAAGTAGAATGTTCATTGGAATTCTCTTCCACTTTACGGAGAAATGATTCTAGTTAGCGTTTTTTATGATCTCTTTCTCTTTAAACACATACGATTATTATTATTATTATTATTATTATTATTATTATTATTATTAATCAGCAGTTACACTACTATGATTACTATTAATACTACGCAATCTGTGCTGTACGTCCCTTTGTAATTACTTTTCTTTCTTTTCTTCTTTTCCTTTCTTTCTTTTTTTTCCTTTTGTTATTTTTTTTTCCTTTTCCTTCCTATTTTGCGTATATTCTTATACGCATATGTATATGTTCTTCTTCTTCTTCTTGGATAAAAAGATAATCTATTTTCTTTTTTGGATAAAATTATGTGATCGTTTCCTCGATATTTTTTAGTTCTAAGATTTCATTTTCCTCTCTCTCTCTCCATCTGTCTGTGTTTTTCCTTTCCTCTGTTCGTTCTTTTTCTTCCCTTCCCCCCCTCCTCTACTTGTTTCCAAAACGATTAGGCACAGTTTGTTTTGTTTTCTCAAGTATTGCATAGTAGCTAAAGTGATAGATTTTTTTGATTATTATTATTAATTATTAATTATTATTAATTATTATTAATTATTATTATTATTATTATTACTGTATTAAATTTAAGGTTGTCCATAATTTATCAAAGTCCTATGTTGATTATTATAAAAGAAAAACAAACAAATAACAAATGTCTATGTCGTGCATGTTCCCAAGAATTATACGTGTATTAATTAAAAAGAAAACGAAAAAAAAAAAAAAAAAAAACAATGTTATTAAAAGCATCGATGAGAGACGATAAAAATTTAATTAGATATCATTATTATAATTATTATTAACGAAAGAGGAGAGTGGTAAAGTAAAAAAAATAAATTAAAAGAAACGAAACAAACGTATTCGAAGATAAATCGAACATTGTATAAAATAAAAGTTAGTCAATTATAATATCGAAATTATCAATTGTTTTTTCTTTTCTAACAAATTATTTTTATTATTATTATTATTATTATTATTATTATTATTATTATTGTTGTTATCATCATCGAATATTGCAAAAAAAAATCATGCGGTTTCGAAACAAACGATGTAAATTTTTCCTATTCCGGTTGGTCTTGTTCTTTTGGGACAGGGTTGAGGGGGGAGGGGGGCCCTGTAGAAACCAAAAGGATACAAAAGTTGATCGAAGATTAGGGTACGAATTAATTTTATTTTGGAAATTAAAATTAATAAAAGAATCACATCTAATAAATGTGTGTTTATGCGTTGATAGCACAATAGAGAAGAGCGTTCATTTTTAACGATAAATATTTGTCCATTTTGCATTTCATAAAATTTCTTTTATAATTTTATGTGCAAGTGAAAATAATTCTTAATAATGTAACGTCATCGATTATTTTGTCAAATTAAATTAACGTCGCGCTTTTTACTATTACGAATAAAATGATAAATTTGATAAAATTCGAATTATGGGCAACCAACATCAAAAAAAAAAGAAAAATAATATCATCATCGTGTTAGAGTACTGTACTGGCTTCCCGATCCTCCCGATTTTAGTTTTATAAATTCGTAAATCTCGTTTTTTAAAATACGATGATTATATAATATAATACATATATTATTATATATATATTTACCATTAACACATTTATAAAAACAAATAATGCGAGAGGATGATTAATGCCATACATGTTCTGTGATAAGACCACTGTAATTACTGCAATTGTGTATCATTGCTCTCCTCCCCCCCCTTTTTTTTCTTTTAGAAGAGAAAAAAACAAAATAATACAAAAAAAAAAGAAAACTGTCTCTCTCCGATGATAATAATGATGATGATGATGATGAGGATGATGATGATCATTTTTGGCAGCTAGTGAGAAATAATAATAATAACAACAACAACAAAAACACAATTACATTTGTTAAGTGAATCAATAATCATTATATAATTATAATCCGGGCAGTCCCAAATCTAGCATAATAATATTCTCGAAAGAAAAATACAAAGTTTAATCCTCCTTCGATTTTAAGCTTTTTACTGTACATATCTCTAAACTGTATTTTATAAGAACCGAAGGAAAATAACAAACAAACAAACAAACAAACAATACAAACAAACCAACACATGTAATAAGCATACACTTTTACTGTACGATAAACGAAGCAAACAAAAAAAAATCATCATAATTTATTATTATATTTTACAGACTGTGCTAAACTCATGTTCCTTGAAAAAAAAAGAACAAAAAAAAAACAAAAAAGAGAAAAAAAGGAGGAAAAAAAAATGAGAAAAAAAAAACGTGGAAAAAAAAGTAATAGTGCGCGCGGTCGCTTTTTAAATTTAAAATACGTAAACAAAAAAATAATAATAATAGTAAACAAAAATTAATAAATAAATAAATAAATAAATTACGTCGGGAGAGAATTATTAGATACGAATTAGAGGCACGGCAAAAATTTTTCTTTCATCCCGATATACCTATACGTTTATATATATGTGTGTGTGTATGTGTGCGTGCGTGTGTGTGTATGCGTTAATTTACAAGGATAATATTAAAAAAATGCACACATGCTTATCGCATCGAGATTTTTTTAGAAAGAAAAAAAAAAAATGAAGAAATCTTACCGGAAACATAGTTAAGACTTTTTCCACAGTTTTTTACACACGATCGTCCTTTACGAGAGAAGAGTAGATTGATAAGGCTTAATTAAAAAAGAAAAGAAAAAAAACAATATAAGAGAGCGAAAGAGATTTTGAGGAACAGATTTTGGCCCCACCCCCCTTTCTCGCTCACACATACACACTTTTTAGGGAGAGAAAAAAAACTTCACGTCCATTTAAAAAAAAAAAGAAAAATAAGAAAACAGAAAAAAAAAATTACACAACGCAATTGAAAAGAAAAAAAGTGTACTAATAATAATAATCTATCTTTGGGACTGTACGGCGATATTTACACTATACCTTCGTGGAACTTGTGACGTTGAATGTTAACTTTAATTCTTCTTCTTCTTCTTCTTCTTCTTCTTCCTCTTATTATTATTATTATTAATATTATTATTATTATTATTATTAATAATTTTTTTTTTCTTTTTTTCTTTTCCCCTTTCCGGGGAGGGGGAGGGGATGAGTTATTATCAATCTGTATGACATTATTAAAAGAAAAAAAGAAAAAAAAAGAAAAGCAACAAACAAGCAAACTAACTAACAACAGTTTAGATTAATATTGAATGATAATTTTTCTGAAAAATTAATTCGCAATAAGATTAATTCTATGAGCGTACGACTGCATAATTTGATATAAACTAAGTACAAGTAAGAGACAAGTGTTACCTCATCATGGAATTCAGCACATTCGTGTCACAATTTAAAGCTATAATAAAAAATACCACTGCGCATCACTGTTTGTGGGTACATACACATACACATATACACATACATATACACTTCCATTGTATGTTGCATTTAAATTCAAAGAGACTTTTATAACATGAATGGTCCAACCCAGTGGTAATCGTTTTTTTAGTGCACGAGTGCTGTTCATCAAACCCCAGCTCATACAGACATTATTCATTTTTCCATTTACTTTAAGTCATTGCACCCACATCAAATAAATGACATTTTCATTATATAAATCATGTGAATTTATGCCTGAGTTTCATTACCCTTGACAACAACAACAACATATTGCTATTATAGTTTTTATAAATAGTACATCTTTCTTGGTTCACATAATTTTTTTTTCCTATCTTTTTTTTTTTTGTTTTTAAATCATAAAATCAACATTCTCGCGATAAGAAATAAAGAAAAGAAAAAGTGAAAAAACAAAAAAGGGCAATGACAAGAATAATTTTTTGATAAGATCAATCTTACATTAGTTGATATCAGGGTCAGCAATTTTCACTTAAATAAGAGTTAAGATGATACCGAATATGTATTAATAGAGATGAGACAAATATTTCTTTAAAAAAAATAAAATTATCCTAAGCGAACGAAGTGCAAGTGTTAGAGTTTTCGTATAGAGAAAAAAAAAGAAAGAAAGAAAGAAAATATTTTATGCTATAACTAATCAGATGATTAAGTTTCTCTCGACGAGAAACATACGTTCGTGAATGCGTTTCGATTATAAATCTTGGATAAAATATATTTGGAATGATGATAATTCGTTTGTTGTAACAGATTATCATTTGAAGTGAGAGAGAACGAACTATCATCGTTGCTGTGCGTCAACGCATAAGGTATGTTTGTGTTTATATATAAATATATATGTATAAATCTATATATATATATATATTAAATATAAAACTTATTATTAGATTATAAATCTAATAGTTATATTATTAATTATTATTGGTAAAAATGAGAATAAAACTAAAAAAAAAAATAAAAAGAAAAAAAGAAGATAAAACTAATTTGACAATAAATGTTGCAGATATTCGCACGTATATCTTATGTATGTAAAAATTATAGAAAGAGAGAGAGAGAGAAAGAGAGTAAGAGTGAAAGTGAGAGAGCTAAAAGATAAATTATCTCAAAGGGCAATTAAAAATAATATTATAATAATAATAATAATAATAATATTAATATCAATAATAATAATAATAATAATAATAATAATAATAATAATAATAATGTGTCGCATAGGTACAATGTATATTTTGTAAGTTATATTAATAAATATTAATTATTGAAACTCTCATAGCAATCTTCTATATTTAATATTTTACAATCGGAATTTGAAATTGTGATGAAATATTTGTGCTAAGTAGCACACTATTCAGTCAATTCGTTAATGTTATCAAAGCTTCAACGACATCACCCCTGTGTTCTCTGAGCGTTTGTTCTGCTAAGTGACGATTTATTTCCATTTCTTTCATCTGTAATAATAGTAAACGTGGTATCCTTTTAAGTGTTTTACAGATTAGTCAATGGCAGGAAAAGTTATGTATATGAAAATATGTAATGCATTAGTCCAATGCAATTGCTTACAATGAGATCAACATCTTCCTTTTTGATGGAAACCTTTAGAAGTTCCTTCTCCTTTGCTTTCTTTTCAGCAGCTTCTTTGTTACGTCGATCACCAATTATACTGAGTGCCTGGTTAGAAATTTGTTTAAATTTTGTGTTTTTTTCTTTCTTTTATTACAATTCTTATGCATTCAAACAAAAATACTATCTCTTTTTTTTAGGTTAGCTTTATTGTTCTTCATTTGTAGATCACGTTGGAACAAACTTATAGTTCATAGGTGTATTTGAAGCAACGAATAATATAATACGAGGTAATTTTTGATATATTTATGAATGTTAATATACTATTAAAGGAATCATAACAAATAACAGTAAAACACGTGGATGGAAAATATGAAATGGTTAGAATGTAACTTACGCATGAAAATCCATCGGATGAGGATATTTCCTTCTCCTCCGCGTAATCGGTAACCCTTTCCAAATCTGCAGCACCGCTATCATATTTGGCAGCTTTTTTCTGTGATTTTTCTTGCTGTACCTCATCTGAATCTCCATTTACATCTTCATCCGCCATGTTTAGTTTTTTCATAGCATACTTTAAGTTTATTCAAAAAATGTTTCCTTTCATGACCGCGACATATTAAACCATAAACAAAATATTTGATAGAATGAACATCTTACAACAAAATTTACCACCTTACTGTGTTATCGACAATATGTAAAAATAAATGTTGGTAATAATACACTTCTATTACATCGACGGTCGGTAACTTCTACTTTACCATGAATCGGTAACTAAAATTTTTCGGTAGTAGCACGCGCGCTACTTTTTAAATTGAAATATATTTAAAATTAACTTTATAATACAATATACTTAAATAATTGCAATTACTATAAATAATTAAACAATAAAAATTAAACATATCTCAATTATATATTGGAGTTTATTTTTCATTTTTATTTTTCTATATAAGCACCCGTTAATATTTGAAAGATTTTAATAGAAACAAATATTTCTTTTTTTATATATTTTGTTAAAATGTAATTTAATTCATTATTCTAGTAATATACAATTTGAAATTTTTTTCAATATTATCATTATTAAAAATTTTTAGAGAAACAATAACTATCTATCTATAAATGTGTGCGTTTATACACATGATCTTTGATCTTGTCTTCATATCTCTCTCTATTTATGAACTCGCATTCCATTGAGATTCTTGGACGCGTCAGCGTGCATCTGTCACGTAACGTTCGCGTAATTCGATTCACACGCTTCCTTTTTATATTGTATCAACGTTAATCTAGTTGAATCTTCTTCGCATGAGATCGAGACAATAAATAATACTCTCGACGCTAAATTTTAAATATATATGACGTGTATAAAATTACACAATTACGTATAACAATAATAATAGAAAATATTGAATATATATATATATAAATATATTATTTAAAAAAAGAAAAAAAAAAGATTTATATTAAATTTTTACAAGATTTAAACGTCACGATTTATTCATAGAAATAATGGTGTTACAGCAAAGATATACAACTCTTAAAAGACATTACTATAAAATAAAATAGCATAATTTAGAAAAAGAGAAAAATAAGAGAGAGATAGAGAGAGAGAGAGAGAGAGAGAAATATTTTATATATATCGATAAATTTATAGACGACAATGAGATGATTTTGATGATGATTCGATTAGTGTCGTGTTAACATAAACGACACGTTTAATAATAACATTAAAATATTTTCTTAAGTCTTTCTCTTTTTCTTCAGATTTGACGCAGACGTTCTCTTGACCGTTTTCTTTGTAACCATATTCTTCTTCGTAGCTGTTGATTTAGATGCCTTCTTAGCATATTTATCGATCAATGAATCGAAGAAATTATTAGCTTGATCAGCTCGTTCTCTGTTACGATTTTGAATTGCTAAAGCTAGATTATTAGCAGCTGCGTTTTCTTCATCTTCTATTTCTTGCATTCTGTTCAATCGTTCAGCCTCCATGGCTTCTCTGGCCCACTGAAAAAATATAATTATTACGAAAGTTAGATCATCTATAATGACTTTCAATTTTGTTCAAGAAATTTTTATTACGATTAATTAATTACGTTAACTTTAACGTTAAATATTTTCGTTCCGACCAGAGACGATCAAACTCAACGTCGTAATTAATAATAACATGCTTTGGCTCGTTAATAAAACAGGTCAGTCAGATTAAAAGCAACGATAAAGAATAAGAAGAAGAAGAAGTGAAGTAGATCCAGAGATGTAACAGAAAGCACTATCGTTAACAAACTCCAAATGGTCGATAGGAACGCACTTGTAATTTAGCTAAGGGCGAAAAGAGATTTGTTTTCTATTTTTGTACACGTGGTCCCACAATCGTGTCTGATCTTAACAGTTATTAAATAACGTGCCTTCTCTCTTTCTCCCTCTCTTTTGTATGCATATATTTAAATAAATACGTGTCGTAATAAGACGAAAATGCTTCTTCTTCTTCTTCTTTTTCTTCTTCTTCTTCTTCTTCTTCATCATCTTCTTCTACACATTGGAAATCATTTCTATATGTATACCAAGAGATGGATAGATTATAATTTGAAACGTGTCCAATCGGATATAACGTATCCCTTTGTTATTTCTCAAAGCAAAGAATTACGCGTTCTTCTTGACCAACGAATTTTACAATACCACTATTTGGCACATTTCGAAACGCGCGTATTCTAAATCATCTCATCTGAAATTTCTCTCCCTCTCTCTTTCGAGAGAGAAAGAGAAAAACCGACAAACACGGCTGACCATTAAAAAGGCAAACAAACTTTCTGCCTCTATTGCCTTTTACTTTGTTCCAATTCACTTGTTGACCTCACACAAAATCCGTAATCATCGATGATGTTTCATATCGCTCGTGACCTACTCCAAAAATTTGCTAACGTGGAAATTCCGTTATTTATAATTTCTGGCAAGTTTCTCTCTAAACGTTGCAAGACTAATGTTAGGAACTTTAGTTACACAACCGGCTTACGCAGAATTTCTAATTCGTTCATAGGCATGACACAATCTTCAAACTGGCCGAACTTATTCCCTTTATTTCTCAGAAGTTCAAAATATAGAAGACCGAAAATGAAATCGAATCTTTAAAAGTATGAAGATAATATTTTTGTTATAAAAGAAATATTCTAACTTTCTTTTTCTTTTATTGTAAACAAGTCTCAAAAGGAACGGGTTTTTCTTCAAGGCCAATATTCTATTTGCATTTGGCACCGTTAGTTTCTCTCTTTCATCAAAGATTCTAATCTCAACACCTGTTGTCTAACCACGATCCATGAATCTTTTCTTGAACTTGACTCTGACGATTGACTTAATTGAAAAATTGATTGACTAACTGACTAACTGACCGACTGACCGATTAACTAACTGACTGACTCATTGTTCAGGATACTTAAACAAATTATATTTTATCACTTTCCAGGATGATGATTAATTGTCACCATCAAATATTACAACTTTTACAACGCGAGCAGAATTGTACGATATAATTAACAAGTGTTAGATTTATCTATCTATTAATTCATCAAGATCAAGATCAATTTAAAGGGATGATGATTTATATCTACATTCTTTCACACATAAACACACGTATATTCAGTTGCGTTTCGTAAATGAAATAAAATAATAAATAGATTCGCGATAAAGATATTGCGTTCTGGAATTATCTAAACCAAGGTCGTTGCATAACGAGAGTCAACGTGGTTGGACGATGGCATTAGTAATTATTTCATTACCACTCCGGATGCAATGCGACCCTCATTGCTCGTTTATTTCAATTGTCTGCACTGGCTGATTATCTTTCTTTCTTTCTCTGATTCGTCATAGACAAATCGCATGATTAAATATTTTTTTTATAATTATTATTGTTAGACAAATTGTAGAGTAAGCTTCGAAGATTCATGCGAACAGTAAATCATTATTTACTTTTATTTAAAAAAATTATTGTTTACTTACACACGTACGGAATAATACGTACGCAATTGTAACTCTGGTTCTTGTCTTGTCCAATTAATAAAAGAGGAGTTTGAACAATTTCCATTTACATAATCATAAAAAAGAAAAAACCCAGAGATGTTCGAAATAAAAACTAAATACGGTGCATGTCGATCGTGATCTCATAAATGCTTACGCGACTTAATTGAACTCTCTCGTACAAAGTTCTTATTACATTATCGACTCATACATAATAGTAATAATAATAATAATTACTACTACTACTAATAATAATAATGATAATAATAATAATAATAGTAATAATAGTAATAAATCATAATCGTACGATAGATACGAGTACGAGTGTATTGAATTAAAGTCAATGCAATGTTGTGCACGTTTGTCGTACTAAACTAATGCCATCATTCACGGCAAATGTCCATCAGCTAAAATCTCAGCACGATGATATTCAGAATAAAAGTGAGAAAGATAAGAAAAGGTGTCAGGTCAACAGATATCGATGAAATTGATGGACACTGGGGAAACGGTTTGTCTGTAGTAGTTTCTACTACTGTCATTGATTGTTGTTGATTTTGTCCGTAATTTGGTGCATATGGCCGTTGTACGGTCACAGTTGGTTCGTAGTAAGGTACTTGATGTAAATCGGTAGGTGCAGCAGGTTGAACAATTTCAGGTGGTATTTGTGGTGGTCTAATTGTGAAACGAATATCTTCAGTTTCGATAGTTTCTATATCATTTTCTTCATGCCCCGGGCTGAAAGATGGATTAGGAAGTGGATAATTCGGTTCTATGAGTATGCCATTTTCCGTCCAATAATTTTCAGGTGGTTGAGTGGATAAGATATATCTTGGATCTAATAAAGGAGGCAAAGTTTCTCGATTAGTTGGCCTTGAATCAAATGGGAACGTCGTCCTAGTTGGATTGTATTCCTCGTAGTAGTCTAATGATTTGTGATATTCGCTGTCGTTTTCTGTGACAATTGGCCAAGGTTGCGTTGATGGATATATAGAAGGTTGTTCCGTTGTAATTGTCGTTGTCATGTCAGGAAGATAAGGATCAGCGATCGTTGGTGGATATCGTGGCACTTCCGGTTTATTAGTCGTAGCTACGATTGCAGAAGAATCAACCGATGGGAATAATTGCGATATTTTTTCATTATGATCGGAAGTAATAGTAACCCTCACGGGAGCATACAATGGATAATGTGTTGTTTCAAACGTTGATGAGGTACGTTCAGGTGTTCTCGTATCTTCAGTTGTTGTTGTTGTTGTTGTAACAACTGTAGGAAAATGTAATCTCTTACGATGATCTGGCATTGACGACCAATCCGTCGAAGTTTCCGTTTGGTGATCTACAACCATGCTATCGACAGAAACTTCATCAAAATCCTTCCATTGTGAATCTTTATCAAAACTAATGCCACGAGCATCGAGAAACTTGCTGATAGCGTTCGGACACTTAAACTCAGAATTTTCACTGAGAAATATTCTCTTCAAATGCGACATGTTTTCCATAGCTTGGCTGTTCAAGCACTCGAACCGATTGCCGGATAATCGAAAATCAATAAGACTCGGCAGATTCTCGTACACTTCGTCTTCAATCGTCGTTATCTCGTTATAATTTAGATCCAAATAAGTCAAGTATTCCATGCCTTTGAACCAAGATCCTTTGACTGTTTTCAAACGATTATCGTCCAAACTTAATTGTTGAAGATTGACCAAAGATTGGAAAGCGTTCGGTTCAATATCCATGATGTTACATCGCGAACATGCCAAAACCCAAAGATTACCGAATCGTGAAAACATATCTTCAGTTATAACAGGAATTTCCATTTGTTTTATACGAATTTTTTCCGTTTCGGTTGGTATGGAAAGTAAATCGTCAGGACGTCCTCCGACGCACGAGTATTCCAACATATCATCGTTTTCCACGTGAACGCACGTTCCTGTTGCATCATCGATATTCGAGCAAATTATTAACAACGTTAATCCGAATACGACCCTATCCATTTTATTCAAACGTTCGCGAGATGTCATTTCGTTTATTATTTAATTCAATATTATTGTATCGTATCATTAAATTATTATATTGCTTTACGGTAGTATAAAAATCATCGTGCTGAAGACTTTAGCCGATAGACATAACGTGAATAGGAAAGAGGGCGATCCTCGATTCGATTGTCCCGTGAACTAATAGCGCTATTGCGCGTTCCCTGGTTACTTATTTACCAGTACTCTCCCCCACCTCGAATACTTCTCACGGCATTGCTTCTCCTTCTCTAGCTACTTTCAATGGTCGAGCGACACTGTCCATTGATAAAAATAGAAATGCAAGAAAATAGAGCAACGAGCGTTTGTTTGTTTGTTCAAATATTGACGTGACGTTTAATGAAAACGTTTTTGACGAGAAGAAGAAGAAGAGAAGAAGCATTCTAATTCAAGAATACTATGCTTCCTTTGATGTTAATAAACTTTTTCATTCGACTTTTACGTCATAATCCAATGTATGTGGTAGCTCATTCAGGGTAAAGTATAAGTTCAACATTTTTGAATAATGCGTAAGCATCCAATTGGTCTCTAATGAACGAAGTTACTTATTTCTATGTTTGATCTATATTTATGATTTATATTTTGATTAATCATACCTTTCTTTCTCTGCGTAATTTCTTCTTTTTACTTTCCTCTGTGAAAGCTTTGTACTCTGGTACTTCGCCTGCTTCTATCAATTTATTTATTATTGCGTGGTACCTTGGTTCCTCTTCGCAGTTACTGAATGGCACGACCACCAAGATGTAATCCATATCACCTTTACCTATAAAACATAAATGGATTTATTATCACGTATAATACAATATAAGTTTGAAATAAATGAATACAAACTCACCGTCGATGTATGCCTTCTTTAAATCTTTGATTTCAGTTTCAGAACCTTTATACGACTTTTCGTAGTTGCTAATAGTCTCTTCGGTAATTGGTTTAAACAATGTTTTCCAGTAATCAGCCCAGTTGCGCATAATAACTTCTTCGCTTTCCTCATCATATTGACCGGACTCATTGTAGATTTTTCTTTTATCCGAATCACTAAGAATGGAATGTATTCTACCCAGCACCTTAAATTTCTCAGTTGCTTCAGCTTTGACATGTTCCTCGACACGATCAGGATGCACAAGGAGGGAAAGCTTATGATAAGCTTTTTTCACTGATATAACAAAAAAAAATAAGGAACATATTTTATATTAGGAATGAAAATAATTCATTAATCGTGTCTAATTAACTTCTCAAATTATAAATAAAAAAAAGAAAATAATTCCCCTCAAGTTACAAATTAATAAATTTGTTTTTTATTTGAGGTTAGGTTTTCATTAATGCCACATTGATTTACGTACCCTGTTTATCATCAGCATCTTTCGAAATATTTAATACTTCATAAAAATTTCGCGAACCAAAATATTTTTCACACAGATCTAACAAGTCAGCCATATTTTAATTTTAATTAACCGGTTAAAGCAAAGGCGATTTGTAAAAAATTTATTGATTAGTCGCAGAACTGATCAACTTATACCAACTGACAACAATATTAGTCGTTATCGCCAATGTTTAAGAATACATTATTTTATCATGATTTTTATACAGATGACTATTTAAATAAATATCTATTTAATATTTAATGGAATATATTATCACTCTGCTTGATACTTTAAATTTATTGTTACATTTGAAATATTATACTGATGTTAGAAAAAATACTCCGCCATATTTTAACACATGACACTCTCATCTTCTTGGCGCGCAAATTCAAATTGCATCATATTCTACTTGATAATCGAGCTATCTTTAATTTTTAATTATATTAAGTGAATAAATAACAATAATAATAAGAAATATTAAAAAAGAATAAATAGGTTTGCCAATATTTACTTTTTTAATTATATAATTTTCAATTGAAGTATAATTTGAGAACAAAATTCATTTACGTTACATTACAATATCATTATATATTATATATTGTAAAATAAATTTATCGATTTAAGCTTCTTAATTTAACAAAGTAATCACTAATGTTGGTTGGTCAATCAAATATTTATTCATGTTTCAAATGTTTGTATCACTCGAATTGTAGATATTAATCTATGATATATATAAATCCAAGTTTGATCTTAATTAATTATTTTATTATTCAATCGTTAAGTTTAGTTTATAACACGACTTGCAATCTTATAACAATTATATACATAAATTTGTTTTTATAAATATAAGTTATTATCATACATAAGATATTAATATATTCTATATTTTTGTAAATCATAATTATTCTGATCAACATTTTGAACATGGTTTTTTTATGTCCTTTAGACAATGATAAAATATTCGGCCTTTGCAAGGCAATGTCAGCACGCACATGATAATTTTATGAAGAAAAATTAAAAACAAAAATACATTTCGCATTTAAAACTTGAATCTATAAAAGGAGAATACAAGTACTTCTTGTTTATGGTAAATTCGCTCGTTGACGAACAAGTGAAAGAATTAAAAGAGACCAGAAGGCTTTCTTTGGCTTGATATTCTCCACACTATATCGTGCTAAATTGCAGATTGTACTTTCTAAGCGAATTAGCTCACACGAATACCTTCCTTTTAATGTTTTATTTTCATTTCTTTTTTAACAATTTTTGTTGTTTCCACAGATTTTTTAATTCAATCGAAAATGTGTTTCATTTTATTTTATTCATTTTTTTTCACCGTACACATATAATTGTCTTAATATTGATTGTGTACGGTTAATACTTATTCAATCATAAAAAAAGGAAGGCTCACAGTCGCTAATGCATTTTATTACTATTTCTATTATTTATGTAATTTTATTAAACAGTACATGTACTACAAAACAGCAGACACATGCTTTTCTGTTTTCTTCACTTTACAAACAAAAGATAAAACACACAGGAGTAGGTACTTAATGAGTGATAAAATTGCTATCCTTTGACATTATTCAAAAATAGAGAAATGCGATGTTTGATAACGTTGATAACGTTGAACAATAATCGACACAATATGCGCATTTAAGCTTATTTGAAAAAAAAAGAAAAAGAATACTTCAACTCAATACTTATGAACTGAATACTTATGCTTTTTTTCTAATTAACTTGTTTTCCTTTATATTTTTGTTTTTTTTGCAATGAACGATTTTGTAGGTACGTCGTTGATTTCTTCCCATATCCGATATTTATTATAATATGTAATATATAAATGAGTAGTTTTTAAAAAACATTATGTTACATCTTAAAATAAGCTCTTTGTCAATGATCGACATTAACGAACTCAGAGCATTATCTGCATTTATACGCATTATTCGCGTTAACATATATATTAAACTTTTAATATACGTGCATTTTAACAAATCCCTATGTGGACGATGCATTGTGCAAAAACGTTATCTCCTTTGGAGATAGAAACATTTCTCGATGAGAGATTTCTCTTAACATCTCATCGTTTAATCTATCCTCTTTAAGTGGATATCGAATATTTTTATTTTTTTTTGTTTATTTTATTTCCTTTTTGTTATAATAATAATTATTATTATTTTTCTTTTTTTTTTTCCTTTTTTTCCATTAAACCAACTGATATCATCTATATATATACTTATATATATAAATATATAGCGCGCATTTTGAAACCAATGTAAATTATTCGATCATACGATGCTACTTAATACGATTGATAACCAAATCGGAAAGAACTATCAGAGCTTTTTGGTAAGGGCTTTCGGCTAACGATTGAATCAATCTGACAGCTTCGGCACAATGTTTTTTTGCTAAAAATTTCGTCTGATCAAGACCGTGCGACTTGTGTACCAACTCGTACGCTTTCTCAACGTCGGTTGGTTCTTGGAATCGACGCATGATCATCGCGTTGAGTTCTGGATACTAGAAAACAACAAAAAACACAAATATGAAAGATTTCATTAAAATTGTTCGTTAGAAAGTATTACAAATGATAAAATTAAAAACCGTGTACAGTTGATAATTAGATGAGTAGGTCGAGCTGAACAAATGTTTTATTTACAAAAAATTGAGCATGTACTATAAATACGCAAACCCAGTACAAATGTTTTTTCAATATTAAATATTAATAAATATTTAATGGTTTTGTCTCGTAATTAACGCTTGCTTCGATTTCGTTTGAACGAACGAATGAACGAATTACAGTTCATTATTACCTTCTCACAAGCGAAAAGAACAGGAGCAGTAGCCAAGCCGAGTTTCAAATCGACAGCCGTTTTTTTGCCCATCATTGCAGAGGACGCAACAAAATCTAGAAAATCGTCTACTAATTGAAATGCAATTCCAATATTTCGACCGTAATGATAAGCTATTTCTTTTATTTCATCGTTCACCTCAGCTGCCTGTGCCGTCTACGAATAAAATACAATAAAAAAATAAATTGATTAGAAAGTTTGGAAAAAAATTAATTTTCTAATATTATAGCATTTTTATTAGTAAGAATTTTTCTCATTTCTAACTTACCGCTTTAAGCGAATTAGCCATCATACTGGCCGTCTTTCGAAACGTTTTATTGAGGTAGTGAGCAAATCTTTCATTTTCTGTCTCCTTTGAGCCAAGTTGCATTAACTCACCCTTCACCAGGTCCGATATAATCTAAATGTGAACGATATATGAATTATCAAATGATTTTGACGAAATATTTAATAAGGAATATAATGTAGTTCTTTTCTTTAAAATGAATTTACATACCTCAACTAGTGTAATAGTTATTTCGTCGTGTTGATGACGCGCTAGTAACATAGTAGCAACCGTGAGAATGTAATTGCCAGCCAACGTCACCTAAAATATACATTAGAAGTTCAATCATATTTTACAATACCTACGATCTTTATTCTTCTAACTTTCTCCCACTATTTCTAACTAAGGAGGGTAGTTAAGAGTGTATTGTTTACTCGATATTACTCCCCTTTGTGTATAAATAATATTTTATCCAATACAAATAATATTTCTACGTTTTACCATATAGTCGCATGATCGCTGATAAACAAAATAATTTATAATATATACAAGACATATGCGATTTTGTAATAATAAATAATTATAAAATGTGAAACAGAATATGTGTGTTCATTAATATACACAATTTACTAATATTAAATTAATAATTAATTTAAAAATAATAATATTATATAAAATCAAACCGTTATATATTGATATAATAAACAAAAAAAATAACATATGCATAAAAAGGGGGAGAATTACGCGAGAGAATTTATTTAATTTTTCTATCCTCTATATTCCACATATTTAATAATAATTATTTTATTAACATTGTGTTCAATATTAACCCTTATATTTACTAGCGACTCATATAGGCGTCGTACGTTGATTTTATATATTAGCTTATGTAAAAGAAGTTAATCGATTTTGCACAATGAAAGAATAGAAAAAAATGTATGAAAGAATGTAGGTTGTGTAGTATATGTAAGATGCAATATAGATAATAATAAATTGTTAATGAAGACGTCACTAACGTCACGAAATAGCTTAGTAAAACCGCGAAAGTCTCTCGTCTTTCTTATCGCGTTAAAATACAAAGAATGGGAACTTGGTTTACGATCGAAAGGAAACGTGGTAGCTCATGGAAGAGGTCACGGTACGTTGTTGTTCCGTTGTCTCGGATCGCGTTGACAATCGTTTTAGAGTTTCACATCCGGCATCATCATAAACCGCCATCATTAAACACCACCAAGAAGACGCCCATTTATCACGCTTTTTTCTTTTCTTTCTTTCGAAAAATATGTCGGTTAAGCGAAATAAAAGATATTTATATACGCATACACGTGCCATGTGTATCTTACGAAATACGGAAGGAAAGTTATTTTTAAAAAAAAAAAAAAACATTAAATATTTTATAAAATATTAATTTTGTAATAATAAATAATTATAAAATGTGAAACAGAATATGTGTTCATTAATATACAATTTACAAATATTAAATTAATAATTAATTTAAAAATAATAATATTATATAAAAAAATCAAACCGTTATATTGATATAATAAATTAATGATATTATTTTATTTTTGAGTAAAGGTATTGCTAAATTACGAGACAAGAAATCCATCATTTTGACAGATTTCATAGTTCGAGTGTTAATTACTGAACAAACTGAAAACAATCTTTTTCTTTCCATTTTTTTTATTTCATTCCTTTTTTTATTTTCACACAGTCTTCTGAAATTGGATATTTTGTCAGACAAAAAAAAAAGAGAGAAAAAAAAAAACAAAAGAAGAAGAGACGATAAAAATCACGAAATTAGTTAAAACACCGAAAACGTATCCCTGCTTTCGTGTTGCTTTTTCTTTTTTCTTCCCACGTGATTTTATTTTTGGCACGGATTACGGCTAACTTTTTCTCAACGTGTCAAGAAAGAATTACAAATTACGCGTTTCTCTGTTAGTCAGTCTGTCTGTCTGTCTGTCTGTCTATCTGTTCTTTCTCTTTTTCACTAGTGCCTTGAGTCGAGGATGACATGCCGATGCGGCCTTGACGTCCCTGGAGTAACATAACGATAAGTATTATACGTGTACTTGAGCAACAACTCTCTCGATTAGCGTCTCGTTAATATGACTCCGTTACGCAATTCGTTAGACGTATATTCGTTTCGCGATTTATTCGAGGAGGAGGGGGAGGAGGAGAAGGAGGAGGAGGTATATCGACCCCCTTTTTTATTTCTCGTTTCCCCCCACCCCTCTCATATTTCCCTTTGTTTACTTATTTTCCATTTCTTTCCTGTCATTTTCGTCGTTATTTCTCTCATTCCTTCTCATTACTACTTTTATCCCGTATTATCTCTTTTATTTTCCCGCTTTCGCTCGTTATGCTCTTTCAAATAATAAATCATCGTTCTAGAGGTTTAATTTTATTTTTCCACGATCCAACCATATTTCCGTATATATATACTGGTAATCATTTGTATGTTTGTTTTTTTCTTTCAAATGAAATAATTTTGTTAATCTTATATAATTTCTATTTTTATTCAATTAATAACATTTAATTAAAAAGTTATTATAATACAAGAAACTTAAGAATATCGATTTAATTGAATATTCCAAGATTCTTTTCAAAAATAATAAAAAGATAAAAGAAAGAAAGAAAGAAAGAAAGAAAAAAAAGGAAGAGTCTACGATAAAAAATAGAAAGAAATAATTTTAACGATCTATATAATAATAATAATAATAATAATACGATACGGTTAACCGCGCCCACTGAAACGAAAGAACTTTTCCTCGGGACCGCAACAACAACTCTCGGTGAGTTCAACGCCAGTAAATGCACACGCACGTGCATTTTGCAATGGGACGCGTAATCGAAGTAGGCGCGGAAAGATGTCCTACCTACTACGAATAAGTATACTACCTACTACTGTCAACTAGTGTTGTTCGCTATGCAATTAGAAACTGCAAACCAATAGTGAAGTTTCGCTTTTCTACGCGATGACACGCGCCTATGTCGTAAGTTCCTAAGTTTAATAATGCAAATAGTACATATATATATATATGTATATATATACATACGTTACATGCATAAATATATCGATCAATACATACACGATTGATCGATATCGAGGAAATGTGCATGGTGAACCAGTGACTACTAATAGTTATCATATGTCTGACTCTATCGTATTCTTATTTCACTTACGAGTATTCACATACACACACACACAATAGTAACAATTATTCCAACACGTTGAGATTCTTTTGATATTTATCGTAAACGTATTATTACGAAATGAATCATTTCGAGAGAGAATATTATTTATGATTATTCAATTGTATGTAGTAATATTTATAATCATTCGTTGATTTATACGTAATAAAAGGAACTTTTTTTTGACACCGTTGCAAGAATTGTTTCCCAAAAAAAAAAAAAAAAAACAAAAAAGAACTAAACGAATGCTTTGTTTTCTTTTTTACTTTTCACAAAATTTAATTCCGGTCTCAAGGTATATAACGTTAACTTGCTCGTCACGAATCGCATTGACCTCTTTCCATTTTTGACTATTTCGGAGACAAAATTAACAGAGAAAGAAAGAGAGAGAGAGAGAGAAATTCGTTCTCGGAAGGTCGACCCGAAATGAAAATCAAATAAATTACGAGATCATTTGTTTAAAAAAAAAAAAAGAACAAAAGAAGAAAAAAGAAAAAATAATTGATTTAACCTGTTGTTGATTCCAAAGAACATTTGCCGATGGTTTCCCTCGACGACATTCAGCTTGATCGATCACATCATCGTGAAGCAAGGAAGCATTATGGATCATTTCTACATACATAGCAAGACTTCGTTGAAGGTTCGTCAAAGTGCTGAAAAGATAAAAGTCTCGTTTAAGTAAGAAACAAACAAACAATGAGAAAATATAAGATAATTTTTGGATCTTTTTATTCTACCCTTTTTAGGGATGAGTATTCCGAGTTTCCTTTTCTATCAACACATTTAATTCAATTTAATCAAAACACTTCAAATAAGTCGCGTCATTTTTATGTAATCCTTCTTTGGAGTTAACCAGCAACATACGAGTTTTTGTCGTTTCCTTTTTTTTTTCTCGAAAGGGTCACCGATCCGTATTACCAACCGTGCCCCCCTCCGTTGCTTGGACTATTATGATCGAGAATTAATTAATAATTCATAACGCATGACTCTACTTTTCGTATTTTTTTTTTTTTTTATAATTTTCATGAATAATTTTGGAAAATTGAATCGTATTTAAAAAAAAAAAAAAAAAGAAGAAAAATAACCGACAGGTAGTTTTTCATCCGTGTCATTGACATCTCAAATGTAAATTGAGATTTAAACCGACAGTATCATATATATATATATATATATTTATCACAAATGATCTATCCGTCTAATCATGTCCGTGTTCCTATACCAATAAAACGTGACTTCCGTTGTAATAATACTAATGGTGCATTACGTATGTAACTTATCGACACGCGTTACTCCAGTTTTCCCATTCACCGATCTCGCGCGTTCTCTTTTTATTATTCAAAGCTACGTCCTTGTTCGCCCTTTTTTTGTTCATGCCGTTATGTCGCTTTCATAACGATCGTGTTCCGATATTTTTATCGTCGCGAAAAAACGATCGTAATCGATTCCTCCCCCTCCTCTCTACCTTACCTACGACTCACCCCAACCCCCACCCCAACCCTCACCCAATACCAATTCGTATATCAATGTCGCACGCCGTGTTAGACTTGGGTGCATGCAAGAATCTGATTGGAAATAACTCGTTCTTTTTTCTTCTTCTTCTTCTCTTTTTTTATGTTACTGTTTACATTAATTTTAGAATATAAATATCTATTTCTATGAATTATAACATATTTAACACGCAATAGAATGAACGCCAAAAAAAAGAACAAGTTAAAGTTATAATACATGAAGTACGATTGTAGAAAAATTTGGAAAGTTTTAGAAAGTTATTTTCGTAGCGATTGAAGTAGTAGTATTGTTCTTGCTCGTATATTCATTCTGTATATTTTTATTACGTAAATATTAAGATTGATTGAAAGATATTGTAAAAAGAAAAAGAAAGAAAAATAATTACAATTTGATAAGATTTCATTGTATTAATTAAATTTCAATGAAAACCAAAAATACTCACTTCGTTTCGTCCTTGTGATAATTTATAGCACGTCCCATAAGGATTACGAACATTGGTCTTATCGCTTTTCCCTGTCCACTGAAATAATACTTCGCTATCTCTCTTAAATCGTCCTGCATCGAATATCTGTCGAGTACCTGGAAAAGTAATTTAATAATAATAATAGTAATTTAATAATAATTTTAGTCGAGATATTAAAATATATAAAAAGAAACAGACAAATGCATCTCATCGCGTGTAAGATTTAACTTCGCGCAAAATTACGATGAACAAAAATTGTCTTCTAATGATTATTATTTAATTAATTAAAAGACATTATTTATAGTTTAACATGAGAAATACTCAAACCGGAAATAGAAAGATTACAATAAATATGGGAAGGGGATTTAGGAAGAGATATACATTAAATCATTTGGATTCTAATCGTGTTCAGGATGAAAGTTCGCCCTGGAATTTGGCCAAAGTCGAAAGGAACGCACATACTCGTCGAGTTTCGTAAGCTTACGTCATAAAAATGTTCCGTTTACCTCTTTTGATCACGTGAACGGAAATTATAGTCTTCTAAGACACCAAGAGTGAACAAAAAATAAGAATTCATTTGATTGTTTAGTCTAACAAGCTGACCTTACACTTTAATGTCATCAAGTTTTATTTTCATATGTGATAATTCATACACGTGCAATGATTATTTTATCTCATTATGATTTTATTTATTAATAAATTGCATTTTACTCTGATACAAACTTGACATTAATAGATCATATAAAACGTTAATTAATCAATAATTTATCATGAAACAGATATAAGCATTTCTTAAAATAATAAATGGAATTTTTCCACCGAAGATAAGGTCTAATCGAATTCAAGAATATTTGTAAAATTTTAACTACAATATCTTTAAGATGTTTTAATATTAAATGTTTCCTCGAGAATGTCAAATAATTCTAATTAAAATTCAATTAATTAGCCGAACAATTTAAACAAATTGATATTTACGATCGATCATTATATTCATCGGCAAACAAAAGTGTTCAATTAGTCAACAAAAACATTTAATATGATAACATTTATAACATTTGTAATTAATATCGTCTCGAATTTCAACGTAAAACAATCAAAATTGTTAAATTGTATAACTTTGATCTAGTTTTCTTTATTTTATATTCTCCGATGACGAAAATAGGTCAACCATCTACCCACGTGTTCTATTTTGGTTTGTTTTGTTTTTCTCATATAGAAACCATTTACCCAAATCGAGAAATTCATTAATGGGACAAACGTATAAATTTTATAAATGGTGTGAGAGCTTTCTAAGCGTGTTATTCCGTGTAGTAAATATTTATGCAGTAGATACTACGTGCAGATACGCGTATGCTAGTTTTAAAATAAGTAAAAGTCTCGGTCATATGCAGACCGTGAAGCCGTGAAACCGAGTTTGCTTGCTTTCTCGTTCGCTTTCGGTTCAATTCGGTTCGACTCGAATCACGATAGATTCTTCATTTTCTATTAAACTATTCGTACAATCAAATATTTTATATATCAAAAAGATTATCCTCACTCTACAACAACCCTAATCCAATTGCATTTATTTTTTTATTTTATTACGATTTAAATTTTTTAATGACTCTCGGTTTTACTTCATTCGGAACGAATTTTTCTCAAACGAAGTATGAATAAATTTTCTTATTTTGTATTGGTAGAGAGAGAGAGGGGGGGATCCAGAATTATAATAATAAATAATTAATTAATTAATTAATTAATATTTTTTTGTACAGTTCCATACGATGAAATATTTATGGATGAATATTTATATTATTATTAGATCCCGAAAGATAAACTTTTGTTTCTATGCGCGAAACCCTAACCGTATGAAGGTAGACAATGACTATCGTCACGTTGAAATTTATGGCTTACGAACCGATACCCCGACGATTTCTTTACAAGGAATCTCCCTTCCGGTATTTTTTTACGATCCTTAAAAGAATCGATGAGTGAACCCAAAGATAACTCATTCGTTTCTCTCTCTCTTTTGTTTTTTCTTTTTTCTTCTTCTATTTCCTCTTCCAATTGGTCTTTTCCTGTGTTCGCCAATTGGCTTCAATAATCTCCATTTAAATAATTTTGACAATAATATCCCCGAAATTATTATTATCAATTGTTTGCAATGATATCTTTATCATTTTTTTCTTCATTTTTTTTATCTCTTAACCTCTTCGGTCAATAATAAAATGCAGGTCAATATATTATCGTTAACGCACTTACTCTATTTGAAATTATTAAAATTAATTAGATATTCGTATTTGCTTGTTTTTTTTTTGTCTCATTATACTCAAATAATTGAGTATAAAATTAACAAATTAACGATCGTAAAATTTATCAACGCATTTTTTGATATCTTTTGTCCTTTTGTTTTCTTTTAATTAATAAAAAAACGTACTGATAACCTCCGTCACTTTCTTTATCGTTTCTTTCGTATAATTATAAATTTAACGAGACTGATTGTAATAAGAAGTCAACGAGATAATTTCGAGTAAGGTTGTTGTTAGAGGAATAAAAGAGCAAAAAAAGAAAAGAAAAGAAAAAAAAATAAAAGAAAAAAATAAAAGTAGAAAAAGCAGAAGGAATATACAATTTTTTTCTTAAAGAGAACGATAATAATCGTATCGTGAATGAAAATTATGCGAGAGAAAAAAAAAGAAAAAATACAAAAGAAGGTGGAAAAAAAAATTAAAAAATAGAAATAGAAACAGAAGTAGAATAGAAAAAGGCTTACCGATCGTATCTGATGGTACACGAGTTTAAGGTCGTCTTCTACGAGACGGTAAGGGTCGATTTGATAATCGGGCAAGGATCCAGGCTGAATAGTTTGCATTGAACTCATCGATCTCGCGATGCCTATCCTGCATAATCCTCCTCTTGTTGTCGTTCTGTTCTGCAAAAAGAAGAACAAAAAAAAAAAATACGAAGAAATGTCCATTAGAATGTACCATTTGTATTTTTCTTTTTTTCTTTTTTTTTTAACCTCATTCCATATAAAATATAAGTATAATTACTGTTAACACTTTGTTATACGAGTTATATACACAGTTAGATATTTTTATTATTATTAGATAATATAATTCATGTCAATCTCTAATTCGGTTATCTAATTTGATTATATAATGAATAAATTAAAATAATCTGAATAAAAAATAATAATAAAATATCTATAATAAATATTATATGTGTATATTACGTATGTGTGCACACTATCATTTTAATTTTACCACCCTTAATATTTTATTTGCGTTTCCATTTATGTAATTACTCGATAGACGAATTATTATTATTATTATATAAGATACGCACACCCGCGTAATAAATAATTAAATATGGATTGAACGTATATAACTACTCGTGATATTCGCGATTAAAAAAAAAAAGTAAATAAGAAACAACACCACATATCGACAACGCGGATATTCGTGAAAGGAATAGTTTTAAGTTACAACATATTTTCACCGATCGACTTTCTTTCTTTCTTTCTTCCTTCCTTCCTTCGTTATTTTAATTAAACGTTTAAAACTTTAAAAAACGTTTCTTTATTTCATTAATCGACGTTCATTGCACGTATATTTCATCTAACTTTATTTGTCATTCCTGTGAATTAAGAAAACGTTGTTGTGTTTAAAAAGAGAAAGAGAGAGAGAGAGAGAAGGAAAGAGGAAAAAGAAAAAAAAAACGAGACGGCTACGGGCTGCTCGTAACGCGTCATTTACTACTGCGTTCGGTCTGATTGCATATGGCATTAACTACTTTTCCCCTTGTGCAACACGTTCAGCGTCCGCCTTATTACGGAGTCATATCACTTAAAAACTATTACGTTCAACGTTACAATCGTTAATTCTAATCCCAACCGTTCGCACGTTAACAACTAAGTTTTTCTTTGTGTTGTTTTTCATTCTTTATTTGTTCCCATCATAGTTCTATACATTTTTATATTCGTAAAGTGAATTAATCCAATTATTAACCAATTAATTTTATATTCAACGTATGTATATATATACACTTGTCGTATTGAAATAAAATATTATCATTTACCAACTTCATTTTATAGTCAAATTACGAAATAAGAAGAAAGGAAAGTGAGAAGGAAATAAAGAAAATTCTTTTTCTCTTTTTGTTTTTTTTTTTCTTTGCGAAAACATTATATCGGTTTCAAAGGAATACTTGCATAATCTATAAATTGGCAGGTATAGTTTGATTGCAATAAAATTAAAGAACGATTACATTCTAACGGCACGCATTTGATACTACTACAACACGGGTTACACGATCATACTCTTTTTGTGTCCCTCTCTATTTTTCTTTCTTTTCTTTTTTATTCCTTCTTTCTCTCTCTCTCTCTCTCTCTCTGTTCATCGCGTAGCATGCTTCTGATTATTCAAGAGTTTCTCAACTACGTTCACTTCGCGTATGTAAGAGAATATACTTGCATACAATTCCCATACATAATAAACTAACACATTCTTCTTCTAATAATAGTAAATAGAAAGAAAAAGAAAAAGAAAAAAAAAAACAACACAAAAATGATAGACAGATAGAATTGGAAAAATTCGACACGCCTAATCGAGGGGATTACGACTAACACAAATGGCAACAAATTCGATGGAATGAAAGAGAATTGCACAAGTTGAGTATCTTTTACCTGGAGGATTAATCGAGGCCACGAGACGAAGAAGATGGAGAAGAGTTAAACAAAAGTGCATGTCTATATGGTAAACGTAACGGCGCGTGAACAGAGTAATGATTGATCTTTTTATGAAATTTATATGAGTAGTGGCAAAACGAACCTATTATACGAACGCACAGAACGAACTAGTTAAACATTATTTAAAATGTCCATTTTTCTAACGAGGACAAAATATATACTACCTTTCAAGGCTTCCAATCTAAAACTATCGAGATATTTTTACACCTTTGTAACATTCGCATTACGATCTCGTAGTTTCTTTTTTTCTCTCTCTCTCTCTCTCTCTACAATCTTTATTAATAATAATAATAATAATAAAATTGAAAAATAATTAATATATGGAATTTAAATGATAGTATAAAATTTACAATTTTAGATTTGTGTACGATAAAATTTATACGTACGTGATAAAGTATTTAAAAAAAAAAAAAAGAAAAAAGAAAAAAAATAGTAATATTTACGCTACTCCCTCTACAATCTTTAATAATAATAATAATAATAATAATAAAATTGAAAAATAATTAATATATGGAATTTAAATGATAGTATAAAATTTACAATTTTAGATTTGTGTACGATAAAATTTATACGTACGTGATAAAATATTTAAAAAAAAAAAAAAAAAAAGATAAAAAAAAATGAGAATATTTACACACGCGTAATATCGTGTTTACGGTGCTTGTATTTGTGCAAACATAATAAGATATAAGATACACGGGAGGATATGAAACATTGAGCAATGACGACAGAGTCTTTGATATTTTCCCATGCATGTCCTATGATCTTCACTACGACTGATTGCATTCTCATTCGTTTAACCAACACAACCAGTTATCTAGCTAAGCGATAGACAAGTTCATTATATCTTGCTTTTATTTTCATCTGGTCTCCCCACCTTCCCTCTAACGAATAATTAGAAAAAAAACATCCAAGGCCATTATAGAGTAGAAGTATGGAAAAGGGGAACATACATACGTATCGATTCCTAATAACGCACAACTGGCAATCGTTATGGCGTTTTAATACAAACGCGCGTAAGTTTATTTCTTTTTTCTTTTTATTTTTATTTTTTTTTCTTCTCTTACAGTTTACGCTTATACTTTTATAGTTCATACAGGACGTAGTCGTGATTACGCCATTATCTAAGAAATAACGAAATAATGTGAAATAACAAAAATAATGTAGTATGATCAATTATAATTAATTAGTTTTTTAATAATAAGAAAAAAAGAAAAATAATAAAGGACGACAACAAAATTGTTTACAATCAATTTATTTATCGAACTATTTTTATTCGTTTTCTTTCGTAATATTATTTATATTAACTGCACCTATATATTTTCTTTTTATGTAAATCTAAGTTTTTCATTTTGCTTTTCTTACTTCTTGTTTGTCTACTTGCGTTCACTTTTTATTCGTTTTGTAGATTTGTTTTGAAGTTATACTTCTTTTTCGTTTTCAATTTTTATCTCTAATATATTATATTAAGTATATAACTTTAGTTACATTTTTATAACATTTAATTTTCCTTTACTCGTGACGCAACAATCCCTATTTTGCGTTCAAAATTAATTCACTGCAAAAGAAAGAAAACAAAAACCAATAGAAAACAATAATTGGTCGAACTATATAGAAAAATGATTACGTTAACATGACGAAACACTATTTTTTTTAATCACGTTGAATGGATCTAGGTTTTTGTTTCCCCTTTTTAGGACTACATCATAGAATTTTTTGTTGTTTTCGTCGAGACGATGAAAGAGAGAAAGTAAGTGTTTGTTCAACTATTAAGACTACTAATCTTGCTAATAATTATTAACAATCTGTTGTCATTTACATTCTTACTTTCTTTCTATCCATCATTTAAATTAAATACAAGATACACGAGACGAGTAAACAAGAAAAAATCAAATAACGAAGAGGAAAATAAGCGTAGGAGTTAACCATAATCAAGGACAATCTTCTATGTTCATGGGTGTTCTATGTGTGTTCTATGTGTGTGCGTATCTAACATCTGTGTTATCAACTTTGATAAATATTAAGTAAATTTGTCGTAATAAATGTGAACTAGATTGACTGACTGTAACCGGTTTAATAGTTAAAAAAAAAATAGAGAGAGAGAGATAGAAAAAAAAATATTAACACTTAATAATCTTGAACCTTGATCTTTTTTTTATAAAAAAATAGTCGTAATTTTAATTTTTTTTAAAAAAAGAAAAAAAAAAAGAAAAAAAAAGAACATTTATTTATAAACTAAAATCAACGCTTAGATCATCGATTATATATTTTTTTTTGTATTTTTTATTTCGCATTAAAAAAATAAAATCGTCTGGCAAACGTTAATAATAATCTATGAATCATTTATTTGCAATGGGCATTAATGATGGAACGCACAATTACGCATATATTATTATTATTATTATTATTATTATTATTATAATTTTTATTAAGATAGATGAGGGAATAGGTAATAAAAAAAAAAGAGGATGTAATAAAATAGGTAAAAAGAGAGGAATTTATGATAATAAAATAGAAGTATATGCGTCTTTCCCTCTAAATCGAAGATTAGATAAATTTGTGTTAGCTTTGAGAAAACATTCCTAAGATTATTAGAATCAATGATGGGACTACGAAGTAGAACGTATTTATTTGTGTATGTATATGTATATATATATATATATATATACATATATGTGTATTGTAAGTACTTTTAATCGCTAGTTGACAGGAGTTTCGTAAGATCAAGCACATTCTTCTAGTGGTTCTTTCGTAAGAAAATTTGTAAAAGTCGTCTCCTCGGACATCTGTACAAACGATCGAAAGATTATCGATAAAATAAATAATTTTTTTTAAAACTGCTACAAAATTTAAAAAAAAGAAAAGGAAGAAAAAAAAAAGAGAAAAAGAAGAACCCCAGAAATGAGACGATTAACGAGAAATCCAAAAATATTTTGATTAGGCCATTCGTATTTTTAATATAAAATAAAATCTATCTTAATAATATTTTTAAATATATAAAATTTATTAAATTATACAATATAGAAACGAAATGTTTTATGATAAATACAGATCTAGTTTTTGCGTGTAGACTATTTTTTTTGAGAAAAGAAGAAAGAAGGACGAATAAAAAAATGATTGGAATATTTAATAAAATATTAATAAAATAATAAAATAAAAATATGTAATAAATATAATATGTAATAAATAAAAATAAAAATATGTAAATCCTAAATGTTTTATTCGAACTTTCTTAATTGAAATTATTTCTACGTACAAAACGTCCAAGTGTATGTGTATGTAATAGAAATATATGTGAATGCATAGCCATATGATCTTTCAAGCCAAAAGGTTTTCTCTTATATTAGAAAGAGAAAAGGATAAAGAAGAATAATTGATAAAAATCATTTGAATTTTTCTAATCGAAATGATGTATACGTGCATACGATAAATACATATATACATGTGTGTAAGTGTACGTGTGTATACTTGTATAAACGTGGATGCATAGCCATCTGCACAACTCTTTCTAGCCAAAAGGTTTTCTCTTTTAATAAAGCATTCCAAGGGAGGAGGATAACTTTCACTCGTTGATCTAAATTATTTCGTTACGATCTAGACACAAGAATAAGAGAAAAATCAATTGAAATTTTAACAAAAAAAAAAATCGATCGCCTTTCCTGTTTTTTTTTTAATTAGGCCCAATCATAACATTGGAAATATATTTTCTTGTGTGTGAGTATGTGTGTTCATTTAATTCAAATTCACAAATGCGAAATAAATCTTAAAGATCATAAATAATAGTAATAGCGTTTGTAATTTCTTTAAACCTCACTTATATCAACTTATTCCAGCCTTGACTTATTAAAAGAATGATCGAAACTGCGTTAAAAGAGATAAAAATTTATGGTAAACCGCAAATTAAAGTAAACTTTTAAAACCAAATGCCATTAAATCATTTAATCATAGATTAATATTAATGTTCAAGTTATTGCATTAATACGTCTAAAAACTAAATCGATATTTAATAGTGATTGCAATATTGCATAATATGTAGCATACAAGATATACTTTTTTTTAAATTAAATCATGGATAATTATATATATATATACATATATAAATATTATATTTTTATGATTATTTCATTATAAATGAATATTAAATGAATATTTAATTGAAACGAATTATACCAGTTTCTTAAGATTTAACTTTCGTCACAATCCAAAAAAGAGTTTTAAAATAAATACTGATATTTTTGTTGCTGACATTAAACATATTTCTGGACAGGTAATACGGAAATTGAAGGTGTTATAATAAGAAATAAAAGGATAAGCTGACAAAATGAAAGTATAAGATATACATATAAGATAAGACATAAAACAAATCTATATAATTTTCTGACTTAAGCCACGTATCGTAATCACCGATACAAATATCAATTACACATCAATTAATTCGTAAATTATCATATTTTAATTAATTTCTTTGATATCGTATTTAAATTATATAAATTTTAAAAATAATTTTATATATATATATATATATAAGAAAAAGCAAGAAATTTGAATCATAAATAATTTCGTTAGATTTGTTCTAGCACAATCGTATCTTAATTATTTTATGTTAAATTTTAATTAATATAGTAAAAATAAATAGTAAAATTAATGAATTATTTTATGTTAAATGGACAAAATATAAAAGACCAAAAAGTAAAAGTGAAAATTTGTATTTAACGAAGATCAAGGAAAAGAGTAAAAGATGTTATCGATGGGAAAAAGGAGTTCTCGTTCTCGAGAAACGATATCGAATGTCAAGAGACACGGAGAGGGAAAATACACTTTCTCCGTATATACTCCGAACGACCCACATTTTGAAATCGTTCGTATGTTAGTAAGTATATACTACCATTGGTTCGTTCACTCGCGCTCACTTACTCGCTCACATTTAATGAGCGGAACGTTTCGACGAATCAAGGTCGCTCTCTCACGAATAATCCGAGAGTCGATGCACCATCGGTGCATTCGCCTTCTGCAACTAACCATCTCTCCTTCGTTTTGTTCCTATTCTTGAAAACATATTCATTTCTCGCGTTACCAACGATCAACGTTTCGTTTCCTTTCGAAAACTTTGCTCTTATAAATTTTTCTAATTAAATTCAATTAAATAAAAAAAAAAAACCAAACAATCAATCCATTACAATTTTATCGAATATTTTCAAAATTATTATCTGATATTAATTCTCCCGAGTATATTATAAGAAGAATTGACAATATATACGATAAACGATAGAATTTTTATTCTAATCGTATTTGGAATAAAAAAAAAAGAAAAAAAAAGAAAAATAAACGTAACTTTACTTTTCACCTTTTCCAAAGACTCACGTATGTTCTAAACTTTCGACATCCTACCGTTTGGTATGTCTAAGCAAATGAAAGGAAGTGAATAGACACTACTAGTTAATTGCTGAATATATAAATACAACCTTGGCCTCGAATAGTTCTTACCCTTTTCATATTAAACGTGTACACACACATACACACATATGTGTATGCATATGTTCATTCCCGTATCGAGAGTAGGAAAAGTTTATTGACCTTTTAATAGCAATAGGTGTGTTATATACCTTTCTAACACAAATTTAATATTTATTTATAATCATACATTTGTTATTCTTCGAAATAGTTCCCCCCCACCACCACCACCACCATTACTTTCGATGACTAATTAATTTAAAAAAAAAAAATATAAAAAAGGGGGATGCTAATTTTGATGCAATGAATTTGATTTCAATCCGCGGAATCAATCAAATACAACTAATAAAATAATTGTTAAACGTTCCTCAAAAAAAAAAAAAAAAAAAAGAAATAAAAAAAAAGATAGAACTCTTAGAAAAAGTGGTAGGAGTAAAGGATAATCTGGATACGCATAGTAGGGGGAGATATCAACGTCAAACAACACCGAAGAAAGTACTAACGGTGATTAAAGAGTGGAAACACGAGAGATAAACGGCCTCGCTCGGCCATTTGAAAGGAATTCGAAGAGAGTTACGATGATCTTTCTCCTTTCAACCAATATGATATCTCCTTAAAGCTGAATCATAACAATACTTTATATTTTACATCGGCACGTATGATACAAAATACATAGAACGATTTTGGGAATGACGAAACTTACATTTCTCTTAATAGAAATTCTTAAAGAAACACTAATTGTAATTAATTAATTAAATAAATGAGACATCGCGAATCTTTAGGCAATTGGTCATCATGGAGAAAACCAACCATACCTTTTACCATCGAGATCGTAATCGTCCTTCCCTCACCCCTCGCCCCCGCCCCAAAAAAAAGAAATAAATTTATGAGAATATTTGGTATTTTTATTTCCTCTTTTACGGATTCGAAATATAAATTTTTTACGAATACCTTCTCATACTAATTTAATATCTACCGAAATCAGGCAGAATGTCAGTCACCTGATTGGAATTTCTTTAAGGAATTTACTTGGCACTCAACGTGTTAACGATTTGATACTTTTTTTGTGTTTGTTTTTGAGAGAATTTATGCGATTTTACAAATTATATTATAAATCTTAGAAAAGTGATCTAACTTAGAGAAACGAAAAAATCTGATAATTACAATTCGAATAGGAAATTAAACGATTAAACGATTATTCAACAGAGGGTGTGAAAGTGATTTTCACATTTTCTTAGAAAAATGTTTCAAGCGTGGACGAGAGATTATTTCCTCTATTTTTTTTTATATTTTACTATTATTATTATTATATTTTTTTTTATTTTCTTTGTTTTTCTTTTTTTTCTTTCTTCGAAAGAGAGATTCTTTATCAAATTTCGACGTTGCGTAAAAGTTGCGGCATTAAAAAGGTTATTTTATGTAACGTCTAGAAAAGCCGGAATGAACGTCTCGCGTTCAGAATTATTTAACGCCCCCCAATCGGTTGGGGCCGTTAGTTTCGTGAGACTTAATCAAACTTTCACTCCATCTTTCGACAGATATCTATATATAACTGTATGTATATGTATGTATATAATATATACCACTGTACAATACATATCATAGTTTTTTTTTGATTTTATTAAAAGATGCGAACGTGGGTGGAGGATTGCAAAAAAATAAAAAAAACAGTTCTCGCGTTAGAGAAACTCTTATAAGTTTAACTAATAATTGCTGTTAAAGTGGGCGTCAAAATTTCAATCGAGTATATTCTTTTGTATATTAATTACGATTTATGTAAATATTTAACCAGTTAATTACTAACGACCCATATAATCTAATGGAAAAATTATGTACGAACGAATTTGTATGAAAAGATAATCGTATATACGCCACAAAGATTAAATAAATGTTTTTTTTTTTAATGTCCGATAAAAAAAGAAACAAATGTTATTAAATTTTACGTGAAAAAAAATCAATAATATCTCCGAATTTACGTATAATTATTTATTGTTAATATATTTTATTAACACGTTTTTATCTAAACGCGTACGTTAACTTTGAATAAACAATATACGCACGCGATTACGTTTTATATTATATTCGTGCGTATAGGTGAATTTTTGAAAAAGAATATTTAATAAAGAAGATTTTCAAAGAGAAAGGAAAAATGATTAAAACGAGTTCGATACGACCATTTAACAGCATCCTTTCGATACGAGAAAGCGAAATGTGTAAGTATTTGCACGTTACGTTAATTCGAACGACCTTGACAAAACGAAATTTTTCTTTTCTCTCTTTCTTCTTTCTCTTTTCGAGAGAAAATGAAAGTTAAGAAAAAAGAAGCCATGAGAATATTTTTAAAATAAACACACGTTTTACGCGCTCATGGAATCCTTAAGTTAATTATCAATACGATTCTAACGATGAGTATTAAGAAAACCAAAAAAAGAAAAAAGAAAGGGAACATTATAATTAGGGTAAAAAAAAAAAAAAAAAATTCAACGAGAAAGTAATAAACTGGGATGTTAAAATAAGAGAAAAGAAATATTTTTTGGCTAGTTAAACAACGAATTGTTTGGTTCCGTCAGTTGATATGTAAAAGTATGTATGTGTGTGTGTGTGTAATAGATATCTAACTAACACATACATAAAGAAAAAACAAACCTACGCACATAAAGAGCTATATAATCGTGTTCAACTTTTACTGCGACTCACATTTGGGTATCGAGGGCACTCTGAACGTTACTCTCGTCCATCAAGTGAAACTTTGATCATTTTGTTTTGTCTGATAGTTAACCAACGATTATTATTATTATTATTATTATTATTATTATTATTTTCTTTTTTGTTTTAAATCTTATCATTTACTTTTATTTCATTTATACACGCTAATTACGATAACGTTTCTGAGTTACCTCAAAAATTTGTGTGTATTAATTTATTTTATTTTATTTATTTTATAATACACGAGATAGGGTTTAAAAAATGTTGAGTGTCGATTTGAAAAAAAAAAAAATTTGATATTTAAAATAATTTCCACGTCGAAACTTCGAAAGTTTTCAAAGTTCGTACGTATTTTTGATGAATATAATTTGTTCGTTCTTGTTTGTTTTAATTAATTCGAAATAATAGTACTCGATCATGTTAATAAAACTACTTCATCGTTTTTAATAGATCAAATAATAAGATTTAGTTTTATAAATAGAAAATATCTATGAGTTCACACATTTGAATAATTATATCCTGTTTACATATAGAAGGGTACGTAGATAATGATAAATAAATTATCCTCAACTTCGTGAAGATTATATCAACGAAGCAAATAACATCTAGGATTTGTTCATTGTTTTTTGTTCTTCTTTTTTTTTTCTTTTTCTTTTTTTTTCCAAGGACGATATATCTCGATGCAGATTTGTTTAACTTCATTCATGAGAATTCTCAAGTTAAATCGAAAGATGATTGAAAACTTCCTCGGGGAAGATAAAGATAAAGAAGGTGGAAAGAAGGAATAATCCTTGGAACTTGACGATCAAACGAATCTTCGAGGAATTCTTTCGCGACGGGATTTACAATGAGAGATTAAGGAGCAAATATCTATACATAAGTATTCGTATAACGATCGAATATGCGTGCTGCGATGTCTCCTTCGATACACACCCATAAATATGTGTGTATGTGTGTGTGTGTATGGCTTCATCAAAATGCACGCGAATTGACTTGCATTAAAAAAAAAAAAAAAATGACGGAAGAAACTAGGGGAAAACCATTCGCGAACGGGACGAATTAATTATATAATTTATCCGTAAAAAGAATATAAAGAATGATCTATAAATAAATGTGAGTTTGAGCGAGAAAAAAAAAGAAGAAAATAGAATTGCTTCTACGATAGGGTCGAAATTTTTCAAATCACTCATTTATGCGAAAAGATATGGGGGATGTGTGAAAAAATATTATATGGATTTAGATTTTTTCATAAGACAGAGAGAAAGAGAGAGAAAAAAATAGAAATAAAAAGGTAGAAAAAGTTTGTACCGATTATTAAATTTACCCCGACATTAATTATTTTTATATTAACACGATTGTTTCTAATATTTATTTTTAATTCAGATATAAACACCCCTATAGAGTTTTCAAATATCACGCGAATACGGATCATTTATATTATTGATTATATTGTACTTGTAAAATATTCTTACACTTTGTGATACGTTGAATAATGCAATAATAAAAATTCCCAAAATAGAGACGAACGTATCGTCTCCCGAATGAAAAAAAAAAAAGATTACAATCACGTTTTGTAGCACCGTTTTGCATGTAACGCACGTGAAATATCCTATCTCGAACTAAATCGAATCTATCCTTACATATGTAGGTATAGATTCCATGGGTTTTCTGTTCATTCATGCAGGTAACGTTCAGTTTGACGCACTTGTGTGACAATGATGATTCATCTGTTACTTCGTAAATGGAGAAGCCGTTTTAATGTGCTAAAATAATATTTGCCATAAATCACGATCTCTTCTACCATATTTCTAATTAATTATGATCTAACGTTATCCTAAAACGGAAGCTTGCACGATATAGGAAAGAGAAAAGAAAAAAAAAGAAACGTATATACGAGAGTTTCCAGCTTTACCAAAAAAAATATCTCTTAATTTGTTTTAAACTAAAGCGAGTTTGACGTAAAAAAACAACTTTTACTTATTGACCATATAAGAAAAGAAAAGGAAAACTGTTAGATTAATATAATTGAATATAATTATTTTACATTATTTTTAATTATTTCTTCGATATATTTTTTAATTAATTTAATTCTAATGCATAAACTATTGTTTTTACAATTTAAGAATATTTTTCAAGCTACATATTAGAATTTTGAAACCGGATGTTAGGTCATCTGTTAAGTTTTAGAACTTTGTAATAACCTAATTAGTGTGTAAAAATTATATTAAATGATGCAAAAAGTATAATAAATGATATCGATGTGTTATATTTCGTAATGCTTTTTATAATCCACTTTCAATGCAACGTATTAGCATGAAGCACTTTAAACGTGCGAGATAATAATTATCTCATATTGTTTTTTATAATACTTATGAGAATCTTACGTGTTATTACATCAAAGGAATTGTTTAACCTAAACGATAATAAAAAGAAAGATACAAGTATAATTACGGGATATTTCGAAACAGAAAATACCTCGCATACTTTTTAATATATTCTTCTCTTCTTTTTTTTTATTTTCTTTTGCTGGAAATATGAAAATATTCAGGACTTATTATTACGGAATAAAAGAATGGCCTGAGTTAAAGAACAACATAAAAAATTATAATCACTTCTATTCTCGGTTTGATCATTAATAACCAAAGGTTAATGACGATAATTATCATTTTTTAATAATCTTTAACTCAAAAATGATTCAAACAAATCGATTCTAGTATGCAACACATCGATCATTTGTATTTAAAAGAAATAAATGAGATAAAATGTTGCATATAGAATATTGTAAATACTTAATGAAATTTTTAAATTCATTGCATATTAAAGATCCAATAGGAAATACTAGAAAAAGTCGTAAAATTTTTAGATTAAGAATTCTCAAATAAATTTGTTCTTTAAGGAAGAATTTTAAAAATCGAATCGAACGATATTATATAAAAAGCTTAACAGGTTTTTTTATGATTAAATTTTATTATCTCAGAAAACTATAAATTAAAATAATACAGAAGACAAAAAAAGAAGAAAAATGTAAAATATACTTCGTATAATCGAACGAGCACGAGAAAGTGAAGGAAGATACGTCACATGCGTCAGAGATATTTCATAAATGGGTTAACCTACTTATGAGAAGAAAGGTCTCGACAAATTTCGTCTGTTCGTCCTGAGAATCGGTTCTTTCTCCTTTACCAATTGGATAATATTGACTATTACGTTAAAAACCCAAAGAATATTTCTAGATAGCAAAAGGGAATGAACATTTGCTCAAAGCTTACGTAATACGAACAAGCTAGTCGACCGATCTATGGCTAAGCAAGGCGTGTCATTTAAAGTCATCCGAAGAATTTCAAAATCCTAACTCTTTCGACTTTTGTACGAGAAAGTTTACCAGCATATTTAACATTCGAACCTGAAAGTAATGTCTCATAGACGCATAACATCACCGATGCCAAATCAGTTAAATTATAAAATATACCTGTTTTTATGCGCCTATATATTGACTTTCTCTTTCTTTTCGTCCAAAATTTATTATATTATATTTCCTGTTTTAATTACCTTTATCTTTTTTCTTAATAATCAAATTTTTAATCGATTGAATACATAAATACTTGCAAATTTCGAAAGTAATATTTAATGATATATCAATTTCGCAAGAAAACATCAATAAAATTAAAAAATTATTGACTATTATATTATATATGTTCGCAATTCTGATGTGTCGCGTCGCGCCATACGACTATTTGAATTCGAAAGTTGAAAGAAGTCTAATGCGCATGCGTCACTTTAAGCTCGTCGCTCTTTTAGTCAAACAAGTGTTTCATATTCGTGTGACTTAATTAAACGTAAGATATTTACGAGAAAGGATTTATTTTCTATGTTAAATTATCCTCGTTTAATTTACGTATTCGTCTTTTTATTTTTTAGATACGAACAGAAAATACATTATTGGAAATAATTTTTACTAGACGAACGTTGGAATCACGTAGTTGCGCGCGTCATGTCGTCTGCTACACAGCTGTTCCGACGCCAAGGAAAAAGGCGCAAAATTCGTATTTTTTTCAGTGTTTCAAATTTTGTTATGATTTAAATTGTGTTATGATTTAAATTTTGTTATGATTGAAAAGCTTTGTCGGATTGTATACGATAAATCAATATTAAGCAATATTTTAATTGAAATAAATTATTCGTTAAAAGAGAAACTTTTATACAAAATCTAATCTTTAACAAATTTTAAATAAAGCGCTGTTAGTGTATTACGTAAGTTTGATAAAAGAACATAAGACGAAGGTTTATGATTGCAACACTTATCTCGATGATCTTTAAAATAAGAATGTTTTATATAATCTTTCAAAATTCCAATAACTTTTCAATGACCTTTTTTTCGAAAAAAATGTTCAACTTTCCTGAATCATCTTTCTAAAATATTACGATGAAAATTTAACTGATTCCAAAGCTATAAAAACGCGTAATCGATGATACACTCCATTGTTTAATTAAATGCTTGACTGGTTTAGGTTATGTTTAAACGACGGGAAAGATTTCCCTAAAACTGAATGAAACCGACGACAACAACTTTATCGATTGTAAATTAAAATTAAATGCTATAACTTAAAAATTCTAAGTAAATATTAAATCAACGTAATCTAAAAGTTATTGTTGATTGATATGATACATGCTCGAAACATGACTCGTTCAAATAAAAAACGAATAAGAAAACTTACTTGACATTGTTGTACGTTTGAAGTTAGAACGCGTTCGATTTCCGCTCGTGATTTGGTAAACGTCGTTGAAAGTTTCTTTCTTATTTGAGAGAGATGTCCGAACTGGCACAGTTTTTCCGCACGAGCACAGAGCCGACTCGACCCTATACACGCCATAGTGAAAACAGTAGTGAGTCGAGCCGGCCAACTTGGAAAGACTTTCGAGCTAGACTAGTCCCCACCGATATTTTCCTACGAACACTTACCCCTCTCTTTCTTTCATCCCCTCCCTAACTCTCTCCACTTCTTCATATCCCTTTCCTTTTCCCCTACTTCAATCTCTTTTTCAATGCACGTTTCAAACGTTGTTAATGCTGTCGTTTTTTCTTTTCCTCCTCTTCCTTCAACGCCTTCTTTATATGAAAAAGAAGTTTATGTATGAAACATTGCTTCTAGTTCAGTGACGTTCCGCGACTCACTAATTTTATCAATGTGGTTCGATCGCAAACCGCAAGAAACCCACAGACGTATTAACGCACGTTCTCATTTTCCGTAAGAACCAATTGAGAGTAACGTTTAATTATTTAATGGCTTATTTATTTTGAAGGGAGATCAATATCGAATATGAAACTGTGCTCGTTCGATAAGTGATCGTCGATTATGATTTATTTCTACTGGGTTATTTGTATTCTTTAATTATTACAATTATTACTTTGTCTTTTTGTATATATATGTGTACCTTTTTTTTTCTATATGTATATATGTTGTTATTACTTTTCCCTTCTATGAGTTGAAAGCAGACTTTTTACAATATCTCCTGTCAAAACCCACCCCTTTCATAGACATCCTGATCTCCCCTCTATTCAAGTATTAACCATTCCCATTGTTGCTTAACTTTATTTTTTTCAATGAGACCAAGCTGTTTATATATATATATATATATATATATTAAAAGTACTTTAAATTTTATTATAATCATATGATAAAAATGATAGTCTTATAGAAGCTTGTCATTATCCTAATATCGTGTTTACTTCATCTTATAAACTTGATTTACAATATTAATATTTGGCTAAAATTCATCGCCTTTGGAAAGATCATTGTTAAATCTGTTCACTAAGATCTGTGGCATCAAATTTGTTTCTTCGAAGTTAGAATATTCTCTTATCGCACAATCTGTATTATTTTTGCTTTCCGTTATGTTGAAATTATATTCTTGTGGCATATCCCCATGATTTCTGTTAACTGTATGCCATTGCGACATCATTTCTCTAAGCGGTTGCAAATTACTTGCATTTTGTTGAATCTTTTTCAACTCTTCATTACACAGTTGTTCGATTTCTGCCAATCTTCGTTCGTAAGCTTTGGCAACCACCTGACGATGCATGTTATAACGTTTCTCTGCTTGAGCTAATGCTAAAGCGTCCTGATATTTTGCAAGCTTCTTCTCATATTCTAATATTGTAAGTTCTGTTAACGCTTGCTCCGATGTTATATCTACGATACAGTCTACAAAAACCATAGACTTTGTATACCATAATAATATTCATTATAGAATAATATTACCTATGTCATTAGAAAGAGGTGATTCGGCTGCGTATGCAGATGCAGCTGCACGTGCAGCCGCATTAGCTTCTTCTAATGCTAAAATATCACTTTGCTCTCGTAACCTTTGAAATTCTTCCCTTTCTTTTCTCCAGAGAGTAGCTTCTTTTTTTAATTCCTCTCTCAAATACACCATCAATTCGTTTAATGAATTAATACGCTCTCGAAGAACATGACTGAGAATAGAAATATAGAAATAACTAACAAGATATCAACAATCATTTATCATATAATAGCATTTAAAAGGAAATTCTTTCATAATAAGTACTTTATATATTTGGATTCTTCATTTTCATTATTCTCAAATTCTTCATAATTTGTATTCGATGATGGTAAATTATCTGGTTCTAATATAGCTGATAATTTTTCAAATGTATTATCATACACAATATCACCATTCTCAGTAGTCTCTATATTTGGAAGATCCAAAGTTAAATTAAGTTCGTCTCGAACTTTTTGATCTTGTTCATTTTCATAATCCTCTGAACTTTCGTTTCTATTATCGAAATCATTAACAGAAGTTTTGCTACTGAAGGATCTGTCCGTTTGTATTTCTGACGAGGAAACATGCTTGTTTTCCATCAGGAATATTCGTAATTTTTGTCTTTTATACACCTAGATAAAAATTTGTTCGTCTATTGCGTGAATAGTTAAATTCGATCTCGATCGAAAAACACTCGATCGATGTTCTCTTGTTTTTCCTACAAAATAAAGAACAATAAATTCACATCTAATTAATTCCAAAAGTCATTAATTTAAAACAATATATTTCTCGTTAAAGTATAAAAAATTCGTCTTTTCAAATTCGTTTAATTATTACATTTTCTTTTTTTAAGTCGTATAATAAAGATCATTAATTTCAATAACATTGATATCCTAATAATTATTATGTTCTAATATAAAATATTATTATTATTATTATTACTACTACTTATGCATATAGATTTGTACATATATATAAAAATAATATTAAAATTGTTCTGCACCAGGCGTTAGGAAACATAAGTTCATATAAAAATATATATTTAGAAATCACTTATTAAACACAAATTTAATAAGTTTATATTCATTTAAATATTTATAAAAGCTTAGGCATTTGCTTCAATGTCGATATATCTAATATTTTACTGGGACAACTATTTCGAGGTACTTGCGCATACGGATATTGTTGCGTTGCTGGATTATGTTTAATGTTTGGTGTTTTCAGATCCGTTTTTAGGGATCCTTCCAGGCACATCAGATTATCATCTGCAAATTTATTTTCAGTTATTCTTCGTCATAATTTTTCAGCATTACTAAAATGTTTATAATGATATTTGAAAACAATATAAATCTTTTACCTTCAATTTGTAAATTATTTTTTCCTGGAAGCAACTGATATCTTTCTAAATAACGCATTGTAGCAAATGATAAATTAGTCCCTTGCATATTACTTAACATAACTTGTTTTAAAGATGCAGATCCCTGCTTTTGTGTTGTTAATTCAGCAAGTTGCTCGTTACTTAAATATTTTAAAGCTAATGCTTCCATGTGCATACTTGTATTTCTTTCAGTTATACCACTTGTAGCACGAGTTATATTTGGTTGAAAATCCAATCGTGGATAAAATGATGAATCAAATTCTACTCTACAAAAAGAATATTATATAATAACATATAGCGTACAAAATACATAAATAATAATTATATAACAGAATACATTAATAAAAATGGATATCTTATTTGTTAAGTAAATCTATAAAATGTCATAGAAGAATGCATACTTTCTTGTATTCATTTTTTCCATTGATTCAGGTTTGTCTACTAAGCTAATACCAAGTTTTCGTAACTGTTCTAAAGTAGCAACCTTAACGTTATCTAATATTGCTTGATTTTCAATTTCATCTTGTTCTACATTGTGCCTTGTTTTTACATCCTTTGAATCGGAAGGATCTACAGTAGACGAATTCTGCAAAATTTGATTAACTTGGCCTAAAACTTTATTATAAAAAGTCCATCCAACTTTAGATGTTCGTTTAATCTTATCACTCTCCTCATCGCTAGAATATTCTTGCATGTCGACATGAATACTCGGTTCAGGCGTTATGGGAGGTATTACGTTTATTTTAAAATCGCCGCTATTTAGCACCAAACTATCTTCTACATGCCTATGCGTTTTAGCAAAACCATCTGATTTGTCACATATGTTTTCATTCTTTGTTTCTGTGTATTTTTTTGAATTATTAAGTATATCATTTGTCGTACATTGCTCGTAATTATAATTAGATAATGTCGCATCTTTATTAGTAAGTCTTTGCATATCTTCCTTTTTTGTTCTTTGTTTTTCATCATCTATCGATGAATATTGTTGCTTTTGTGTAGGCAATTTATTTGAATTTTGATATACATCTTTATTCGGTTGAGAAAATTTATCTAATTTTTCTATAGGAACACTTCGTGCATTTTGATTATCTACATAATTTCGTTTATCCTGTTGATCTTTCATGGAACAACTTATATTATAATTACTACTATGTGGTTGACTAGAAGATAAATAACTTTCTGAATCTTCTACTATATTTTCTAATTGTCCAACAGGAAGTCTCGTGAAACAATTTCTCTTTAGAGTTTCACAAGTCTCCTGTAAATGTTTATTATTTTGTCTGTTAACAGGGTCATTTTGTTGTAATTCCTCCTTTTGATGATCTTCGTAGTCTACTACGATAGGATTATTTTGAACAGTAAATTCAAAACTTGTCATCACACCGATAGATACTTGCTGTTCCATTACACCTTTCTCTGCATGTTGTTCGGATAAAAGAAGTTCTGGTTGATTCCTAATTCTAATATCTTTACTACTTTCTATGTTTCTTTCTATAACATTGGTACTTTGACAAGCATTCCTTTTAATTGTTTGATTTTGCGTCGTTTGATAATTGGAAGCATCTATAGATTCTGCATGAATGTATCCATTTTGCTGTACAGTTTGCGACGAACAGACGCACTTCTTTTTGTCCATTAAAAGTTCTTTCTGCATTTTTAAAAGATTATCTACTTGTGATTGCAAAGATTGAATCTGTTCACTTTGTGCATTCACCAATTGCAATAAATTTTTAATTGTTTCTTGATTTTCCGTATTATTATGATGATGCATCGGATAAAAAGGTGGTGGAAAAGGATACGTAGTCATGTCAAAGTATGGATATGGATATCCTGGATGCGACATCGGTGGAAATTGATTATTAGGAAAAACATTAGGAGTAGTTAAATCATGTGCATGCGGATGGCTTTCCGTATTATTTACATTGACTTGCGCTTGCATACAATTTTGAAGAACTAAATCTTGTTTACTTGTAGAAGAGTATGATGGTATACTTTTGTTATGATTACGATTATCGTAATAAGCATTCGTATCTTGTTTAGGATTATTTTGAAGTCTTGTCCTCTCATTATAGTCTGGATAATCTTTACTACGATTATGTGATGTCGCAGTCTTAGTATTAAGTGAATAATTATGCGGTGTACGTGGTCTTGAATGATCCTGTTCTCTTTTGTGAGTATGAACATCTCTTTTTAAGATTTTATTACTATTATCACATGAATCACTATTCCTTTGTACAGAAGTTACAGGATTATAGGAGTAATCATGTTGAACTTTGTGCGAGTTATTCATCTCATCGACTCTGTGATTGGAAGTCTTCGAAAAATTGTGTTGTCTCCAAGCAGCATATGAGGCATGTTTGTCGAATGAAGGAGAAGCAGAGACAACAGGTTTCGCACTTCTATTTTCCATAGGTTTATCCAAAATAAGTGATACTTCTGGTACTGATGAAACTGCAAAATTCTACATATGACATGTTTTACCCATTTATAATCAAATTTTAAAAAATGTTTAAAATGACACTAAGAAAATGTTTGTACCTCAACTTTCGTAGCAGGTTTAGGTGTAATTCTTGGCTCAAATTCTTCTCCATCGTCGTCACCAGTAAATCGACGTTGCATATTTCAATTTTTTTGCAATAACAATATTAAAAATAATTTATGTAACACTCAGTTTTTATGCTAATATGTACCATGCAAAAAATTATATTTCAAAATTTCAAATAACGTACTCTCAACAACGGTACACCATTAGCTATATTAAAATTTCACTGACAGAAAATTAATATCCCGCGCGAGATCGTTTCAGTTTATAGCTTCAATATAATTGGTCGATAGCTGCAACGCGATTGGTCGATAGATCGATTTATCTCCATAAATAAGAATTTCAATTTTTGAATTTCGAAGCAAATTAATATCAAAATTAAATACAATAATGATTAAATATGATTAAATTCGTTTTCTACATAATAATATGAGTTTGTAAATGAATCGATCAGTGTGCTAATTGATGACGATAACAAATTCGACGAATAAGAAACAACAGATACTTATCAAAATAATATATTACGATATAAAAACTAGTCAAAAGTAGTGTTACATAAATAAACTTGCTAAAAAGAAAAAAAGAAAAGAATTTTGCTACGAAATCACCGCAACTTGTCATACGATCGATTGCATTTCACCAATAAGAAATGTGACCTAAAAGAATTCACAAGATGAATTAAACTTCATATTCGCTGATTGGCGAATAACATGGAACAATATCAAATAATGATAAATTCCCTAAAGAATAAACGCTGGTTAGTCTTTGGATTGACCAACAATATTTCGATTATCCGTTTACATATCATGTGACCTTTTCTCATTTATGCAAACCTCAGTAATATTTAGCTCACGATTCTCACAGCAAAACAATAACAAACCCTTGTCTCTTCTTAAAGAAATAAGTGAAGGTAAAATCTTTCTTCAAGTGTGTGATTCGGCGTATCAGGTGTCAAAAGAAGTTTAATTGAAATCTTTCGATATCATCTAGCGATTGATTAACAACAAGGATCGATATTTCATTAGTAAAAGGAAATAATCTTTCGATGAACATGCGATGTTGTCGGTTATAGAAAATACTTGCTGACGAAAGTCTTGGTCATCGTACATGGATATCGCAAAAGTAGATGGTCCAGTATGTAAACCTTTCACGCAGGCATTTATCCAGAATGTTTAATAGACTGTGCAAACTAGTGTTCGGTATTATTATATACCCGATGTTAAATAATATTGACAATTAAGTGTTTTAGATTAAATCTAAGATTGAATATTGACATCATATAAAGCAGTGATTAATACGCGCGTCCCCCGACCACGCGTGTCTCGTTAGACATGCGCTTTTTATACTAATTTAATTTTATCTAATATTGTTTGTTTGTTTTTTTATTTTTCTCTCTATAGATGTTATGCGACAAATTTTTGTCATTTTCTTTTTCCTACCCCTAAAATATCGATTAAATAAGTGACATTTGCAGAGGGAGTTGTTTAGAATAATCAAGAGTTTTTTTAAAAATTCTTTTAACTCAAATGTGAAAGAACTAGTATCCATTGTCTCTACTGTGTGTATATAAATAAACTATACTACAGGCTTGAGTAATATATAGGTATGTATTGTTTATATTATATTTACATATATATACACATAGATATATATGTATATAGATTTATAAATATAATAATAAATAATAATAAAATATATATATACATATTTCAAGAATTAAAAATTTGTATAAATACAATACGTTATGTTGACACAGTGAAATATTTATGGTTTCGCGAATGGAAGACGTTTGTTATCCAGAACTCTTATTGGATATTAAAGATAACACAATGGATAGTATAGTGAAACATGAGCCTCCGCAAGAAATGGGTCCATCTTCTGCCTCTGTTCCAATACCTGGAGGACATAGAGGAACCAGAGGTATCTACGACCAATTTTCACCTTCACCACTTCAAACTTCTATTTGGAGTAATAGACCAGAAAATGTTGAATCTCCCTTCCAAATGGATCCAGAATTGGAAATATCTTGTAAAATGGATGATGATGATATATTTCAAGTGGACAAATCTGACCTCATAAATGGACCTACACTTGCTGAATTAAATGCTAATGACGATACGCTTCTAGGAGATTTAAATTTTGATGATTTATTATTGCCAGAAGAATATATTCAACCATTAAGGATTGGATCCAATGTCGCTTCTGGCAATTCTTTGTTTAATAGCAGCGGACCTGGATTTGCATCCAGTAGCTTTCCACAAACTGGTACCGCATACCGAAGTTCACCAGCACATACAAATACTACTGGATTTCTATTAAGCAGAGATATTAATATAACAAATAATATGGATGGTCCCAGTTCTCCTATTTTTATCAGTCTAGGAACTAACAATGTTGCAGGTTCTTATAGATTATTATTTTTTTCATTAAATTTAATATACAGTCGTTATTTATTTTTTCTAATTAATATTATTTGCCGATACTTTTTAGGTAGTTCTACTGCAAGTTCTTCTACTTCTCCTCTTGCTGTAACAAAATCAAGTGGACCATCTGCTCTCCATGAACTATTAATGAAACGAAATGAAAATTCATTGAATAATCCAGTAACTAGCCCAGCTGATACAGCATCTGTTACGGGTAGTAAACCTAAGGTTTCTAGGCTCTCTATGTCTGCACCGACACAATCCATGGGTTTGGAACAAATTTGGGCTCACAGAGAACCACGACAACATCTTTTAAGCACCGGCAGTCTTAGTTTAGTTGAAGCAGGATCTACGAGTAGTTTAAGCACAGGTGGTGCTCTTAGTCCAGATCCACTTGGTTATTTAGATCCCCTCAGTCACGACGAAGGATACGAAGATAGTGATGACGACAGCGACCATTATGACGATTACAGCAGCGATAATGGTATTTAAAAATATATTAAAAGACGTATTGTGTTATACCAAAATAAAATAAAGGAAAATAAATTTGATCTCTATAATTTTTTAAGAAATATAACGATATTTCTTTTACAGATACCGGTGGTAGCGATGGAGAAGACCAAAGCTTAGGCGACTCGGCTGACATAGGAAGGGAGGGTAAACACAGTAAAAAGGAAAGATATTTTTGGCAGTATAACGTTCAAGCCAAGGGTCCCAAAGGTCAACGTTTAGTTGCAAGATCACGACTGGAAGATCCTCACGTATTAAACGAAGCTACAGACCCTGTGTTCAGTCCACATTGTGCTCTAAGAGGTATCAAACACAGTGGTAAGGCACGTAAAGGGGATGGCAACGATCTTACTCCAAATCCAAGAAAACTTCATAGCATTGGAAAAGAATTAGATAAGCTAACACGCGTTATTAAAGTTATGACCCCTGTCTCCGAACTTCCTTTCCCAGCGAGGCCTAAAACACGAAAAGAAAAAAATAAATTAGCTTCTCGTGCGTGTCGTCTTAAGAAAAAAGCGCAACATGAAGCTAACAAAATAAAATTACATGGTCTTGAACAAGAGCACAGTTGAGTAAAAAGATTTAATTATGATTTATATCAAATGTTTATGATTTTTTTTTAACGATAAAATTTTTTTTCTTTTTTATCACAGGACGATTAATCCAAGGCATCTCACAAGCAAAACAAACATTAGCAGCTAAACTAACGGAACCTAATCCTGAAAATCAGGAAGAACTAACAAGACAAATGGAAAAATATTGCAAATTGGCTACCAGTTAGTACAAAATAACAAGATAATTATTAATATTAAAATAATCATATCCAAATATCGTTTTGATATTCTACTATTATTACAGAGATACGCATAGCAAACCATTCAACAGACTTTGTCAATGAAGTGTTAAAGAAGGTCAAAGCTGGAGTACCTGATGGTGGCCTTGATGATTTTTAATATAAATGAATCTTTTTTTTACACTTATGTTTATACTTATGTACAGAAGATTGTTAGAGAGAAATCGAGAGAGAGAGAAAGAGAGAGAGAGAGAGGGAGAGAAAAAAAAAAGAAATTATGCTTTTACATTAGGACAGCTTCATTTTGTTTTTTTTTTGTGAAAAATGCGCTAAGGAACACACTATTGTTAATTTATTGATTAATGTGAATATATATAATCGCTATGTTATAATAATTACAGGTAGAAAATCAATATTCTTAAGAGAATCGCAGAATCGATAATTTTGTGTACTCAGCTTTTCTAATATGATACTGTCTCTACATTTTTTTGTTAAAGACTGTTTGTTCTTTGTTATTGTACATAGTATTGGTTCAACTGTACATAATATTTTTTTTTTAATCATAATCAAACAGGAACGATGTACCTTATTTATGCAGTCAAACTGACCAGTCACCGAGAAAAAACAACCTGTAATAAAATTCTTTTATTCTCTGTAATAGAATAGAAATATTTTTTTTATTCCTATATTTATATTGTTTACCATATTCGCTTAAATGCATATTTTTATATGTATGAATAGATACATACATACAATTGCACATTTTAAACAAGAAAAGAAAACATAATGATTCATCAATAAGGATAATACAAGTATATCTCCTTTGTTATGTATTTGTTTTTTCTTCTAAAAGGGAAAATGTTAACACCTCGTGTAATATAATCTTGACAATATATTACATAATCAAAGAATTCTATTATCCTTTGTGTATTAAATTAGCTAAACATTAAATCTCATTTGAAAACGGTTCAATATTTTTCGAGATAAAATAATTATTGATTGAAATACAATCGAATTACTTATTTTTATATATATATATTTATATATGCACTTTTTTATCTCAAAGGTAGATAAAAAAAAAGATCATTATTTAATAAATAAACGATCTTAGAGAGTATAACTAGCTTTAAGAATAGTTTCTATTGGTTCATTCTTATTGGTTTAAATATATCTGAACAGTGATTGGTTAAGATTTTATAGGATTAAAAACACTTGCTGCGCAAAACTAGATTTTTAATGTTAGATAGAATGAGATAGAAAAAGGTAGGAAGAGTGAATAGTGTTTGTGTCCTCTGTAAAAGATTTGCGGTATGTACCGAGTTAGGTTATTCGGTTCGAATCAAATTTTAAAGTAACTATGCTGATAATAAGAAAAATATCTTGAGTGATTATTATTTCTATTATCTAAATAATGGCAGAAAATCTGTCGAAACGGCCTTCTAAAGGAATCTTGAAAACTTCCAGCAGTTTCGATAATCCAGAAGCGCCTAGGTAATCTTTTATTATATTATATACTATTATACATTTAATATCACATCACTTTTTTGTTAAATTAAAACGATAATTTGACTTCAAGTTTTCTAGGAAGGATTTATTAAATGAATAATATAACTTTATATTCTATTAAAATACGTTTAAATCAATTATTGTTCTTTTATTTCAATTTCAAATTCAAATGAATGAGTTAATATTTATTTAATTAAGTATTAAAAATAATGTTGACGACATAAACATGACTCACTTCATATACTCTGTTAGCAGTTCTTACGTGCACCCTTTTTAAATGAAAATCATTGAAATTACATGCCATAACTATCACAATAGTTCATTTAAGAGTGTACTATTGTTATGTAAATTTGTACCTTTTTCTATCAATGCAATAATACGTAATTAATAATGATTGAAAACATAACATACAAATATGATGTTTTTAATTTTTCTATATAACAGGAAATATTTTATATATATTTTTTTTTATAGCAAAATAATATGTTATTTAATTATTTTCTTTTTATAGACCAAGTAAAGAAACAAAATGGGATGAAATGAACATTATCGCCACTCTTCATCCACCCGATAAAGATTATGGCCATATGAAAATAGATGAACCTAAAACCCCATATAGTTATGAAGGCCTCGGTAATGAACATGAATTAGATGAAATAGATACTGTTGCCATTGCGACTAAGTAAGTTCTCTCAGTTGTATAAATGAATACATATCATTTGGATTTAAATTATTTAATATTTTCATTTTCAATTCCTTATTGATTTAAGATAATTAATGAAGTTTATACGTATATAAATTAAAAATTGTTAAAAAATTATTTATTCGCATTTAGATTAGCTGAAGGTACTAAGCCAAAAATTTTTGATGAACCAAGCGAGGATGAGGATGAAGAAGAAGAAACACCAGAAGAAAAAGGTAAAACAATTTGAATTTTTTTAAATAATAATTTGGAAAAAATTATAAACGAAATTCTACAATTTTAAAAATGTATAGAACTCATTTAATATAAAAGGATTTTATTATTATTTATAGAAAAGAGAAAAGCATTTGAAGCAAAAAGAAAAGGTCATTACCGTGAATGGCATGCTGTACAATTAGCACGTAAGCAGCTATTGGAACAAGATGAAGACGAAGACGAAGATGATGAAGGAGAGAATAAAAATGACAGCGATACATCATCGGAAGAAGAAAGTGCATTCAAAACACGTTTTAAGTGCATGCCGTCCTGTGATAGAAGAGAAAACAAATAAATAAATAAAAACAGAAGAAGAAGAATAAAAAGAAATCTTTAGTAATCCAATTTTATATCATAGATAGTTCTCTATGTCATCGTTTGTAAATAAATATAACAAAGAGATTAGATTCTTTTTTATAATTTCTCAATTTCAGTATATTACTGATTAAGTTGTTTTTTAACTTATATCTAAATTCTATTAAGAATGATTATAACATCATTATTATTTGATAATTCTTTACATGCTCATTTTTTTTTATACTAATTATATTTAGTGATTTATATATTCGTATTTATGTATTTCATTTATATATATATATATATATGCAGTGCAATGTCTATTAATTTTGTATATATGTACAATCGAAAATGATAATTTTGAATAACCGTGCATTTAAAACAACAGCAACTAATATTAATTAGAATATTATATTTTTGGTCTTTCATGTTGCTCCAATTAATAGAAATAATGTGACATTGAATCATTGTAATTAAATCACCATTTAACGACCATCACCAACTTCGTGTCAAGATTAGTACAAATTTATGCGCGTGCAGTATTGAATATAATAGAAAAAAAAGGAATACACTAATTTTTAGATGAATGCAGTTTGAATTTAATCGAGTATTCCATATTATAATGATTATAATCGTTCTTATGTATACTCTAAGGTAGACATAAACCATTGAATGTTAACAATGGACTGAAATATGTAATTAGAAATAACATAGTAAACGTAGAATAGCTTAAAACAATAACAACAAAACAAACATATGATTGTGACTAATTTAAAGAAAGTGTACGCATTGATATTAGAGTTGCCATTCGTTTAAAAGTTAAATAACAATTATATATTGTACAATGTATATCCGTCTGATAATTAGATACATTTTTATTCAAACGATAGTAATAATTAATACAAATTTATGATAATATATCTTTTATATTATTAGATTTGCAATTTATTCTTTCCCATAAAACGAAAGTGAATTAAATGAAAGTTGTGATTAACCATTTCCAGTTAAAATTTAAGCTATTTTGTAGTAGTATGCTTATTAATGGTATATTAACAGTATATTTAAACAGTTGCCATGCGTAGGAAGCAAAAAGATGTATTATCCAAAGATAAATAAATTAACTATCTAATTATTTTATTCTTATCTTTTTATTGAATTATATATATATATAATTATAAATTATGATATTATGTTATGTTATTTTCATGCTACGGTTGTATTAAAAACTAAAATTTAAACTAACGACTTCAACTAGCATTAGAATCGAGATTAACGTTTTCAAATTTATGTGAATTATTTCTGAATAATTAAAGACAAAAATTTAATTTTAATTTATTAATGCTTCGTAAAAGGTGTGTTTATTTTTTGCAAAAAGTTAATTGCCATTATCTTTAGAGTATACCAGAGATAATAATAAAATTATATCGTTCGAATATATAAATATATATACTTATAGAAAAATTCATCGAAATGTAGATAATAAAAGAAATGATTGAAAAATGTTTAATTAATTTTGTTCTCAATGTGTACATAAAACTATATAATAATAAAATTTTATTGATTCAATGATATTATGTACAAAAGCTTGTAGTCTTAATATAATAAAATTAGATAGGAGGACCGACAATTGAGATTTTTTGTTTTTTAAGCACAATATTATTAACATAACAATGATTATTAATACAATTATGAGATAAAACAGTCAGCAATAAAAGAAGATATATTACAATGCTGAACATTTTGCTATTATTGTTTCATGATTACATAGAAAATAGTAATCCCAACGTTCAAGTAAATGTCTAAATTTTCTATTTTACACAATTAACCAATTAATATTAATCGACAAAATGTATCTGTCTGCTGCGTATATGTGTGTGTATATGTTATGTTTATTTATATGTTGTGTGATCTTTCGTAGTGCCACATTATTCAGCTATAATTGTCTAGATGTCACAGTATATATACATAATTTATTTTATTCGTCGAGCACATAGAATATTAATTCAAGCACAGTATGCGTATCTTGACTACTTTGCACAGCTTTATGTAGAATTTGTATCAATTCATTGTCAAGACTATTCATATAGATTGGCGGTAACTTTGCACCTTCGCTGCCAGCTTCATATCCAACCTATATTCATTTATTAAATAATTTCAAGAATAATTATTTTTTCCCTATATTTAATAATTCAATTAAAACTTATTGAGTTATGACTTACGTTATCCGGATGAATAGTAGTCCTAACACCAATTTTGGTAAGACCTGCTGTCGCTAAAAGATCTAAAAGTTTAACTAAAGCCGCGCATGTTGCCCTCGCTATACTTTCCGATAATTTATTTATATCCATAGGATCGTGAACACCGTTTGGATGATCGTCTGACTGCACATTTAATTTTTTTTTCTTAATATAGTATAACGTAAAATTAATAAAATATTAAACATACTTTGATAATGAAAACTTCAGTCCAACGAATAAATCTACTGGTTCCTCTATAATCTGTAGCGTTATGAACTCTTATAGAAGGTACGCCATCCATTAATTGTCCATCGATAGGACTTTTAACTCTGTCAATGAATATATTGATGAAAATAAATTAAAATGAAAAAGTCCTACATGTAATGAATTAAAAATATCTATTAGTCCTACCCTAGATTAAACTGCACATCATTTTCTACCCATTTTATATTTACAGTTTCATCTGGTTCAGCTGCGCCTTGGCGTCCGCAACCGATAGAAAAATCATGCATATTTTTAAGAGCTGCTTTTAAGGCTTCCATTTTTTCTGGCATTATTTCTACCATTAAACCATCTTCTACTATGCTCGACTTAGCTGACAATCCCATTGACGACTTTAACGCACCGTTAATGACAATGAAACTTGCTCCAGTTACTGGAAATAAAAGAAAAAACAAAATGCTTACGTCCATATATATTTTGTTGATATATTATAAACGTAATGAACAAGTTGTACCTGTCCGTGGTTTATTTTGAATATTAATAGCTTGCGTTTGGTAACTGCTTTCATCTCCTGTATTAGTTTGTATACATACTAGGTGCGAATCTGCGGTGATACTAAAATTCGAAGCAAATGCCAAAACATGATCGTTAGAATTATTTAGACCTTTTATAACTTGATCATATCTATTTCTGGGAAACATAACATCTGTCGTCCTATTTTTCAAATGAATCGTTAATCCCCTGACACCTGGTAAAGTGTATCCAAAATTTCTAAAATCCGCTAACACTTTCATAACTGTATGTCCTATTTCAAAATAAAGTGCATCTCGAAATCTAACTGAGACTAGGGGACATGGATAGTAACGATATTCAGCACCAAGACGTAATACAAGACGTAATGGAAATACTTTAGCCCATGGTGTTTCCCATCTGATAAAAAAATATAAATTTATATATATATATATGTTCTCTTGATGTTAGTTTAATTAAATAATTGTATTTTAAAACATACCTATGAATTAAAAGTCCTACTAGAAATGGTGCCGGTGGTAAAACAATTTTTTGTAAACATTGTAAGGTTTGTCGAATAAATAAAAATCCTGCGTGTTCACGAGAGCCTAAAAGATTGCCTCCTTGATGTATCGAAACGGAAAGTTCTGTCATCGTATTTCCTGCATGTATTGTAATATAAAATATTAATAAATATTAATAAATAATTTGTGTAATTTCTTTAGAACAAAAAATAATATGCGGATATCAACCTTTTGTTGCTTCTATATAAATATGATTAATATACATAAGAAGATCTTTCGGTATTTGCGTTTCATCTGGTAAAGTTTCTAATAATAATATAATTTCGTCTTGACCAACACAGGCCAATCCCTTAGAAGTAACATTCCAACATATTCTGTTTACACAGCAACTTACTAAAAAATAAAAATAAATTCACAATAATACTATTTTTTTGTTCCTGTTACACAGATTATTTTTTCAACTTACAATTTGTTATTTTAACATATGCATAAAGATTTTTGTTAATAGCAAACATTACTGGCGGTTCACATTCATTTTTTAATGTTCTATAAAGAAGGTCTTGGTCGGTCACGTTATGATAAGAAATTTCTAAAAACATAAAATGAAGATTACGATAATTAGAAAATTATGAACTAATATTTTCAAATGATAATTATTTCAATTATAATATTTTTGCTTACGTCCTTTATGTATGGTAACTGTCGGCGGTAACAAATTAGGATCTTGTGGTATGTAACTATTAGTATTAGGATCCAAAGGCAGCAGGTTTTGTTTTTTACTTCCACTGGACATCGAAGAGGTGTCGGATGCAGATACTCGTTTGCTCCCTGTTTTCCGATAAGGTGGTTTTAAATCCCAAGATGAATCTAGTTCTGTCAGGTCACATCCAGGCCTTATTCCTATGTTTAGTTATTTGGGTGTGAAAACAAAACAAAAAGGATGGGGCAGGATTGATAAAATAAACGAGTATTTAAAGAAACTAAGAAAATAAAAAGTATATATGATGTGTGAGGGATTAACATAAATAAGATAAACAAAAAATAGAATAATAAACTTAACATAAATGGATGGAATTTATACACATGAATGATTTTGGGATTATATTCGCACGAGTTACATAATTATACGTACACACGTTTCTAAAATTACTAACAATAATTACAAGATTGATTGTAAATCAATCGCTCTTGTTTCAGACGTTCAGCTAAATAATATATTAATTTTTATTATAATTATATAGATAATAGTATGATTATTTTATATGGATTTTACTCACCATCGCTAAACATGACGGACTTAGATCCTTCCGAACGCTGCTTTGTACTACCTTCCCTTTTAAGAACACCAACAGGCACCATCACTGTTGGTGGTGGCGGCGGCAATCCACCTGCTAGTTGCTGTAAAGGTGGTATAGTTGAACAATATTCCATAGGATTATTTGGATTAGGTGGTCTTCCCTATAATCATTTATAAAATAATCCTACTATTAGCAATACGTAATTCTTTTCTATTTAAAAAAGATGCACTCCAAGTATAACATATCTATATGAGAATTGTAGGATTACTATATTTACAATCTTGATCACGCTACTCCCTATACTTACTTGAGGAGAGTTAACATCGCTATTGTTACCATAATTTACGCAATTTGTAGGCCAATTACTTGTCTCGTGTTGATTTTCAGCTACGAAAAATAAAAAACAAGATTATTAAAATATTTTTATAAGTATATCGAAACAAACAAATCATTTACCTTTCATTAAAAGTTGATAACAGGCAACACAGACTCTTGAATGGATATTACCTTGATATTCCAATCTGTATTTCATATTACAACATTTGTTACAGAGTACCTGCAACAGTAACAATAAATGTTTAAGATAAAGTATGTAATTTACATTTCATATAAGTTATAATTTACCTTCCCACAAGCACGACAATGATGACGTCGTTTAAGCACAGTAAATTTTATATCACATAACATACAACTAGAAGCATCACTATCAGGAATCCAGAAGGGTGGTTGTTTACCAAGTATTTTAATTGACTCTGTTAAAGCACTTTCTGTGAGATCGGCTGCTGTTTCTCTGCTGTTATTACCATTATTTCCTTCATTTTCCGACGTACCTTGCTGCTTGGAAGCGTTACTAGGAGAATCTGTATTTAATTTAATTCATTAATTATATGTTACATTTTATGTTGTAGAAATTTACAATGTTTGTATTTAATAATATATATCACACGATATAGTTAGTTTATAGATAAAAAATATAAAAAAATATATATATATAATGTATATACCTGTTGCAGGATGGTCATTCATACTAACTGTTGAAGCAATATCTAAAGTTTGTGGACGAACAGCTTTACTTCCTCCTTCAGTATTTTCGTTATTTTCTGTATTATTTTCTATGCAAACGTCTGTACTTTTCGTTTGTATATCGGTACATATATTAACGATATCGTTTAAAGTTTTATTACCTTGTAACTTATGACTTTTGTCTTTGGTATCATAACTAGTATTACCAAGTATTTGTAATTCGCTAATTTGATTATTATTTTGTTCCGAAGATGAGACTACATCTTTATTATTTTGTATCGTACACGCGTTACTTTGAACAGGTTGCACAATTTCTTCCGATTGCTCGGATTCATTATTTTCGACTCTAATAATATGCTTCTCTTCAGAAGATGACCAATTTTGTGTTTCGTTTGCTGATTGATTTTTTATCTCTGTATCCTTAACATATTCTACATTATCTACAGGATTTTCCAAGTTTTTAACTGTTACATTATTATCACTTTGCGTTTGTATTTGTCCTTCTTTATTTACAGGAATAATGGTTGTAAAATTATTCGATTTTGTCCTCGAATATCTATCATCATGTAAAATATTATCGGATACTTTTTCCTTTATCATATCCTGATTGTGTTTATTTGCGGAACTTCTTTCAGAACACTTTTCCGTTGTAACTTTTATTTCTTTTTCTACAAGTTGGCTATTGTCAATTTTATTAGTTGCTAAATGGATTTGTTTATCGTCCTTGGACTCTTTGTAAGAAAACGTATTATTACTTGTATTGTTCTCAGTTGTATTCTTATATCCTTCGGATAACAAGGCATTTTGTGGATGTACTGCACCTTCTGTTAAATTTTCTTCTATTTCTAAAGTCTCTAAATATTTATTTAATTCTTCTTCCGATAAATCATCGTTTATATTATTAAAACCAACCGGCTTTTGCACAGAATGTACAAGATTCTTTGATTCATGAGAATTCGACGGTAATGTATTCATATCAATTTCATGAGATTCGTTAATTTTCTCCATGGTTATTTCATTAGAAATGTTCATTGCTTCGGTTTTAACTATTATATTAGTATACAATTCATCTGTTAACTTACACGCATCGTCTAATTCTGAAAGTACACTTTCCGAAGCACTATCATTAATTTTCTTATCTTCAAATACACGAATATGCTCGTATTGAATATTCTCTTTATAAGGTTGAACAATTGGTTCCTCTTGACTACTTTCTACATGTGATTTTGGAACTTGTGATGTATCCGTATTAACAAATTGATTTTTATTTTCTATTATATCTTGATTCAAGGATAGAACAACACTTGCTTCCACGTCATTGTGCACTTCTTCGACTACCTTACTTTTATCTGTCGTAATTTTAGTTAAACTGTGATCAGTAACCTCAGTATTTATATTAGATACAATTTTTTCTTCAGTAATGGTATCGGTTTGTTTCTTAGGCCTAATCTCTTGTTGTTTATCCAACATACTGTCTACATAATCCAAACTTATAGTTGGCGCGTTAATATATTCATTTAAACTATTAAATACATTGCTAACAGTAGGCTTGATATTTGGCTGATTTAATTTTTTGTCGTATCTGTTTTGTAGAAGTTGTTGATTGTTGTTACTATTTTGTTGTTTAGTCAATAACGTCTGCGATGTGTTATTGTAAATGGTAATAGAAATAGGTTCAGGATCCTGATGATACCAACATACTGTCTACATAATCCAAACTTATAGTTGGCGCGTTAATATATTCATTTAAACATTAAATACATTGGCTAACAGGGCTTGAATATGGCTGATTTAATTTGTTTGTCGTAATCTGTTTTGTAGAAGTTGTTGATTGGTGTTACTAATTTGTTGTTTAGTCAATAACTCCGCGATGTGTTATGGTAAATGGTAATAGAAATAGGTTCAGGATCCTGAATAGAGATACATTGTTTTTGTGTAACTTTATGATCGCTTGTAGAATGTTCAGCGTGAAAGTGATTTATTGAGTCGGTACATTTTCTAACCGAATCATCCTTGTGGTAATTATTTTGAGGTAAAATAATGCTCTTGTCGAGCGATGACTTACTCTCCGCAATAACATTAGTTTTATTCTCATGCTTTCCACCAAATGACAATACTTCAAAGTCGTGAATTAATTTGGCAACATCAACGCTGGTTACATTGCGAAACGAAGATTCTATACCACACCTATCCACATTTAACGTAGCATTGGTTAGAGGAGAGGTTACAGATGCTATTTGCTGCGCAAAATCTGAAAAATCAAATATATTATTCTAATTACGTTGTGTATCAAGATTGAAGTACACGTTTAAAGAATGAAAAGAAAAAATATGCTTGTATAAAATATGTATTGTAATTGTTATTAATCAACAATAATTGTATTAATAAAATTGACAGTGAATTTAATCAATTTCATTAAGAAACTAAAGAAATAAATTTAAAAACGAATAAATAATTAGTAACATTTGTTACCTTCATTAAATTCGAAGTCGTCAAGAACTTTGTCCAAATCAATAGCAAATTTCTCCATTGTATAAATCACTGCTTTTTATAGGATTAGTACCATGTAGAAAACAGGTTTAGAAGATTTTTGATAGTAAAACATGTAGTAACAGTGTCAAAGGCGCAAGTACGATGTACACTGATACTCGATACGTATATATGTATGTACGTATGTACGTATAATGTGTCTGTATATATATAATTAATTTTTTTGTAAACACGTACGAAGAGATAATGAAGAATATTATTTTTTGATAATATATGTCCTAAAGTCGAACTTTATATTATTACAATGATAAATAAATTTTCTGTATTATAAAACGTATGTGTGTATATATATATAAAAAAAAAATAAATAAAAATAAAAAAAAATATAACAAATATTACAGTCCAATATCTTCTTTTATTCTTTTAAAACACTTCTACTCGTTCGATAAGAAAGTGAAAAATATCATTTTTATATTGTCAAAATTGTTATTGCACAATGAAACTGTTGAATTTTGGAAATTGAATATTAACGACTTCAACATCACGTGGACTATTTTTCAATGTTAAATATAATGGTAACCTATTTACGTTGTCAACTGTCATTTTACAGCGGTTGTCATTATATAGTACAGCTCACTATTATACCACTTAGTTAGGTCATCCCTTGCGGCCTACCGTGATGCCAAATCGTACAAACTCATGCGCTGCAATCTCGTGCTCCACATTGGCGCGAAATTTAAATCATTTTTTATTATTTAGGGTTAAAACGTAAATGATATTCAAGTTATGTAAGTGATATATGTATCTAATCAATAAATTAAGACAAAAATAATTAAATTTCTTTAGATTATTTTTTAAGCAGTAAAAAATACTAACTCGTATGGGAAAATATACAAAACAATATTCACAAATATTATTATATACAAATCATTCTTTTACCATTAAGGATTCTACTCCTATTGTACGTATATAATATTTTTCTTTTTTCTGTGTATATTAATATAATATAAATTAAAAAAAAATGTATGTGCTACATTTAAATATTTTCAAAAATGTTCACAATAAATCGTTTTATATTTATAATATATTTAATTAACTCTATAGTGATAAAAATCCATAATCAGGCGACTGATATTGATTCCAGAACATAATGTAATTATATATATTAATAACATTATTGGTAGAGCGGAAAAAATGATGTGTGTCTTGTGAAGTATTTCAACACCTAAAAAAAAAAAAAGAAATATCTTTAATATTATACTTATATGAAATATTTAAACAATGAACTTATAAATACTGTATTACTTACTTGTATAGCCCAAAAAAGTAATGTATACGTAATATATAACGGATATAAACCAAAGCGTATTACCAACGAATCGTGCACCAAAAACATTTGAATTTACGAGGCCTACAAAATTGTTTTATTGTTTTTAATGTAACACATATAATGAAATTATTCTTGCTTTCAATTACAACATATAAATTCAGACTGTCTTACCATTATATATAAAAAGTTGTAATATGTGAAGTATTATTAAAGGTGGAAAAAAAGCATTCAAGTGAATATCAAATGCATATCCCCATTCGACATCCTGACTTCTATCAATTCTTAAATACCGATTAGTTACAAACCTATATATATATAATAAAAATATATTTTATTATAAATAGAGAGAGAGAATGCTGATACTTAGACTTAATATATGAATTTAAATAAAACCTACCAAAAAACAGTAGCTACTAATAAGCCAACACCAATGTAATCAACAAAAATCATATAAAGTAAAAGCCTTAGAAATTGGAGAAAACCTAATCCCAAAACTATGGCAATTCCAACTGCTGACACGCAAAGCCAACATGTTAATAATACTAAAAATGCTGGATCATCTCTTGCAAATTGTGACTTAGTTTCTGAAAATACATAATTTTAATTAATAAAAGAAAACGATAATTATTATTTTTAATAGATTTAATATGAAAACACTTACGTTTTCTACTTTGAAAATTTCTATAAACTTTTTGTGGGGCTGTAAATAAAAAAATCATTTGCCATAAAGCAAACTCAAAATCCATTTGTTCGAATTTTAATAACTTCCTCAAGTATTTGTAACATTTGGTAGCAGCACTAATACAATTATGCCTGTATAATATAATAATAAACATTAACTATTTTAATGGAAATAATAAATAAATCGATGTCCATACCTATATGTAACTGGTGTTGGTAACGATGATCCTACGTCTACTAAAATTGGAGATGTACAACGACTTGTAGGAGGAGAAGTTGAAAATTTCATTTTGACTCTTAATTATAATCTTGACTTTTTGTCTTTCGCTTCTGAAAAAATATATTAAATTGTTAACCATTAATTTTTTATAGTGTTATTATTTAAAATATTATTTTTATTTTATTATACTACAGACAAGAATATAGAATAATAATATAGGTTATGTAACATAATTTGTTTACAAGCGCTGCTCTCTCAGGACGTTTTCTATTAAATAGTTCTCAGAGGGACATTGATTCTCTAAAGGGAAACAAATAAACAAACAAAAAATAAATTGAAGGAAGTAAAATCATTTGAATCAAGAGAACGTTAGACGTGTTTCTATTGTAAACGTAATCGGTTGTATTATTTTAAAAAGTCAGATAAACGAATATTTTATATTAACATATCTATTATTTATAATTAATCCAAAAGTTGTATAATGTTTTGGGGCTTAATATTGCAACCAAATAAGAAATATATTTTAGATGTTGATATGTCGTTCCATATATCTATGGCAGTTTTACATTCTGTAATTGATGATTATCAGACAGTAAATGTGATGACATCTCTAGAAGGTGTTAATTATTTAATATGTACTTTGACAAAAGGATTTCATTGTCAATCACAGCTTAACTTGAATTTTAAAAAAGGATCTAAAGTATCTTTCTTTTGTTCTGGTAAAAATAATGTACACTTAACTGGATATTTCAACAAACCATACGAAGAAAAAAAACAGAAAAAAGACAAAGAAACAGAAAAAATAATAGCAATAGAAAAAGAAAATGAAAAAGAAGAAAATGAAAAAGAAGAAAATAAAAAAGAAGAAAATGAAAAAGAAGAAAATAGAAAAGAAGAAAATGAAAAAGAAGAAGATGAAAAAGAAGAAGACGAAAAAGAAGAAGACGAAAAAAAAGGAAATGAAGAAGAAGGAAAAAATAAATATTCATTAGAAGATGATAAACAGCTTAAAAGAAAGGCTAGATTTTCTCCTAAAGCTTGGAAAATAAAACGAATAAAATGCGAAAATGATGATGTTGAAATACCAGAACCCAGCAAGAATAAAGGTACTAACAATTCAGATTCAGATTCGAAGGAAACTACAGATGAAGAAGAGGAACAGGAAGAAGAAGAAGTAGAAGAAGAAGAAGGATACGACGAAGAAGAAAAAGAACAATATGAAGGAGAGGAAGAAGAAGAGAAAGATGATGATGATGATGATGAAAATGATGATGAGGATGATAAAGATGATGAGGATAATGAAGATGAAGATGATGATGATGATGATGATGATGATGATGATGATGATGATGATGATGATGATGATGATGATAATGATGATGATGATGATGATGATGAAGACGATGATTGTGATAACAAAGATGATAGTAATAATGAGGATGAAGATGAAGATTGCAATGATGAAGATGATGATTATGATAAATTGAAGTCATCTAAGAAAACTACTGATGATTTTGAGAATAAAGCAAAAAGAGTAAAGGGCGATAATAGCTTCGAATATAATCCTCGTAAAAAACTCAAAAAAAGTAAAGATACAGTAGTAGAAACTAAAAAGCAAGGTAAAAAGCAACATAAGGAAACATTAGCGAAAAAAAATGTTCAAATAAAAAAGCATAAAAAGAAATCGGCATTTGTTAAAATAATAGACATAAAGAAAGGGACTGGAGCTATCGCAAAAGAGGGAAAGATAGTTTCAGTTTACTATGTTGGTCGATTAAAGAACGGCGTTCAATATATTGAAGAAAGAAGTGGAAAAGGTTTTCAATTTACAGTTGGAAAAGATGAGGTAGTCGAAGGATTGAACATGGGTGTAGAAGGCATGAGAGTTGGCGGAAAGAGACGAATTTTTGTACCTCCAAGCTTGGGATACGGCAAAAAAGGTTTCTTTCCTAGTGTTCCGCCCAACAGTAACATAATTTTTGAAGTAGAACTAAAATATGTCCGTTAACATTTAACTAAATTTTATTTTAATTAGATTACTTTCCAACCATGTTTTTTTTATTAATGAACATGTCTGATTAGTATCAATAAATTATAGTATATTAACATAATATTTCTAAAGATTAAAACTGCATGTAATGATTAATTTTTAATTGATATATATGTGATATTTATCATGTCTAAATTTTGCATAAGTGTATTTTATTAGTTATTGTCAAATATCATATTGAAATAAATAATACTTTTAAATAAACTACTGAAAATGAAATATATACGACATTATGTTCATTATTTGCTATTAGATAATTCATATGACTTACGTGTACAAATTATTACTCATTTAGATTTAACCTTAATTTGTATCACACGTCAAACGTCAATGATATTAATAGGACAATTAATTTGTATTGACCCATTATTATACTTAATTAGAGTTCACAACGTTACATATTTTAATTTTTTTTATAATATTAATTTTTCTTATCTGAGTTAATGCATACCGGGATTTTTTTATAGTTGGACAACCGATGATGTAGTTAATATATTTATTATGATTGGATGACTGAATTGAAGAAATTTGTTGCTACAAAGACGAATAATCAAAATATCTAGAGTTGCACATGTCATTAATACATTCAAGCATAAAACTGTTAAGATTTCATTAGTTTATTAAAATCTAATGTAAAATTAAATAATAAGAAATATGTTCTTATTTTGGATCAACATTATTTACATATTTTTACAAATTTCGACGTTTCATGGTGTAAAGACAGATGCGCTCGAATCGTTATCACTACTACTAGCTCTCTCTGGCGGTTTAATTGAAAAACTTTGATAAAATTAAGCTCTATAACATCATACAAATAAAAAAACATATGTTTTTGTGTATAACAATACGTGTATATATATGATGTAATTATTAATAGTTTGATACAATATGAAAATGAATATTTATTCTATTAAATTGTTATATAGCTACATTTTTAACAATATACATAGCTTCGTTATCACATCCAAATAATAAACTGGATTTATCAATGTCAATACTGTTTATTGGCTTATGCATAACGCAACAAAGCGATGTAACATTGATATTACTATTTGTTCCTATTGTATTTAACCAATGAGTATCCGTTGAATCTAAAATGAAAATTACTACATAAATATGACATATATATACATATATGAGAAAATGTATTGGTAGCGAAATGTCTCTAAAATGACCTAATCTAAGTTTGGATTGCTGTGAATTGTTCCAATGCCATAATTCACCGCTGTTGGAACATGTAAATACATTTTCTGGCCTATCTGGATGAAACATTATTCGTCTCACTGCTCTTGCATGAGCATTAAGCTGTGATATGGGATAAGTATGATGTCTTAAATCCCATACAGTTAAACTACCATCGCCACCACCTGCAACTATTATCTGCCTCTGTGTGGGATGATGTGCAATACTCATAGCTTCGGTCTGAAAAATATTTTATTTAATTATTGGATATTTTAAGGACTATATTAACTATAATTAAAATTAAAATATCAAATGTATGCGATACTGTAGTCTCATCCGAAAGCATAAAGGTAGTTGCAGGTATATCTTGATCGTTTCTTAAATCCCAAACTTTCATGTGTCCTCGCATATTGCCTGTCAGTATTTCACTATGTCGTAGAAAGTCAACGCAATAAATTGAACAACTATCTCCATTCTCTAGAAACAAATAAAGTTTGACGATAGGGAACTAAAATTTTTGCAAATGTATATATACTTCGTATAACAATTAATATTTACCAATTACTCTAACCGGTTTCTTTTGCGTAGTTGTTAGAAGGTTTATTCTACCATCTTCCCCCACAGAAACTATATCTTGTTCGAAATTAGAAAGTGCAGTGCATGGAGCGTAATCTAATGTTCTATATAAATAAAAATAAATCATAGGAATGAATTCATATCAAGTAATATACTTTGTAACGTAAACTTACTTAAAACTATGTATAAATTCCCATGCCATGTGTTCTTTAAATTGAGGAACCGGGTTCTCTTGAATTTGCAATAGCCTGATCGAGCCCAAAGATGATGATGCCACAAAAAAGCTACTGTTTATGAACTACAAAATAAATATAAATATCAATTTAGATATAAAGCAATGTTTATTGTATATTTAATATTAAAATACCTTTATTTCTGTGACATCACCAAGGAATGAATATTCAGATACAACAACTGGATATGTTTCATCATCATCATTTGTTGTAAGAGACCAATGCGTTATTTTGTTTACCTAAATATTAAAATAAAACGTTATTAATGATTTATTATTTATTTTAATTATAAAATCATTCAATGATACAAAAATTTAGGTTATGTGTTAACCACGCATACCGGATCATCCCAACTGCCGGTTAAAAAACTTTTCATTTCTGCAAATTCTTCCCGTTTCCATCTTATCTTTGATATCTTTTGAGAAATAAACGTTCCTTGCACATTTTCACTCATCTTTTAAAATATACTTTATGTCAAAATTTCGGTAAAACAAGAATACTTATATGGAGTTACAAATCACGATGACGCGCTAAGATTATACACGTTATTCTGAAGTTAAGAGTAAAATATGAATGAATTCGATACAATACGTTTAAATAATCTTAAAAATCTTTAAATTATTCTTTTAATTTATATATAAAAATCCGTAATTTTTTTAAGTGAAATCGTGTTAATAAAAAAAGAAAAAAAAAGAAAAATGATTTCCCGCGCTCGCGCCATTTTTACGCAAGCGAGTAAATTCGATGAAATCTATTTCTGTGGACTTAAGCATCATAATCATCTTAGAAAGCTAGAAATTCTATTAGAGTTAAATGATTCCACAACGTTGAACCATTCGTAATGTCAGTAATTGTAAAATATTCTATATTATTTATTTATTTTTTAATATTTCATTCAACTTTCGCGAGTGCAATCGAACCAGTTTCAACAAATGGTAAATATGATAAAATTTAAAACAATACAAAAAAAAAGTATATTATAATTCATAATTTATGATTAAAAATATTACACGTGTATTTGCAGTTGATATCGAAAACCATTTAACTGAGGATGATAATATCATCGAAACGCAATATGCAGTTTGTAAAATTTCGACGGAAGAATTAGTCGCAAACGCACGTGCAACCGTAACGAAAGTTCTCACAGGAGCCTGTAACGCGAGTAAGATTGAATCCCATTATAATTTAATTTATAGTTTTATTACAGGGTTTATATTTTTTATACAACTAATTCTATAAAAACGATTTTTTTTTTTTTTTTTTTTTTTTTTTTCAGAAAATATAGAAGAGAGATTCAAGAAATTAGAGAAACATTTGTCCGAAGAATTGCAAGAGATAAAAGTACTTCTTCGTACGTTGATGGAAGAACGTGATACTTTTTCGAAAATGAATGATCATACGATTCCTCGAAATAACGAATTAAACTTTAAATCGGATAACAGATTTTTTCGTAACAATCATAAACTTTCTTCAAGGCAATACGAGATTAACGAATTTAATAATACGATCACAGCGAATGGTCAGTCACGAAAGAGTGAATATTTACTTATTTTTTATTACAAAATTTTTTTTCGAGAGCTATTATTTTTATATAAAATATTTCTAAATAAATGTTTGACTTTTTACAGAATCCTCGAGCGTCTTTACGTATTATTGGGAAGTAAGAGATTTCAACGAAAAACTTTCGAAATGGGACAGAACACGTTCCGAACGTAGTTCAACATTTTACGTAGGTCAACCTGGTTACGCGATGTATTTAAAAATTGTACCGAAATATTTTCCAGATGGTACAATTTTTATAAGCGTTAGTTTAACCCGTGGTATTTATGATTCCTTCATAAAATGGCCATTTTTTTATAAAATCCAATTATCGGTACGAATGTTTGTGTGTGAATAAATTCAAACTTTCACACTTACAATTAATGGATTTGATATTTTAAGTGTAATATATTTATTGAAGATTTTAGATCAGTCATTAGGAGAATGGCAAGAGGATAGACCATCTCGAATTTGGGATCCAAGTGCACTTTGTACGGAAAATTTTTGGAAACGACCTACGCCGATCGGTGAATCGGATAATCCAGAATGCGTTGGATTAAGTATCCCACGATATATTATACTTTCTAAATTACACTTGCCTTTTTCTACCGCTACAAGTCAATATCGATATATTTGGAATGATAGCATATTGGTAAAACTTGTTATTTATTTATAATTATTACCAATCTTTTTCGACATCATTTGTACGATTTCGATAGAAGATAAATCCGATGTCATTTGTTTTACAACATGAAATTCGTTTATTATAATTGTTGTTCACAGATATAACACATCTTTTTATGGTAAATACGTTATTATGTATAAAAGCATAATTAATTATATCATCGGTATAGAGATAACATTTTTAATTATATTCATTTCATAAAAATCATTATTAAAAAAATTCAGCCATTTATATTGTAAGCTGTTGAGAAGAAACCTTTTTTTCTTTAAAATTGATATAATATCAAAATAATATAAAATACAAATTTGGCTATTTAATGTTATTGATACATTTATTTATAAATATTATTTAATATTTTGAAATGACTCTCTCTTAATATTTTTCTTTGGCTCTCGATTGTTCATTTTATAAATCTACAGATATATAATACTTATACTAATTTCTATCAGTCAGTTAACTTCTTGTAATGTCAATTCTCGATCAGGAAGAACTAAAAAGTCTTGTGTTATTTCTGGAAACTCGTAATCATTAGAACCTCTTGAAACTACGGTTCGAATTTCTTTTGAAGCTGCATTTATTAGAGCTTTGTAAATTGGTATTGGAAGACGAATTCCAATTCCTTTCTTTGAATCGAAATACGGAGAATAAATCGAATTTCCATAGTAACTTCTTTTCTTTCCACATCCTATAAAAAATGTTAGAAACAGATTATTATATTTATTGGTGCATTTTGTTTATCATAAAAAAAATATTAAAGGATTACATTAATCTTTATTTTATTAACAAAAGTATTCTTACCACTAAACGCATTGCAAAATGGTCTCTTCATTTTATACGTTTTATCAGTTGTAAATGATTTCGAAATATCGCGCTGAAATCGATCAGAAAAATTTTTTACAAATACAGGAAGTAAAATTTGGAATTTGAATACCTAACAATTTACCTCATTTTCTGTTCCTTCTATATTTCCTATCTTTATTAAAAATATCAATGGTAGTATGTACAAAAGGTAGCCAATTACCTAAAAAAATTAGATTTGTAATATTGAAATAAATGTAGAAAAAAAAAATAATTTTACAATTAACAATTCTTTGAAAATATAATCAATCGGTGGTATAAAGATAATGTACTCCAAGTATTTAAAAAATAAAAATATAAATGTTAACGATCAAAATAAATTAAAAAATCAATTGTGTTTTTCAAAGAGAGAATTAGAATGAGAAAAGCAAATAAAAAATAATTGATAAAAGGTATAGAAAATACTTTAAATGTTATAATCCTATAGTCGCAAATAATTCCTATTGTTGCGTAACTTAAATAAAGTGGAAATGTTAACCATTACATAATCAATTCTGTGCTTTGTTTAATTAGAGATTAAAGGTAATGCTTCACATTTTATCAAAAAGGAGTGAGTATCTATGAATTAATTAAATTTACATATTACTGGAATATTATATACACAAACAAATACACTCGCATAATAATTTGTTGTTGTCAAAATTTGAAGATAAATAATTTATCGAAAAATGAGTAGTAATTAATAATTAAATTTATGAAATTTGCAATTTGATAATTTGCAAGACGCATTTCGTGCTATTATTTTGTTGTTTATTTTATCCCTTTTGTTCATCAATGTTCGTATTAGTATTTAGATTTATAACACAAACAATTCTTGACATAATTATTTTGTACAAAATAAAATAGAAAGAACAAAAGTTATTAAAGCGAAAAGAAGACTGTCGTCCTTCATTTTGACACGTCATTAAAAACGCATCAGTGGAAAAGATCAATTAAGTATATCGATATTAATATACAAATATTAAGTAAAATAATAATCAATATAATCGTTTTTATAAAAAGAATATTTAACATAAAAATATATTTGTCTTCAAAGACTTTGGTAAAAGTGAAATATATTCAATACGAGATTATAAAAATAGCGAAGAAAATATTCAAAAGTGATTCATTTTTGATCTTATAGCATTTTTTCAAAAGAGATTATTATATCCTTTATGTCATCCTATAATAAATATATCGATACAAAGAATTTAAAAAAATTTGACTGCCCACATTTCGTTAGAACGCCCCCTCACGTGTTGCATAACTTAAATTGTAATAAAAACAATATCTTGTAAACAATTACAGTTAACTCTTTTATAAAACGTTGGAAAAATTGAATAAAAATTCTTTCTAGGAGAAAATATTTGTATAAGACAGTTTTAATACAATATATCTTCATAAACTTGGACAATTCATAAATAGCACTGTTTAAAGTAGAAAGAGAAGAGCATCAACAGGTGTAACAGTCATAAAAGTTAACACTACAAGTAAAAAACTAGTTCGAAGAATTAAAAAAAAAACACAGATTTTCGTTACAGAACATTAAATTGAAAAACCAGATGCAGGGAGGGGCTGCTCAAAAAAATTTAAACCGAAGTTACATAAAATTATAAAAAATAGTCTCGTATACTATAAATTAAATTTAAATTTAATATATGTTACGTTCTAGTTATAAAAAGGTTCAAAATTATTGAAAGGAAAATTAATTTAAAGCAAAAAAAGAAATAAATAAATAAAACGTAAGTGTACATACCTTCATTTTGAAATTTGGATAAACTTCTTCTTCCGCGTAACGTTCCTTTTGTATTCTTTATTTTTTCTTAATCTGTTTAAAAATGATTACTCGAGATCGTATATCGCATAATTGGAATTAGAAAGATTAAGTAAAGGATTGTAGAATTCTCCGTGCGCGAAGGATGCCAAGGAGTAAGAGTGTTTGAGGATGAAATCGGTGCGCGCTTGCTCTTCAAATATAATCCCCTCTCCAATGAAAATAGGAGAAACAGGAGAGTAAACATTAGAACGCATGACCGTTAAACAACGTATAGTATATATACACATTTCCTTACAGTGAAATGCGTATTTTATGATTTGCATTTGAAGGAGAATTTTATCCTAACACAAGCTTAAGGTTCACTTGCGGTTCACCTTAAGATGCATACAAGAAACATCGAATAATACAAAATATCATCCCTCGTTGCTCTTCCTTGCAATTTCATCTTCGTTCAAAATCCTCGATATGTTTAGTTTCTGCTAGGTAGAACATTCTCAAGGCTGAGAAATGCAAATTTTTTTATACTGCAATGCAATAAGAGAAAGATTGATCGTTCGTGTTGCATAAATTATAAATATATATATAACACGTCGAAATATTATATATTACGTATTGTTATATGTCTATGAACGAGTATTATATTTATCGGTGTATTATAATTGCGCGACATATGTTTAACTTAAAGAAATATTTTTATTAAAAAAAAAAGAAAAGAAACAACAAAAAGGTGAATTAAAAGCGATCGAATCGATAACAAGAAACCGTGAAAAAAGGAGTAGAGTCGATAAGAGTTTGAGGTAAATCATAGAAAAAGGACTGGGGTTAAGTACTTACATCGTTCGTACATCAGAACCCGCTGCGTTACGATAAGGTCGTTCACACCCTTCAAATAATCGTGTGTCATTTTCTTTTTCGCATTTTAAAAAATATATATATATATATTTTTATATATGGTGATTAAAATCCAATATAATAAAAAGGAGAATTACAAAATTATTTACTTAGCTAAATAAGCTAAAATACGCTTATTTTTATATATATATATAATTTAACCCTTTGTACTCGAAAAGCTACTATTGGTCACCACTCCTTTTAACACCATAATTCGAATAATAACGATATTTATTTAGGTTTTATTTGGGAAATACCACTTCATGAATATTTTCAACAATAAATGTGTAAAACAATTGCCAATCTTTAATCTTAAATACGTCGTTTACATGCATTGACTGAATGACCTGTTATTTCGTACATGGAATATAAATATAAAAGTATTTTATATACGTAATATCGACTCGAGTTGCTGCTTTGCCAAGCGAAAAAGCGCAAAAGTGTACAAAGGGTTAATAATATAACTTTAATATAATATATAAATAGTTTCTAATTTTTATATCTTTTCTAAGAAATAATAACTTATATTACGAAATCTGTTTTATGTCGATATTATTGTAATAATTACTTCAATTACTTCAAATTTCTTTTTAATAGCAATATCAGTCTTTAATATAATTTTATTTACATATAAATAATAAATTTATCGAACGAAGAATGACAGGTAGATTTTCTCTTTAAAAATAACAAAATTTGAATGAAAGAAAAAATGGCGCTAGTAATCTAAAGCAAAAAATACAAAAGTATAAAAAAGCTTACAGGTCCCCTTTTTATCTACCCAGATTCAACTCAGTTACTACCGAGACCACCAGTGGGCGATAGTAGGTACTTAACGTGATAATGGTACAATACTATCAAAGAATAAAGTATTTTTCTTTCTGAATCCTTTTACAGGATTCAGAACTTTTTACTTTTTTTAATTATTACAAGCTTTCCAAATTTTAACATGATCCTTAATAACCTTCGATCCTTCACAAGTTCTCATACATACATTGAAATCCTAGGTTTTACCCGTAATAACTAAACGTCTTTCGGAAAGCATATAAAGAGAATTTTATTATACACTAAAGCTATCTATTAGTTTTAGGAAATAACGATGTTATATATAAATTATAAGAGATAAGTTATTATATAAAGCTTGAATTTGAAATTTATAATAAATGAGCATTTTAATTTTTCTTAATATTTTTAACTCATTGAGAAATATATATTTATAAAACACAAAAATGTATATATTTAAAAAACAAAATAATGTTAAAAAAAATTGAAGTTCCCTCGTTGAAAGCCCTCTTGAGTTATGGCGAGATATTATCAACTTAGATAAACATCTTTGCCATGAAAACATCCATCTTCGCTTTGACCAATACTCTCTCGCCTAATCTTAATATAAATCAGCCGAAGCTTCCCATTTTAAATTAAGAAAAGACGGCGGAGGCTTATAGCAGGCTAAGCTACGACACTTTCTGTCTAATTGTCCAGGGACTTTCCTCAGAGCCAACACTTTGAGTCACATGGACTCCGTAAGTATCTCCGAAGTTTCTCACGGAGGAACCTCGATATTATAAATTTAAAATTTGCTTATATTTTGTCGGAACTAACATGAGCACTAGCGAGAAAATAATTAGTTTCATATGTGTCCGCAGATGTCATTCAAGTCGGAAACTTTTTAAACGAAAGGCGGGAAGATGCCTTAACCATTTGAGTTTCATATAAGAATCAAATTTATCAAAGAATTTGATTCTATCTCGTTCGAGATAGAACAATAATCATTAGCCTTGGCAGCCGATTACAGCAATTAGTACGTATACCCATTAGCATATAAGTTTAGAAAACGTGGTTGAACTAGGGTGTCGGAGGTGCCCTGAGGCATGCACTCTAGTGTAGCCTTGATTCAGTGAACATTGTTCTCTATAAAATTACTTTTATTAAATGTTGATTATATGTCCTTCCGAATGTTCTAACAATATGATGAATCTAAGTAGATAAAAAAGGGGACTTGTGAGCTTTTATATACTTTTGTATTCTTTGGTCTGAAGTATCCAACTTATGGTAAAGAAGAACGTAAGCGGGATATATGAAATGTTTGAATTCTTCCATTCAAATTGTTTTCATTATTCCAAACGTCGCATGCATTTCAAATAATTTATTTTATGTTTATATTTAATAATAAATCTTGAAATAAATATCGTTGGATATCATAATATTAACTGGTTGTAACGAGGTAGATGAAATATTTGTATATTATTATAATAATAATAATAATGATAATGTATAATGTATAGTTTATTCAAAAAGGTTCTTGTTTAAAATACATATAAATAAAAAATAAATGCTTCCATATAGAACATGCCATTATGCGATTCAGCTGTCTGTGTGTGATAATTATCGAGAGAATGTACTTTCGTGTAAATAAATATGATAATTAAAATTAACTTTAGGCCATATTAAATTTACTGCATATTTTGTTGTTTTTGTTACTGTTTTCTTTTTTGTTGTTGTTTTACCGGCAGCAGAAGAGTTGCAAATTGAGTATTACAAGCACGTAAAAAAGTAGGTAGTTAAAATGTCATTCATTGTTTTAAAATAAAATCAAAAATGTTATTGATTCGTTAAAGAGGAGAATGTACGCTTTATATTTTTAATTAATAATCATAAGTTAAATATTTGTTTCGTAGCATAAGATTTAATAATTTGCTCTTATACTGCCTTATTTAATTGGTAAATGTATAATCTTACAGAAACTTTAAGAAAATATAGATAGAGATGTTAAATTTTATAAATTATTCATAACAAAGCGTATTCTAGCATGTATATTTTCTTTTTTTTTTTCCCCATTTCATTTTCTTTCCTTTTATCCTCCTTTTTTGGTTTTTTGAATCGTTACAATGTAAATTGACAATATTTCAAGCTATATCTCGCATACGTTTGTTTGCTTGCCTTACTATACTTTTTTGTGTTTGATGTTATGTTTATTTTATTTTTATTTTTTAATTTCGTAGAGAAATCATTTTACTGCGAGGTGATTCAACAGTAACGCAATTAATATTAAAATTCATATTACAATGTTTTTTTTTCGGATAAATAAGTCAGAAGATAATTAATTCATGATATGACTAGAATATTTTTTACACTTCATACATTCGTTTATAGTCTTATGTGCAAAAGTATAATAATAATATTAATAATTATAATAATAGTAATAGTAATAATAATAATAATAATAATAATAATAATAATAATAATAGTAATAATAATAATAGTAGTAATAATAATAATAGTAGTAATAATAATAATAATAATAGTAGTAAAAAACTGTAAGAATTACAATAAACTGTTAATACATAGAGCTTTGGTTTATAGCATTTTTAGCGATATCATCCAAACGAGAGAAGGAAAATGCGATCATTTTTTTCTTAAGCTGCATGAGCTGTAAGTAGTGTAATTTATGTTATCGATGTATTTGTACTCAAAGTACTATCATTGATAAATATATATATCATTCTATAATTGTATTTTAAATTAAAAAAAAAAAAAAGAAAAGATTAAAAGAATTTTAAAAAATATAGTTAAATATAAAGCTAAATCGCAAACTGATACTATAAAAGTAAAAATTAACAAAAAAATTAGTAAATCTTTTCTTTTTTGTTCGAAAAATTTGAAGTATAAATTTTATAATTTTCAATCAATTAATTATAATCAAAACGGAACATATATATATATATATATATATGCATTATTACATTGATATATCAAGATATAACAGATTTCTTTTATTTCTTAATATAAATCTATATGATATAAGCAAATAAAAATTATTTTGAAAAGCTGTATAAAAGAATTGCACTACTTACAATAAATGCATAAATGCAAATTTATATATATATATATAATGTGTATATATATATACACGTATATAACATAGTAATATAATACATAAATGTTATATGTTTTATTCTCTAAACTTAGTGCGTTATGCGATAATACATATGTACGATCATAGTACATATGTATAAATTCCTTGGCTTAAAATGTCAAAAAGGTATGAAATATTATTCTTTGTATTTAAAACTGTGCAGTGTCTGGCGCAATGAAATTGTTGTTTTCTTATAACACAATTTCTAGTCGCATCACATTATTAATTAAAAATCATGTTTTACATCTGGAAGATATATCCTCTAGCAGCAACTAAAATATCATATTGTATAGTTTAACTTCGATTAATTTGAAGTTTTATCGAGAAATTTCATATACAATTAAATTTATAAAAATCATTGATATTTTAAGGTGTGTTCTCATTTAAAAATTAAAGTTTCGATACAATAGCATATAAATGACTGCAAACACTTCAGACATATTTTCAATCTCAATTAAATTTTGTATTGTTAATTACTCTCGAATATAGACATTTTTTATTATACCAAAAATTGCATAGAAAAAAGAAGAAGAAGAAAGATTATCGTATGTCTGATTGAAATCCAAAATTTGCTGCGTCTATGCTACAGTATGTACACCTAGCAAGCATTACCGTTTTGTTAGAATATTCTCACCTATAATCATCCTTTTTTTCTATTCTAAATTCTCTTTTTGGAATATAAAAAATAGCATGTTCACAAGTGGAGAGGAATATATCTGTCATCACACTACGTTACATTTGAAAATCTCTGTGTACAGAGCATGTTTGTTTGTATTTGATATTTAAATGGCAATTGTGCCATTCGAATTTGTAGTTGAAATACAAATTAATCGAAAGTCTTTTTCAAAATTGTTTAACTGTAAACGTAGTGAACTTTATAGCAAACGCCGACTCTTTTGCACCATCATTCTTTATACTTTTTCATTTTAGTGCGAGTGCAATAGTTTAAATCTATTAAATATGTAAAAATGAAAGAATGTCATGACTTTATTTAAAATACATTGTGCTATTCTCTTTCTCTTGTAACTGTGCATAGCATCATATATTCTTATCATCGATATTTCACATTATTTTGTTATTCCGTATTTATTTTGATTATTATTATTATTATTTTATTTTTCTTTATTTTTGCAAAATAAGCTTAATATTTATATGAAAAATAATTCATAGGCTCTCAATAATGTCAATAATGTCTATAGCGTCAGATTGTATTCATGTAATACACACACGCACACAATCTGTACAATACTGTATCTATTACATGCAACAATGGAATTACAAAGTATGATATTTGATATATGTTTGCAATAAAATAATATTAATATATATATATATATCCTTAATTTTTAAATAATCAAAATACAATAAATATCAATATACACAAAATACGCTACAGTTCTGTTCTCTTACTATTCGTATCTTGATAAAATGTTTTTAATCGTAAACAATGAAGTATTTCCACGAAGAATAATAGTAATTTTTCAAAATAGTAGTATCTACAAGTTCTCATTGATTAATGTCGAGCTTATTGTTAGTCTCGTCTTGTTTCATTATTTACGTTAGAAATTCGACATTTTCAAAATCTCATTAATAATTTTATTGCATACAATTGATTGATGTAAAAATTTGTTGTTGGTTTTTTGATTTTTTTTCGATGCTATGGCACTGTTTATTTATTTAAGACTATATGATACTAAATTTTCGTTCAACTTGTAAAATTTGTTAGTATATTGATTGCTATAGTAACTAACATGTATATCTCCTAAAATGAATATTTCCTTCCTTTCCTCTACCGTCATTGTAAATATAAAAATCGAAACTCTGGCAGCTATGATGGAGTAAAGCTTTAGTTATTATTCTTTTTTCTTTTTCTTTTAATCTCTTTCTTTTTCTTTCGACAGACACAACACATTCACGCAATATCATAATAATTTAATGAGTATATTTCTAATCAATAAAATCTACTGCAAAATTAAATTGAAAAGCTATTTGTTAAATTGTTCTTTCTCGTGATTTGTTTTCCTATTTATCGTCGTATCGACTAGTTCACCGATAAATATAATAATATCGTATAAATTTAAAAAGTTCCTTCTTCACGTTAAGATAGTAAGAAAATTTGTGTTCTATGGGTTTAATAAGTAAACGTTGTAAAATTATTACAATATTATACTTTCTCGTTGTCTAAACTTTCAAGTCTTGTTTGTTTGTTTGTTTGTTTTTAAATGTTACAACTTACATTAGGACCGGGAAGTTGCAAATTGTACTTTATTTGTAACACGGTGAACTGCAGCTGCCAGAAAAATTTATTAAATTGTATGCGCTGCAATCTTTTCCTTTTTTTTAATACATCTAACGTATCCTTTCTTTTTTTTTCTTATGACCAAACTAATTTCAGTCTGTCATTTCATATAAGTGTGTGTTTACCTAGGTCAGTGAGATTCCATTTTCTTCGTAATTTATAACATAATGCATCTTCTCTGTCGGCGCTTTTGTGGTTCCGGTCTTAAAACTGCACGTACTGCTTCATCGAATACTTGCTTTAATCCACGTTGTGTGAGAGCAGAACATTCCATGTATTTTACAGCACGAATCTGTAACTCGCAAAATGCACATATCATTTTTTGCTAAGCGATATCTATGATGGATATCTTAATCAAAAATAAAATATATGATTAAATATGAACCTTATTAGCCAATTTTTGTCCCTGTTCTCTTTTGATAGCACTTAGTCCTTGTTCAGCTAAGGCAGTTAAAGTTTCACGATCATCTCGTAAGTCTATTTTAGTTCCAACAAGTATCATTGGTGCATCTGGGCAGTGGTGTTTTATTTCTGGATACCATTTACTAGTAACATTTTCAAATGACGAAGGACTTGTTACAGAAAAACATATAAGAAATACATCAGTCTGTGGATAAGAGAGCGGCCGAAGTCTATCGTAGTCTTCTTGGCCTGCCGTATCCCAAAGTCCTAAGCTTACTGGAATTCCATCTACGACCATGGGCGCTGAATAGTTATCAAATCTAAACATAATTAACATATAATTGTAATCACATTAAAATCAATTATTACTTCATTCAAAGCTACATCTTTAATTAATATCTAAATACAATCTAAATAAAAAGTAAAAATGATATTTTAGATTATTAATTAATAGCAGACTATATAAAAGTAATATTTTCTATTGGGGAAAAACATATAGAACATTAAAAGAAAGATATTTTTATATATCCTGACAAGATGTTTTGCAAAAGGACAATATCAGATAAATGGCTTCCTGTATACAGTAGTAGTATTAGTAGTAGTAGTAGGGTGCTCTTATTACCACTGCATTACTATTATTAGCCATACCAGTTCATCGTTCTAAAGAAGAGATATGTAGAGAAAAAATAGAAAGATGATTTCCAAATGGAAGAAAGAAAGAAAGAAAGAAAGAAGAAACAGAAAATAATCTCTAATAAATTAATACTTATTTAGATATACTAAATAGCGATATTAGATTGCGTTCCACTTACACAGTTGGTACGTATTCTCCAGGAAAACTGTCTGTAGTGTATGATATTAACATACATGTTTTTCCAACCGTTCCATCTCCTACTACGACACATTTGATGGGTCTACCAGAGCTCATGTTTTCGATTCTGAAACGATAAACAATCTCATAATTCTGATTTTGAAGCGATTAACAAAATATATTAATAATTTAGTATTTATTATTATAAATGTATATTATACTTTAAAATTAATACAAGAAAGACAAAATTGATCTGTAAACAATTCCTACAATGTAATAATAAAAAGATATAAAAATAACAAGTTACAGATTAATAATAAATAGATATTTTAAATAATTTTTATAAAAATACTTTGATAATATTATATTCGCATAGCAAAAAGAAAGAAAATCAATAAATTAAAGAAAACATTAATTCTACCTATACATATATGCATAGAAAAATATTTGTAAAATATTATTATACTGTTTGGAAATATAGAAATAGGAACTCTCTTTGATGGTTAGTCAATAAAACGCAAATACTAATTAATTAAAAGATAATATTTCAAACTAATTAATTGATCGTATGAATACGATATAACTTATTTGATTTTTTAACTGTAACACTAACTAACACGCGTGTTGACTTGTTATAGATAGCAACAATTAAATAAATTATTAGTTGATATTATAACCATTTAACTTAAAATGAGAAGGGCTTGTCCTAAAAGTATTACAGTGTTACATTTAAAGTTTCTACGACGAGTTACGTCGAATGGAATATAAATGATATATTTCTAATATCACTCACCAAAATACGTATAAAAAAAAAAACAGAATAAACGAATTCTTTGTTAGAAACTTAAAAAACTTATTTAACACCAGTTCGAGAATATATATATATGTATCTATATATATTATGTGTCTATATGTGTATATGATTGGCACTCTTCAAAAAATCACAAAAGCAGATGCCATGATGGTGTTGCGGTTTTTCGAGCTCATAGATGTAGTCAGACGTAGTCCTCTGCTTGGTGACAGATGTTCGACAATCACTTTTTCCTTTCCCCTCCACACCGAAAAAGTTATTGTTCGGAACGGTTCGGCAGAGACATCTATCACACGATTTATTTATCGTTCCAATAAAAATACTCGTCATTATATATTTTAAATGCAACCTGAATAAGAACGTAAGTAAACATAATTCTTTATAAATATTATTAATTAACAATTAATGATATTAAATAATTATGAACACCTTTTTTGAGAGATTGTTTCTTTTTTTATTATAAAATAATCGTCATTTGTATATCTTTTGTCACTTTTAAAAATTATTTCGATACTCGTATAAGCATTCGTTTCGATTACTCTATGTAATGTAGTCTATGATAAAGCAGGCTGGTCAACTGTAGGAAAAAGAATATACTTTCTTTTTAGGTTATATTTGTCTTTTTCTGATAGTGGTGTGGTAAGTGCATCCGTGTAAGTTTATGTGAATTATTTAACGTTTTTATACTTGAGTGAATTGTTTTAATAAATTATTTTATATGTTATTAGATGGTTTAAAGAAAATTAAGTGACTGTAAAATGCCTTCTCAAGAAATTGCGGTTCCGCAACCCCCAGCAACCGAAGTCGAAGAAAATGCACCTTCGTCCCAACCTATCGTTGGAATTATTTATCCTCCTCCAGAAGTTAGGAGTAACCTTTCACTTTATAAAATATGCAATTATTCTTTAAAGTAATGTTATGAATGCGTTGCATAATACATAAATCATTTGATTTAATAGGTTAGATTATCTTTTTCTAGTTAGATATACTTTTTCCTTATACACTTATTTAGATATTGTTGACAAAACTGCTAGCTTTGTAGCTAGGAATGGACCAGAATTCGAATCGAGAATTAGACAAAATGAATTGGGAAATCCGAAATTTAATTTCTTAAATTTTGGTGATCCCTATCATGCGTACTATCAACATAAAGTTAAAGAATTTAAAGAAGGCAAAGCACAAGAACCATCTGTTGGTACGGGTGCTGGGAAAACTGTAAATCTTACTGCGCATCAAAAGCAACAAGAGATTTTAAAGCAAGTCGAACAGCCTTTTGTTCCTAAAGATCCACCTGCAGAATTTGAATTTATCGCTGATCCTCCTTCTATTTCTGCATTAGATCTGTGCGTATCAATTGATTATATGTAAATGTATTTTAGTCGAAAGGTTATTAGTTTTTATATTAATAATTTTCTTTATTTCATTTTAGGGATATTGTCAAATTGACAGCGCAATTTGTAGCACGTAATGGACGTCAATTTTTAACCAATTTAATGAACAGGGAGCAACGTAATTTTCAGTTTGATTTCTTACGTCCTCAACATTCATTGTTTCAATACTTTACAAAACTTTTGGAACAGTATACTAAAGTATTTATATTTTATTAAACATTTCTTATATGATTATTTATTTATTTTGATTGTTAATAATTTTTAATATTAATAGGTATTGATCCCACCTAAGGATTTATTACCACGATTGAAAGATGAAGTTTATAACATGGATAAGATTTTGGAACAAGTTAAGTATCGTGCCGAATGGCTGAAATATCAAGAAGCTCAAAGACGCAAAGAGGAGGAAGAATTAGAGCGGGAGAGAGTTGCTTATGCTCAAATCGATTGGCATGATTTTGTTGTTGTTGAAACTGTTGATTACCAACAATTTGAAGTTGGTAATTTTCCAGCACCGACGACTCCTGATGAAGTCGGAGCTAGGGTTCTTATGCAGGTAAAATAGATAACGATAAAAAAATATGTAATACATTTTTATTACTCAAACACTCATTTGTATTAAATGTTTTTTAATAGGAGCGTATAGAAGAAGGTGAAGATGTTGAGATGCAAATTGATAGCGATGGAGAAGAAGAAATGCAAACTCGTACCGATGGTGAAAAAGATCGTGCGAAGGATAACAATCAGGTGAGTAAATGCATTAGAAAATTTGTATTATTATTATTACATACAAAGTATTAATATTATATAATTGTTTCCAGGTACAAGATATGGAGGAGGATTCAAGTGACGACGACGACGTGTCTCCTCCAGGTGATTCTCATAAATCTAAAGATTCTAAGGTACGAGATGCAAGTATGCAACCTCCGCCATTACCACCGACACCTGGTAACGTTGTCGTTAAAAAAGGATATGATCCAAAACAACATGGTAAGTGAAAAGCGAATGTTATGAACATTTTGTTTGTATATAATATAAGAGATATTATTAATTTATTAATATTTTATACGTTTTAGCTGTTAAAGCGGCTCGTCCAGTTGCTCCTGATGAATATTTGATTTCCCCGATTACGGGAGAACGTATACCTGCTAGTAAAGTGCAAGAGCATATGAGAATAGGTTTATTGGATCCACGTTGGGTAGAACAACGGGATAAACATTTAGATAAGTTAGCGCAGCAGACGGTATTTGCTCCGGGTACTGCGATTGAGGCCAGTCTTAAGCAACTCGCTGAAAGGCGTACTGATATATTCGGTGTTGGTGATGAAGAAACTGCGATTGGTAAAAAGATCGGTGAAGAGGATAAGAAGAAAGATGACAAAGTTACATGGGATGGTCATACGTCTAGTGTTGAAGCAGCGACTAGAGCAGCTCGAGCAAATATTACCTTAGAAGAACAAATTCATCAAATACACAAAGTTAAAGGACTTCTTCCTGATGAAGAGAAAGAAAAAATTGGTCCGAAACCTGCCAATCGTGCAGCTGAACTTTCTCATATGGCTGCTGTTGCCTCTAAGCCTCAAGCTACTCTGAAAGCACCTCCTAAACCACCAGCACCGAAACCGATACCAGTTCCAGCCCAACCACCACCACCACCAGCCATGAGTATGCCTACAATGGCAATTCCACAACCAATGATGCCGCAGCCACCAATGATGATGATGGCTCCTATGCCACCAATAAGACCACCACCACTTATGAGTATGATTTATTATTTATTTATTATTATTCTATATAACGTGAGAATATTTTTATATGATTTCAATTTCAGCACCCACTATGTCACCATTTATGCCAACACCACCACCTATGCAACCACCAATGGCATCAGCTGTAAGTATTTTTGAATTTGATAATCTTCTGAAAAATATTCCAATTGGTTTTAATTTAATATTATTATTTTTGAAGATCGGTATAAAGCATACTGCGGAACCTATGGAGGAAGAACCTCAGGCTAAGAAATTGCGTTCTGAAGATACATTGATTCCTGAACAAGCATTCCTTGCTAGAAATAAGGTAGGATACATGTTATATATGAACTTACGATTGCATTTGATTATTATTTTATTTTATTTTTTTGTATTAGGGTCCGGTACAGTTGAATATTGCTGTGCCCATGATGACAGAAAAGGCGGAATGGAAATTGAATGGGCAAACATTAAATATCACTTTGCAATTGAGTGATACTGTCGTAACTATGAAAGCTTTAATTCATGAACAAACTGGTATGCCTCCAGGCAAACAAAAGTTGCAATACGAGGTACGAATTATTTATAAATAATAATAATTATTATTATTAATTGTAAATTAATAAATGAATTTTGTTTAGGGAATGTTCTTTAAAGATGGTAACACACTTGCTTACTATAATTTATCATCTGGAAATGTCATCAATCTTCTTCCCAAAGAAAGAGGTGGCAGAAAAAAATAAGTGATCAATTTTATAAGTAAGTCTCAAATTCTTTTGACAATTCATTATGTGATATTGTTTTATCAAGGTAACTACAAAAATTATATTTTTTCGAATAATATAATCTTTAACGATTGTATCTAACACACAATATGACGTAAATAATTTAGTTGAGGAACTATAATTACAAATAATACAAAAGAAGATGAGATTTATAGATTTATATTTTATTATAATTAATATAATATGTTTTTTAATAAATTAACGATAATAAGTTAATCAACATATTCAATTTGGCATTATATTAGATTTATATATATTATATTATATTATACAATTAATATTAGGAATCAATAGATTTTTATATATTAAAGATTCGCTTTTACAACAAATTGCACTTTTAGTTATTCTTGTACTTTTAAGCACTAAGGCACTGAAATTTAACCCTTTCGTTATCAGTGACCCATATACGGGTTGTCCATGCAACGATACGTACGTATGAACGAATCTATATGGAACGATACTCTCGTTAAAGCATGTCGTAACGAAAGGATTAAAAAAGTAATGAGAAAAAGAGCGAGAGAAAAAGAGAGAAAGAGAGAGAGAGATAAAGATAAAATTAAGTGCAATAGTAAAAAATATTTAAAAATCGAGCAAAGTATTAAGAGATCAGTTCTATATTTGTGCAACGTATATAAGTTGTTTATGATTTTCGTATACTTTTATTTCTTTTTTTTTTTTCCTCTCGAGAAAATAAAAACTTAAGAAAACGTGCGTGTATGCATGCATGAGCGCATGCAAGTGTAAGTATCGTAAATGCATGTAAATTATACTTGACGTATTTGTAGTTGCTTAATCAGAGAGATTCTAATAGACTAATCTTCTATCAAAATTACATTTCACTAGAACTTTCATTCTCTATTACGAATGTACCTATAAAAGGTATAGGTAGAATTTTTATATTACCCAAATAGTGTGTAGAATTATATATAAATGCGTTTAAGAATGCATATGTATTAGGTACATGTATTTATCATTGTGTGGGTGTATATACAGGGTATTTCAAAATTTCCCAAATAAATGGATTGGTTGTGAAAGGTTAATTAATCGATAAAAGAGTCTTTAGTTTAAGACGCAACAGTAAACAATGCTGAGGAACCATGTTGCCGTATTCAAGAAAATTGTCAGCTAATTTGAACAACACCTGATAGTTTTGAACGAGCGAGAAGATTCCGAAGAAGTGGCTACTTCGAATAATTTCGATAAAAATCATGTAACAACTCGTATAATAAAAAAAAACGTCTATGATTAGGGAACATACGATTGTATGAATTTTTGTTGTTTTTTCTTATTTTAGAATATTGAAACCATTCCTGTGATTATACTCGTATACTTTGAAATATACCCTGTATATAAGAAATACAATGATATGCATCTCACGATATAAAATAATAGAACCCGTTAAAAGATAATTAGCTAAAGGGATTTATATATGCCATCGATGCATATAATTAATCGTTTCCTGTAATAATTCATTATCACTTATCTGACTGCTGCGATAGATTTTTTTTTATTATTCTTTCAACTAACTTTCGATAACGTTGCGTCATCGGTCGATATATCTACAATATATAAAATTCAATTATTTTATCATTCGAGGGACATAGTTAGTAATTATATTTATGCTTGTTATTTTTATTTATATATGAAATTTAATTTATGATCATTTTGTTAAGATTTTAACTTACAGATTCGGCATCGTCGTACGGCCGACACACAAGTTTTGGTTCTGGTAAACATGCAGTTATTTCTTCGAAGTTAAGTTCGTTTCTTAGCAAACCGTGTTTTGCTTGATACGCTGCACCCATCATTGCCGAATTTGTAATTTCCTATAAATATATATAATAATAATAATAATAATAATAATAATAATAATAATAATAATAATAATAAAAATATAATAGAAATTGTAATAATAATAATTACCGATATATAAACAGGTGAATTAAAAACATCAGCAAGTACTTGTAGTATAGTTCTGTTAGCAGATGCACCACCTGTCGCTATTATTCGTGTATTGGGACCTAATTTAGGATGAGTAACATTTAGAAATAATAGAAAAATTATAGAATGTAATTTAAATTATTACCAAAGTAATGCCATATATGCGTCATCTTCAATAGGATTGCAAAGAATATGCCCATCAATAACAGTTTTGGGCTCATTCAACCATAAAAATAAAGTATCGCTAGTTCCTAAACTGCATGCGATGTCCCCTTTTTTTAATCTCATTCCTGTACATTGTTGAATAATATTTATAATTTTCTTTTTAAAAAAATATATACAACAAAAAATTTTGATTATTACAAATTAACAAATCCATTTGAAATCTTCACAGGTGGTAACACGTACCAACCAAAGAACCTGGATTATCTCCCGTAAATGCGATTATCCTGCAAGCCTCATTGAAGCCAAACCTTTCAACAAAGTAAGGTGATATCGGACCGATATTGTTGTAGGAAGAAATCGGTTTGCCTAATTTTCTTTTTAAATCCGGTGCGCAAATCTATGAAAATAAAATGATGACAGAAAAAAAGATAATGAAATTATTGACAAAGTTAATTTACTTTCAGTTCTTCAAAATTGTATACAATTTACCTCTAGTAAAGCATCGTCCCAATCTTTCGTACGAATATTTAGAAGATTCATTCCAGAACCATCCGACCAATCGATCGGTGCAAAATCACCCAAAAACATGATGCAAGAAAACTACTGATCAAAGAAATTCTTCACAGGTGGTAACACGTACCTACCAAAGAACCTGGATTATCTCCCGTAAATGCGATTATCCTGCAAGCCTCATTGAAGCCAAACCTTTCAACAAGTAAGGATATCGGACCGATATTGTTGTGGAAGAAATCGGTTTGCCTAATTTTCTTTTTAATCCGGTGGCGCAAATCTATGAAATAAAATGATGACAGAAAAAAAGATAATGAAATTATTGACAAAGTTAATTTACTTTCAGTTCTTCAAAATTGTATACAATTTACCTCTAGTAAAGCATCGGTCCCAATCTTTCGTACGAATATTTAGAAGATTCATTCCAGAACCATCCGACCAATCGATCGGTGCAAAATCACCCAAAAACAATGATGCAAGAAAACTACTGATCAAAGAAATTCTCTACAAAGAAAAAATAATAATCGATCGATAGAAATCTTTAGAAATATTAGGTAAATATTTGTAGAATTTGTTAGAGCGACAAAATTTAAACGATTTAAAACCCAAACAATGTATGCACGTAAAAAAATATGAGAAATATTACATCGATTTTATGAAGAAAAAAAAAAAAAGAAAAAAAATAAGAATTAAAATGATATGTCGAGATGCAAACGGGATTAGGTAGCACACTAAATATTTATTCAATACTTTTTAATACCTCGATTGTACGCTGTTTTCTATTGTTATTTTAATTTTTTTATTGCTTTTTATTTATTTTTTTATTTTTTTTTTTTCAAAGAAGCCGTAGAATTTTTTTACTAGGTATACCTCGGTATTACTGTAAGCTTCTGGCCTTGTTCGTGCAATCTTTGCTATTTGTGGTCCTGAAAATCTTTCGTATGCTCGAGACCCTGTTATTTCTGCTAATTTCTGTACATAAATTGAAAAATCTTTATTATCAGATTTTAATCTTTATTACGTAGGTTACAAGGATTACACATACTTTAGGATCGCCAGCGATCGCTTCCAAAATACGACATTCATTAGTTGTACTGGAATCCATCCAAACAGGTGACTGAGCTATCGAAAAGGACGTTGCAAATTGTTCGTGTAAAAATTTACTTGGTTCTAAATTTTGCAAGAGACTTTGGCTACCTTTACCCCAATAAACTGTGCCGTGTTGCTGTTAAATAATATTACGAATTATATCGTTGAAAATCAGAGAAAAAAGAAAGGGTTATCGTAATTAGTAATATTAATGTAGATTTGTTTTTTTTTTTTACTTGAGCACATCCGGAAATAGCGGCAACTTTACTAAAATCAACTCCGCAAACTCGTAATTTATCTAAGATCATATCTAAAGCTTTGACCCACATCAAAGCTGGTGCCACTACTACGTGGGACTCGTATTTCTTTTGCACGACACCTCCGTACGTTCTAAAAAAAAAATATTATAAAAATTACAATCATAATATTTTATTTGTATTATCGGGTATAAAAAAATGCATTGAATATTTTCTTGTAAATATACCTAAATTCTGGTAGATCATTATCGAATTGAACACTGGTTTCATGTAGAATACAGAGATCGTCATCGACCACAACAGCCTTTAACTGTCAACAAATAGAAACAACGAAACATTTGATTTATTTAATTATCGAAATAATATTTCTTTTAATTCTCGAGATTATATTTCTCTTTCCCTTTCTCTTTCTCTTTATTTATATGTAGATAAGATTTATCCATGACATTATAGAGATTAAGAACGACCCGGAAAAAATCGCATACGTCAAAGCTTGCTTGTAACAGCGTAGCAGCATTATTGAGTCGTGTCAAAGGGTCGTCGTAGAGCGCGCGCATCATTTTTATAATTTGAATAAAAAGCGCGCTTCGAATCGAAATTGCTGCTCATGCGCAATAACGGCTCTCGAAGATTCGAGTGAACATAGGAGATAGTCGCGAGAGGTATGTACGTTAAACAAAGTTCGGAACTGTGATATTATTCTACGAGCATACATTTATGAGATATTAAATTATCGATAAAATAGTTGAATTTAATCCCGGTTGCGCGTTAAATCTAACGACAATTACAAAAAAAGGAAGGATAAATACGCGATGTCAATAGTCACGCTTGTAATCGTTCAAGGAATCCCGATTGGAGTTGGTAGCGAAAGAGATCACGAGAGCAGCAGCAAGAGGAGGTGGAGGAGGAGGAGGAGGAGGAGAAGGTGGTGGAGGAGGAGGAAAGGGTGGTGATGGTGGTGGTCGTCATCGTAGAAGAGGAGAAGAGAGAAGAGGGAAAGGGTTTAGAAACGCATGGCCTGATCATTCTCAACTTTACTGTCGAGATAAGAAGAACTGCGCGTAAGCGACAATTCCTCTTCTTTTTCAAAATAAATAACTGTACATACATATATTTAAACATGTTTATAATATTATTTCTATACAATGTGTACGCAATCGCACGAGACAACGAATCTATTGTTCTTTTTTTTCTTACTCCTTATTTTTTTTTTTTACTCGCGTACCCGTTACATTCTACTTCTTTTTCGAAATCTTTGGTTTTTTCTTTTCCCCCTTTTTTTTCGAAATTGAAATTGTTGATATGGTAGGACAGTATCTTTACCTGCTGCGTGCTGAGATCGAGACCTAAGTACGTCGCGTTCGAGGATGCCCCCATAATTTATAGATTATTTCTTCGTTGTGGAGAGAGTTGCACTTAGCTCGTTTTGGTGTCTTGTCAGTTGTCGAGTTGTAGGTAACAATAACGTCACACCTTGACTACCTCTAGTTCTCGATGGAGTTCGAGATGGTGGGAATGAGAGGGAGAAATAAAGAAAGAAAGAAAGAGAAAGAGAGAGAGAGCAAGATAGAAACACGGAAGGAGTGCGTTGATGTAAATAAGGAAGACAAAGATAGAAATAAATAAAGAAAGAAAGATAAAAATAGGAAGAGAGGGAAGGAGATAGAAAGTCGTAGGAGGCGTTGATTCAACTCGTAACACACGTCTCTCCTACAACCGCATTGGCTTTAACTGCTCGCGAAACTAACTTCGGTTCGCTTACGTTTTCCGTTTCCAACCTCTTATTCTCAACGTGGCATCGTTGTTACGCGCTATTTATCTTCTCTTTCTCTATCTAACAATAACAACAGCAACAAAAACAGCAGCAATAGCAATAATAACGATGACCACGACGACGACGACGCATGACGTGTGACCCCGGTGAAAGACCCTCGACTAATCTTATCGTTATTATTAATAATGATCGTTCCGTATTACGTAAGCTACATTTTACCGTTCAATCGGCTTCGAAACATTTTTATATCGAGCTGCTTGCACTTACGGCACGACAATTTCTCTTTCCCTTTCATCTACGTTCCCCTAAGGTATCGTGATACCTTAGAGAGAGAGACGTAAGGTAAGTTGAAGGTAGAAAAAATGAGGTTAGGTTTCTATCGGTAGTTTCAAATTTAACGGGTTCTTCCTTACCGACGGTCCGCGTTCTATTTTATTCCGACTCACCTGGTATTACATTTTTATTCCCCCCGTTTGGTTACCTATCGAGAGTTCTCGCGTTATATATCGATAACTTTTTTAAATATTTATTGTTTAAATAATTTGTCGATTATTATATTCGATTAGAGATCGATTAAAAGAAATCGTTTGTTTAATCGATCGTTATTTTATTAACATCCATTAAATAACTCGTAATTGATTCGTTAATAATTGTTTTACATAACGTTAAACACAAAGCAACAATTAAACGATTTATTTAATTATCACTTCGTGTATCACAATTTAAAATGATACTTTTAAACATCGAGACTTTGTGCTTGGCCGCACGTATATCTCTCTGCGTTTCTTTTTATATATACGCATACATACGTACGAAGATACCTGCGTAGAAAGTCTAAATAGTATTTTCATTCAAATTCATTCCGTGGCCGTCCTTGATTCCACGCTAATCCGCACTTAAATTTCTTCGTTCTCGATCGTACACTCAATTCTTTCGTAAGTAAACGTTCGAGTCAACGGTCTTTATTCTCAGGGACGTTTAAAAGAAAATATTTAAACTCTTATGCAAATTCGATTATTTGCGTAAAATCAAGTCGGTAAAGTAGATTTTATTGATAACAAATATCGAATTCCCGAACACTTGGATCATTCTACAACAAATATTAACCCTTTTTGCACTCGAGGCCTTTTTACCTCGGTCAAATCAGCAACTCGAGACGACATTACGCATATTTGCTGAATTTCTTCTTACAGTTATCTTGAAATGCTTTCACACACAATTGAACTCTTTTAAAACTTTTATATTTTAACATATTTTTATATATCTTTATTATATACTACAAAGAAGGATATTTGTGTTAAACATTAAATTCTGTATTGTTGTTTTGTGTGATATTACATAAAGCAATTTCCAAGATGCATTCTTGTCATGTCGGGAAAAGTATCACAGTAATATATGGTTTGGTGTTTTTCGTCAGATTTTATTCGTTCAGAGCAAACCTTGCAATCCTTTTTAATTCTTGTTAGCATAACATGTATCTTCTCATTCAATTGGATTCCATCAAAACTGCAGGTCAAAGTAAAAGCTCGAATTCCTAGTGTCTCGTGATATCAATCGTGTAGGTGGACCATTATTATAGTCACGTAACTACTCAAGTTTATACGTATGTATGTATTTGTCTACGTACACGTGTATTTACACGTATGATAGTTTTATTCTTCACCTAATCCAACTAATCAGTCTAATCGAGAACGCTCTTTTTTGCGCCTTATTCTTGTGCATTGCATTTATGCGAATCCCTATTGTTTAACTTTCTCTTTTCGTTTGTTATTATTTTAGTTTTTCAAATTAAGAATTTTACTGATTAAACAAAGTTAGATTCTTTACAAAATTCTTTTGCATTCATATTAATCGCGACGAAAAATCGAACTCGTGTTCACTCGAACTGATTTCTTCATCGTAATCGTTGCTTATCGGTGTCTCCTTAACTTTGAAAATAATATTCCTATTGCCCCGACTATCGAGTTCAAACTATCGTCGAAGACGACATGCATTTACAATGCATGTAAACGACGTATTTAAGATTGTTGTTTTGCACGCACGCATTATTGAAAGCATTCATAAGTCGGTATTGCCAAAATAAAACCTAAATAAAAACAAGATTATCGTTTGAATAATGCGACCGAGAGTAACCTCTCTAGTGCAAACGATAAAATCCCAACATTTCTTTCGATAAATTCTACAATGTAGGATAGAAAAAGAAAAAGAGAGTAGTCTAATTTAGTTTGTCCCTTAATTAACATAATTCTAAGCAATGTCTACAACAGGGAAGGGGGGAATACAACGATGAAAAATTAGAGTAAGATAGAAGGCTTGTCGGGTGATGTTAGCCGATGCTAGCAACAGCAGGAGAAGCAGCAGCAGCAGCAGCAACAGCAGCAAAAGCAGCAGCAGGAGCAGGAGCAGCAGCAGTTTGTTTGTGTAGTGGTTGACGGTATGCGGCTGGTCCAATGAAAGGCAGAGAGAAAGATAGAGGAGGAGAATAAAGGGGGGAGGGCTGGGGGAAGGGAAGAGAAGGATAGGGTTTATCGAGGGTGCCAGGGGGTCTGGCCCACGCCTGTTTGTCGGTCCCGTTGCCCTATAATCGTGGTATACAGATAATGGTTTGGTCGTAGGGACGCCAACGGTGCACACTGTAAAAGGGGCTGCAAGGGTAGAAAGAGAAATAAAAGAAAAGAGAAGGAGGGAGCGCCAGAGTGGCGTCGAGAACGGCTGGTTCCCTCTTCTTCGAAAAAGACGAAGACGAAGAAGACGAAGAAGAAGAAGAAGAAGATGTGAAAGAAGATGAAGAAGATGAGGATGAAGAAGAGGAAGAGGAGGAGGAGGAGGACCGATCGGCGTGTCCAATCGAGCGAAACTTTCCCTCCTGGCGCAGCTTGAAGCCGTTTGGCAAGGCTCCTCCTCTTCTTCTTCTTCTTCTTCTCTTCCTTTTACTTTTTTTTTTCCTTCTTCCTTCCTTCCTTCCTTCCTTTTTTTTTGTAAGGAGGCGCGACGATTTCCGACATCCCATCGGCCGCAGATCGAAATCCGATTAATTGAGGAGTAAACGAGTTGAGGCGTCCAGGAGACGAACGTCGAAAGGAGAACGATCTTATCGAAGGGGTAGGATCGTAAAACTACGATCGTATCGTATTCCAAGAGAGAAAGAAAGAGAAAGAGAGAGAGAGAGAGGAGGTGGGAGGTAAAAAGAAAGGTACAAGAATAAGGATGACCGTATCATCGTGTGGCGTCGGCGTTCGCGCGCCAGGGCAAGTCTTTATCGTGTTTTCGTTCCGGTCCTTTGGAACCGAGCTTGGTTTTTACGGCCGATCGAACGATTTCTTCGCGAGACGTTCTCTCCTCGGTTCGTCTAAAATAAACGCGTATTCTCCTCCCTTTGCGATATCGGATTTGCATCGGTTTGATCGTTGGAACGGGAAGAGATGATGTGTTATGCACAGGGTAAAAAGGAACGATAGGAGGAGGAGGAGGAGGAGGGGGGGTAGATAGGGTAACGGTGTTTTATTAGAGATGGATGCATCGAACATACGCGAATGAATTGACGAATGGATGAATTTCTAGTCGGGGGAAATAAAAGCATAGGTGAGGGATGAGGAGGAGGGGGAGGAGGAGGAGTAGGGGGGAGGGGGTATCTATATCTAAGGAGAATGGAAAGTTTCATTATCCTCAAGCGCGCGATGAAGACGGACTGATAATAGGAGTTAGGTGGAGTAGTAGGGTACAAGAAGAGGACGATGCAGATGACGAGGGCAACAACGAAGAATAAGAAACGAACGAAGAAGAAGAAGAAGAACGAAGAAGAAGGGCGATCCCGTGGAAGAGAACAGCGGATGGCGACAGCCGGCAGAGCCTCGTCGTCGCCGATGTCGACGATGGTGAAACGACGAATGGTCTCTTTCTTTCTCTCTTTCTCTCTCTTTCTCTGAGCCGAAATGTATGAGAGAAAGATAGAGACAGAGAAAGGGGGAACGAGTGAGAAAGAGAGAGAGAGACGGGGAGGCGCCGATTCCAGCGACCGGCCGGCGCTGAGAGTCGACGCCAAGCGTGGCGTCGCCAAACGTAGTGACGCCTCGTCGGCCGACACCGTTGACGACGACGACGACGACGACGACGACGACGACCACGACGACGACGACGACGACCACCACGACGACAAAGACAACGACAACGACAACGATGGGCAAAGCCGACGGAGACGGCGACAACATCGTCGTCGTCGTTCCTCGACGCGGCCAATGCAAGAATAACTCCTTCCACGTTGGCATCGTAGTATCGGGGGTGAGTCGCCAAGCTGGAGGGCGCCCTACCCACTCTCTCTTTTCTGACTGGCAACCCTTCCAGCAATCCCATTCCACCTCTTCTTCTTTTCTCTATCCTGTATATCCTTCGAAATCACTGAAATCACCGGCCAGACTAGCCTAGACTCTGATATCTTCTTTTACCTACAAAGTTACTCTTAATTCATATCAACTAGATCGTCGTCGTCGTCATCGTTGTTACTGTTGTCTTTGAAGGAAAGGAAACAAAATCTTAAGAAACATACACGTATACGCGGTTACTATCCATCTAACTCCTAATTGGTTTTCCCTCAGCCTATAGATCTAGTTTCGCGTCTTTCTACTTTCTCGAGTAGTATTTAGATAACTGGATCCTGTTTGTACCTAGGTAGCAATATTATTGTAACTACTTACTTTACACCTGCAATCTCTATCTCATCATCTTTAACCAATATCTATTCGTTCCCTTCTTTCTCTCCGTCATTCTTTCTCTTTAGACGTTGATGTATCGAATCCTGTCTCTCTTACAATTAATCTGTAGAAAAAAGAAAACATAAATAGAAGAAAAATTAAAAATAGGAACAATAAGAATAAAAACAGTGGAGATGGTAAAATCGCTTGAGCGGTGTGTCGCGAGTCAACACACAGGATGCAAGGGGGAAGATCGTCGGTAATCTCGGCGATTACGAAGATCGAGAGTCCTAGATGCTGGGGACAATAAGTCCTTTTCTTTTTTCTTTCTTGCTTTCATTCTTGCTTTCTTTCTTTCTTCCTTCTTTTTTTACTTTTTTCCCTTTTTCTTTTTCTTTTTCTTTTTTTTTTGTTGGTCCGGACCAGGCAGACATCGGGCGCCGGGTATGGAGACGTCCTGCTCCCTACTACTACCATCCTGCATCCGCGTTTTAACCCATGCCAGATAGGAGACGAGGGTGGAACGCCTATATCCCGTCGCGTATATCCGCGGAAAGTAGAGAAACGAGGGAGCATAAAGGGTGGAGGAGGAGGAGGAGCAGGAGAAGAAGAAGGGGTGTTCGGGGTTGGTTGACGGGGGTGGAGAGAAGGGGCTGGACGACTACGTCGGCTCCAGCGTGGGGCGCCAAGTGTTTTGATGCTTGTTATGCGAAGGGGAGCCTGATAAACAACGAGATGGAGAACGGACCTGGATCATCACCATCCACCTCCCCCTTACTACCCCTTCGCTCGCGACCGACTGGCTACGTTTCTCTCATTACGAAAGCATCGATACGTCGACACCGATTCTTTGTATCTCTTCCCTTTTTCTCCCCATATTGTCTTTCCTTTTATACGTATTCTCCCTCATCCGAGTCGTTTACTTTTTTATTAAGCTGTCAAATTTGTCGATATTTTTTCTTTTTTTTTCTATTCGCTAATGTACCATAGTCACTTATAAATATTCTTAGGAAACGGGAAAATAGAGGACATTGGGTGGGGGGGGGAAATGGCGGGAGATTCGAATGGATCATCCCGTACGCGTAAGTTTTTTTCTATATGCGCGCATTGTTGCACGCCATACGACGCGATAATAATAAAGTGGATTGGCGCTTTTCTTCGAATGTGTGAACAACCGTCGTTTGAAAGAATATATTATATGTGTGTGTGTGTATATACGTGTAAGATACGTAGGTGGACGACGAGAATGGCGTCGAGATCGGTGTCGTCGGCGAGACATCAGCTTGCACCCCCTATGAAAGAAAGAAAGAAAGAAAGAAGATAGGGATTGAAGAAGAAAGGGGTGGTACCGACGCCAGGGATGCTAGAGTTGCTGGTCCTCTGGTAGTTGCTGGTGGTGGTTGGTGGTGCTAGTGGTGGTGGTGGTGGTGGTGAATCAGAGGGAGAGGGTCGGACTCCAGTCGTGTCCTCTCCACGCGCCACCGACTAAATATTGTGCGACCGTCCGGCTCACGATCAGTCGACGCTCGACGACCGAGACGGTCGGTGGCCCGAGACGTCGTCCTCATTCTTTCGCGATCATCATCTTTTATTCCTATCGATAAGTTTTATTCGCGATTCGATTTCATAAAGGAAATAATACACCACGTATGTACGTATCTATTTACTCAAAAATAAAACAAAACAAAACAAAACAAAAGAAAAGAAATAAATAAAAGGTATCGACGTTTCACCCGTTTATAAGTCGAAATAAAATGATAGATTATTAGGGCTTTTATTTATTTTCTTCATCCAAAATCAATCGAATTTCGGGCGTGCGAAAGGAACAAATCCCCTTGAGCAAGCGCCAGACGTTCGAATATTCGCGAAAAGCGCCTGCGCGGAATAAAGACCAATCCTATCGCTCGTACGTCGCAACAGGTAAGGGGTTAAAGACGAGTTTGAAGCTTCCAAGATGTAGTTTCCTTCCATATGCATGCGTTTTATTTGCTCGTTAGTTTCGAATTAAATATTATGATGAATTTGTTGAAACATTGATTGGTGGGTACCCAAGTTTAGATATGAAGGATCGATTAAGTTAGAGTCAATCTTACCGACCTATACACCGATCGCATCATTATCGTAAGATGGCGGGAAAGGGATGAGGATTAATTCACAAATTGGTTTCGTCGTAAGGTGGCACTGAGTTCGCTCGAGGAATTACAGCGGGCCAATGTGCGGTATGTTGTACGTTGCGAAGTCAAGAGGGGGAAGGGAGAGAGAGGGTGATGCTGGTATATACATGAGATCATGGAGAGGGGGTAGGGGAGAGGTAGAGGAAGGAGGTTTGGTCGGACAGGCGCCTACGGCGGGAATCCGAGTGGCGCCAGCGTTAACGTAAGCGTCAGCCTTAGCGCCGGCCGTGCGTCCGGACCGGCCGATATCATCCAGGAAGTTACGAGCCGCACCTGTCCCATCATACTTCTCCCACCTTTCCTTCTCCTCCTCCTCCTCCTCTTCCTCCTCCTTGTCGTCGTCTCTTCGTACTCATCGTCGTCGTCGTCTTCGTCTTCGTCTTCGTCGTCGTCGTCGTCGTTGTTGTTGTCGATTATATGCAGGGCCGTCGCAACGCAGCTGCACGATCAAAACCATTTCTCGAGGCTTCCGCTGGAAGCTCGTTTGGCGAGAAGGATAAGAACTCTAATACCGGAAGCGGAAAATTAAATAACCTTAGATATCCGTCTTCATTACATCATTAGAATTTAATCTTTACCTATTCTTAGATAAGTTATCGCAACGATGCAATTACCATACTTATTGTCCGTTCCTTCTTTCTTTCGTTAATTCCTATCAAGTTATTATTGATAGCTCGCGTCATTCTCGATCGAAATTTTCAAGTTTTCGATCGAGTCACGCAAGCCGAGTCTGAAGTCTATCGAGGAATACTTTACAATCCGTCGCGTCACTTTGAATAATCGGTAATGCGAAATCGCGTAAGGACTGACGCCAGAGATGCTAATAATGATCAAGAACGATTACTCGCTGGTATTCGATGAGGAATATTACTGAGATCATACGAAAGATTCATTTCTTTCTTCCTATATTTATTTTCGCGTCATGACTCGTATATATAGAGATGTTTCACTGTAATTTTGTAAATATAGGTATATCGTACTTGTTAACAGTCGAGTTTCTTGTCGAACTATCTTACGACATTTGACGACACTTTTTCGTATGAGATAAACAAGCTGAAATTTCTTCGATGTTGGCGATGATTGGTCATTCCGACAAGAACTACTACTACGTGCCGGTTCATCGGTACCGGCGAGTTACTGAAAAAGATTAGCCCGGCACCGAGAATAGCGCAAAATGTCTCCGCGCTTCGCGAAAGATGAATTGTAGCGGAATCGTGAGTGGTCGTTTCGAAGAACGACGATGATCACTCTTTCTCACTCTCGCTCATGTTAGACTTGGAATTTGGAGCGTTGACATCGGCGCCAAGCGAGGGTTCAAACGGCTACCAAAGAGAACTACCATTTTCTCTCTTTGTGTCGAGTGTCAAAGCTCGTGAAACCTCCGGGGAACGCGCGAGGACAGGAAATTAATAACATGTAATCATCCTCTAAGATGTCCACTCTCTTCTCCGTTTCTCTATTTGTTTTTATTTCAACAGCTATTATTAACATTGGGAGATAGATTTTGTAGAAAATCTTGGTCGTCAAATACTCAGGACATTGGTACATTAATTTTCTCAAATAAAAAACAAATACAAAAATGTTTAGAACTGCGGTAGTGTTCTATACACTGTGCTCGGTACTTCTATACTTAAATATCTATGTAGATTTCATTTGATTTGTTCGTATATGCAGTACGTTCCATTCCTCGGGTTACATTGTTCTAACTAGGCGCCGTGTTGATCGTCAGTCTCATCGTGACTCCACATTAGCCACTGTCCGTTTCGTCCGGCAGCGGGTGCCATCGGCGCGATATGTCAAGAATGGCGCCATGCTCCGAACGTTCGTTCGGCTCCGTGGCATCGGGAACGCGCCAGTAATTTTCGCGTTTCGAAATAGAACGAAATAAAAGTAGTACGTAGTACGGGGCTCTTTCGGGCACGCACACACTATGCACTCGAAATCGTTTCTAAAGATGGCGCCGATGATGAGGACACGTCGCGAATCCTCCTTGACGTTTGCCTCTTCTAGTTAATCGCATCTTTCCACTGTTTGATTTTAACTTCTCTCTTTGTTTGTTGATTTTGGAATTTCTTATGGTATAATATTTTGGTATAAGGAAAAAGGGCATGTGAGAAAGGGATAGGAATACAGAGGGTTTTAATTCGAATGAAAAGGTACCACAACTATACTTCGACGACCTTGGAGAATTTTACCGAGCTTCATGGTGTCGTCTAGACCTCTATAGGAGATGTAACATATATATATATGTTATATGTGTGTGTGTATGTCTATATATATATAAATATATATAATATATACATATTATATCGGTAAGAGTGGAAAGAAGAAAGAGCGAGGGACAGTTTGCGGAGGCCAGGCGCCTGATTACTAGCCAGCTCCGGACGCCAGACGTACATAACTAAATAACTTCCTAAATTCTATATCATTTAAGAACGGGCCTTCGAACGGACGAAATAACGCGTCTAGACGACGCTCAGGAGTCGGGAGGGTTGGGATAAGGGTGGGGAGAACGAGTTCCGATGCGAGTAGGCGTGCACTTACCCTTCTTCCTTTCTCTCTTTCTCTCTTTATCTTTTTTCTTTTGTTTTTCAATATAACGCACCGTTTCTTTGAGCGATATATTTTGAACAATGCGAAATTTGCGAAAACCACAAAAAATTTCGTTAAGGAATTTTTTAATCGATTATTGCAAATTCGAGATGGAACAGTGAGAGCACAGCTATAAATTTGCCTTTTGGAATACCATTGAGGAAAGTCCCGTCGGCTTATTACAATATTACGTCCGCAAAATCGCGAAACGAGTTTCTAAAATTAGACAATTTATGAGCGACGATCGCACGACAGTGTGCAGTGGTATTCCACTCGGGATCCTTTTTTAGCGTTTCTCCTAATTTCTGACCGGTCTGGCGCATACCTGGTCTCCCAAAGGCGGGTTTCGGATTAAAGAGCGTATCGGTATTTTTTTCGGGGATATCGAATGGGGTTTATCTTAAAAGTCGGCACCGGGATTTTGCACGCCTTCCTATCGAAATCTAAAAGCGTGATTATCCTCTTACACGTTCTCCTACTCTAATTTTATATCTGTTTGATTTACATTATATACGCAATACATAGATCATTGATTTACTGATCAAAATCTTTTTTCTTTATTTGTTTTTTTCAGATCGGACAATGATACAAGTACATATACGCGTTACTGAAGATAACAACGTACACCTGTCAGATATATCACCTGTAAGTACAAATATCTTATAAGGAATATATTATATATATTTTTGCATGAATTTCACTCGGACTTCTCCTCGGCTCTGAATGAAACATTTGGTAGTCGGTTCGGGCATAATAATGAACCGGTTTATTACTATTCTCCGTGAATGAAACATAAATATATATATTTATATGTATATGTATGTGTAAGCAAGCAAATGGGAAGAATCTCGTGCGTTGGCTCGACGAAACTTTCCCTCGATGACCACGCCAATGTTCGCGGACGAGTACGAAGAGAAGACCGAGTTACAAGTTCACATCTAAGAAAATGGCGCTAGCAAAGGACCGAAAGTTTAGTCGAGGAATTTAAGTTAAAGGTTGAAAGGGTTAAAAGGTTACACAGCAAAAGGACTATTGAAAGGATCAATTTATAGGCGGCATTAGACTTTGTTGAGACCAAATCCTATTTCTTTATTCGTCAAAAGTGCGATCCTCGGCTTAGAAGAGCCGTCTTCTTTAGCTGAAAGACATCGTGACCGAAATTCGCCCCGGAATGTCGACCCCCAGGGTGAAACCACTTCATAATGATCGTTTCTGGCGCCACGCGGAGGCGCTAGCGTCTGCTTGGCTCAGCCGATAGAGGAACCAAGAACGAGCCGACTGACCGAGCCACCCGTCTCTCTTCGGACGAGTCCATCTTGCATTTCTACCTTCCCCTCTTTCTCTTTCCACCCTTCGCCACTTCTTTTCCACTTTAGATCTTCGTAAAAGAAAGGCCGGCGACCGAAGTCGTCGCTTTCCCTTCCTTCTGATTCATCCTGTCGCATTAGTTCCAGACCTATTAGTCTTGTATTTTTCTAAGAATCTTTCCAAATTTGTCTACGTATTTTAGAAATGACAAAATATCATCCTAAACATATCATTAAGGTATTTATTATAGATTACGAGTAAGATAGATCATTAGTAGCAACAAAATTGAGCAATTATTCTCAATAATGTAGATACAACGAGACAATTTATCGGTATTGTTGCGAGTATTAATTGGAGAAAGTCTGAAATCATCGGATAAGACAAAAGCGAAGAAAAGTCATTAGTTTAGAGGAACGTAATGAAAAAAATCTGGCGATATATCTCGTAGCGCGTTAGGATCGACGGCGCCGGTAGTGGAGTGGGTGGGGGGGGTGTCTCTCGATGGTGGCGCCTCGAGCGGCGAGCGCCGGAAGCCGTGTCGGCGGCGACGGCGGCCATGTTTAACAATCTTCCTTGTGTGTTTAGTATGCCGCGGTCGGTGTATCGGCGCGCCGTGACGAAACACACGGAACGAGACGTTGAGCAGCAACGAAGTTGTGGTGGTGGGGCGACGGCGGAGAAGAAAAAGGAGCAAAAGAAGGGAGAAGTATCGAGAGGAGTGGGGGGTTTTAGTGGATAAGGTGGTGGGGACCCTCGTTGGAAATCGGTGCGGCTCGAGACGGGAACCTCGTGCGTGAAACGGACAGTCGCGTCGTCGAACTGAACCGAGTCGAATCGAATCGAATCGAATCGTAGTCGAACGACGAACGCCGGGGACTACTTGCGCTTCGTATTGCTTATGTCTTCTTATTCGAGGAAGAATAAGAAGAAGAAGACTTAAGCTTTTGTGAACTGTTCGTTATAATAATTATCATCATCATCATCATTGAGAGTTTCAATCGAATAGAATATCGAAAGTGACAAAGTGCGCGAGGTCTAATAAGGAGAGGAAAATCAAAGAGGAACAGACGAGAATATCGCGTAACTGTTTCGAAAGAAGCAGAGCAAAGGCAGGAGGCAGAGTAAGGAGACGACAAGTAAAGTAGAAGTAGAAGAGGAAATAGTAAGCGCACGCGTTACGAATCAAAATCTCGCGTGTCCTCGTATTCTCATTTATATATTTCTCATCTCGTTGGCAAAGAGAGAAAGAGAGAGAAATTGAGGATTCTCCTTCTTCTCCCCTTCCGTGTTTGAGTGCGCCTCTCTCGGTCGTTCTCGGTGGATCGCGGTAGCAATTCGAAGAATGTGACAGTGCGCGTCCTCGCGGTCGGCTCGCGCAAACGAATCGCCCACCGGCGATGGATGATGAGCGAAAAACACTGCCTGTTGCTGTTGTTCTTTTACTTGTTCTTCGTATCGCAGTGTGAGAACGTTGATAAGGAGGAATAAGAAGAAGAAGGAAGAAAGAAGAAGAAAAAGAGATAGAAGGGAAGGGAGATAGAAAAGGAGAGAAATCGAAAGTTAAACGACAATATCGGTAGAAGTAGAGAGAGAGAGAGAAAGAGAGAGAAAGATAGACGATGCGAGCGGAAAATGTCAGACGGTGATACGCGAGCACGGATGACGGGGAGCGATCGACGCGACGATCTCGAGTCGGAGGTTGTTGCAGTGTCGTCGCTGTCCTCCTTCACGTCGTTGCTGTCATTTTTCTTTTTATTGTCGTTGTCAACTTCGTGGTCGTGGTCGTGGTCGTGGTTATCGTTGTTGACATCGTTGACGTCGTCGTCGTCGTCGTCGCCGTCATCATCGACGTCGTCGTCGTCGTCGTCGTCGTCGTCGTCGTCGTCATCGTGGTGGTGTTCGTCATCGAACGGCGCCGGCTTGCCGGCAGGGACAACGGCGCACGCGGTTCGAGAGCATCAGCACCAGAACCAGTACCAGTACCAGCATCAACACCAGCAACAGCAGCAACCTTCGAGAGTAAGGGAAAGTGTCGTTTTGTGTTCGTCGTTAGTTATAACGAACGATAATATCTCGTTGTTGAAGTTGTGAGAAGTTTTTTTTCATCGGTTTAAAGAAAAAGAAAGAAAAAGAAAAAGAGAAAGAGAGAGAGAGGAAAAGAGAAGTAGATAAAAAGGTTAGAGAAAAGAAGAAGAGAAATAAAGGAAAAAGAAATTAAAATAGTGGCGTGTATGTGTGTGCGTGTTGTTGTAAATACGTTCGTGTCGAACGACCTGTGCAACAATTTGAATTTCGCGCGGTTCTTATACGCGCGTGTCACGTGCAATAGTTGACCCTTCCTAGGAATTTCTTTTTATTTTTTCTTCTTTTCACGTTTTGTTCTCTTGTTGGTTATTTTAGTTTTTGTTTCTTTTTTTCTCGTGAACTCTGTGTTTTTAGTACTTAACTCGTTACTTCGAGTGAAAATAATAATAACAACAACGACGAAAACAACAACAACAACAACAACACCAACAACAACAACAACACCAACAATAACAACAAAAACAACAACGAGGGGGTAGTCGCTCGTTGAACGTTCGATGCTGACGAATCGCGTTCTGACGAAGAGAAGAAGAAGAAAAAGAAGAAGAAGAGGAGCTGGGGGAGGAATAGGAGAAGAAATAGAAGAAGAAGAAGAGGAGCGTTTTCTTTCTCCCCTCTACCATACCCGACACTCGCGTCGCGACGATAATAAACGTCGGGAAAGAGATAAAGTTTTAAGGAGGGAAAGAGAAAGAGAATCTAGAGTGCGCCAGCGCATCCACCCTCTTTCTCTCGCCTTCTTCTTCGCCAACCACGTCGACGTGTAGGTAAATGAGAGTTCAAGGTCAGCCGAGCGGTACTCGACCTAACCTCCTTCGTCTTAGTCGTGTCGTCGTGCGAAATCGGGAACCACGAGGAGGAACGTTGGTAGTTTTACCCCCACCTCCTCCCCCTTTCTAAGAGTTCTGAGGAGAAATAAGATAGAAGAGGGAATACACTTTTCTCGAGACACGCGTAGTAGTTGTTCGAAAATCTCCTCCGAGCTTCGTTTAAACGAAGTTAGTAGGGAGAAGTAGGGCTGACAGACACAGAAAGAGAAAGAGAGAAAGAGCGAGAGCGAGAGAGAGAGAGAGAGAGAGACTGTCACGCTATTTCGGGAACGCACGATCTAAAGTGCGCCGAGATATACGCTGAACGTAAATAAATATACGTGCCCGTCGAGCTCTTCCACCGGCTCGCGTTCTCTTCTTCCCTTCGTGAAAGAGAAAGAGAGACAGAGAATCCTCGCCGGCGGTCGCGCATGCTACCCTCCAAAAACGAAAGTGCGTGAGAGAGAGAGTGAGAGAGAAAGAGAGAGAGACATTTTCTTCTCTTCTGCATTTCTTGTATTTTCTTTCGTTTCGTTTATCCCCTTATTTTTCTGGAGGAGGAATCTGGAAGTTCTCAGAAAAGTAAAAGGAAGTAAGTAAGAGAAGAAGAGAGTAATAGTGTGGTAGTAGTGGTAGTGTGGTAGTGTAGTAGTAGTGGTAGTGTCGGAGGAGCAGGTTGGATGCCGAGGAAAAAAAGTAAATCGAGAGGAACGACTTTGAGAGGTGTTTTAAAAGCGGTTACGTTGTTAAGTACTGGCAACCAAATGCGCGTACCGCAAATCCTGTTTCATGTTCATGTTCTGGAGCAAACGGACGGTGCTCACTAGACGTCTCCTAAAGGCGAAGGTCCGTGGGGAGCATGAAACCGAGTGTGAAGCTCAAGAGGATTCGTCACGTATTCATCGCACAATCGACACGACCGGCGCCGGAAACGACACGAGCGGCAACGTGACGACCACGGCACCGGCGGGCCAAACGAGCAGCACCAGAGGAGGAGCGTCGTCGTCGTCGTCGTCGTCGTCGTTCGGCGGAAAAGGACAACGGGGAGGAGGAGGAGGAGGAGGAGGAGGATCAGGAGCTGCTCGAACGTCGTCGAGCAGCAGCACGTCGAGTAGACTGCATCAAGGTTGCTGCGGTGGGGATCAGAGTTACGACGATGACGAGTATCCGAGTCGATTGCTGAGGTGCAAGGAGCTCCTCAAGACGCTCAAGGAGAATCAACTGGAGATGTTATTGACCGCTGTCGAAAGTTGCGGCGCCGATCTCGGCTCGTGCATCCTAGTGCCGAGACAGCAACGGCCTTTCCGTAGTAGCAGCGATTCCGACAGCGAGATCGACGATCAACAACGTCAATCGGATAATCAGCAACTGGACCAGCAATACCACAGACCACCGCCGCCCCACCACAGGCACCAAAATCATTTGCATCATCATCATCATCACAATCATCATCATAATAATTTGCGATATCACCGAAGACGTCGTCGTTCTCCTGAAAACGGCGAGTATCTCCAGGTGCAACAGCAGCAGCAACAACAACAACAACACAGTAGTAATAGCAATTCACCGGAGGAACAATCCTCTTCGAGAAAAAGATACTCGGCCAACAACAACAGGGTACCGGTCAGAGGTTCGCTCGAGAACACATCGATGGATCCACTCGTGCTCTGCTGCCAAATCTGGCGATGGCCGGATCTCGTGCCCTCGGAAGAACTCAAGAGGCTTCCTATCTGCCATTCGGCTAAGGATCCTGTCTACGTCTGTTGCAATCCCTACCATTGGAGTCGGCTCTGCAAACCCGGTAAGTTCATTCTACATTTTTTAGAATTCGAAAGACAAACTTTTTCATATCGCATGGTTCCAATCGTTTAATCGAAATTCAACAAATTCCCGCTACGAAAGTAGATCGACTTGCGTGTCTCATTTTACTCTTTTACCCTTTCTTTCTCTCTCATTTCGTTTCGTTTCGCTTTTTCTCGCGTATGCGCCAGCGTGTTTACGTAACTCTGTCAGAGCAGCAGCAGCAGCAGCAGCAACAGCAGCAGCAACAGCACATTGAATGCTGCTGTTGCGCGCACGTGTTCCTCGTCTTTATTGTGACAGGCTCTTTCTTTCGCGATTCGATCGTCAAACAAACACCATTTTTTCTCTTCCCCCTCTCTCTCTCTTTCTCTCGTACAAACACACGTAATAAACACACGTCGATAAAGTAGGTGGTAGCGATAGTTGATGATGCCACGATACGCTTAGAAAAGAAGAAGAAGAAGAAGAAGGACAAAAAATCGTATCCGCAATCGAGTCGCGCTCTTTTAAAATACGTTAAAAGCTTTCGTAATTACCTTTTAATCGTATCTCGTTAAAGAAAAAGACAAGAAAATTAAGAAAGAAAGAAAGAAAGAAAGAAAGCAAGAAAGAAAGAGATGATATTCCAATGGCCAATGATTTTATGCACGGTTCGCGGAACGCGTTTTATTCGAGTTGCGTCGCGGTTTACCGTATATCTGTCCTCGTTAAGGAGTTTAATCGTGTCGGCATCGGGATCGATCTGTTAAACGCATGTTAAAATATTTATCGACCGAAGAAAATCGCGTTCAGTTTAGTCCCCGTGCCATGTGTATGCGTGCATACGTGGATACGTGCATCGTCGTTCGTGTTTTCTTACGTTTACGTTTGCTGTGGTATAATATGGAAAGAGGAGGAAGTCTGTCTCTTTTACACGTTGCTCGTAAACCATTTGCGATAATTTAGGTGAAGAACTTACGCTTCTTCGATATCTTTCTCTCTCTCTCTCTCTCTTTTTCTTTCTCTTACTTTTTTCTTTTTTTTCCCCTCTCGAGAATGATTTAACGACGTCGAATAAAGACGGGACATCAAAACGACAGTAAACCACTACCGGCTGGCTACCCGGCAGGAACGGTATTCGTCACCTATCCGTATACCAGGGATCCGATGTAAAACTTTGATTTATTGCTTTACCTCCGAGGATTACCTACTGTTTGCTCGAACATAATCTTCCACGCGTAATACCCGATACCTACCAGACGCCATTATCGTTAAATTCGATTTCAGAAAGTTACTCGGAGAACTATCTTTCTCTCTTTCGCATAAGAATTCACATTGCGTCATCGTTACGCTCAGGTATTTTCTACCACATCGAAACTAATGATTCCAGATCGTTGAAAAAAATATGTCGCACAACGATACGACGAACGATTTCATTGGGAATCGAAGGAATCGTAGAGAGAGAGAGAGAGAGAGAGAGAGAGAAAGAACGATTCTACCGAACCTAGTCCACTTGTTCTTGTGTTGTTATCTTTTATTTATTATATTTTTTGTCCTGTTTTTTTTTTTTTGTTTATGTCCGTTCGTTCGTTATCGTCGTCAAGTTTTATCGAAATAACGAATTTATGGCAGACCTTTTTCGTGACATCCGTTTCTTCGGGTTGCTTTTTTGTTTTCCTTTTTTTTTTTACGTATCTCCAGACAATTCCGATCTCGGCACCAAGCACCACAAGCACTGGCACTGGCACCACCATCACCACCACTACCACTAACATTACCATTACCATTACCATTACCATCACCATCACCGACGTGACTTTAACTGCAAAAAAAACCTTCGCCTCTTATGCCGACGTGAAAACAAGAAACAGAGAGAAAGAGAGAGAGAGTAGTAGGCGCCAGTAAAGTAAGAACTCCTTTACGTAACTCGACCGATCGTCGTTTAAAGCGTCGTAAAACGTGAGCGCAGTCCTGTGTTCAGAAGTACACCCAGTGAACAACCCATCCACCCACCTTCTTCGAATCGAATCGACGACTCGTGACGTTGCTTAGTTAGGTATTACCTTCTTTCCCCTACCCCGGTTCTTTATTTTTCTTATAGATTAAATCACTATAAATAAAGTAGGCGCGACAAGTCAAGATTAAGATCTCGAATCTGAGAGTTGTGAGATTAAATCCGCGATGAATTACATTCTCCCGTTAAAAGTTTCGTTTCAAGTTTCTCATTGTCGTTCCTGCGTTAGTCCGTTTTGTAATTAAAAAAAAAAGTTAAAGACTTAACGGGAATCCTTTGAATTCCATCACCACCAACTACTACGAGACACCCTGTTTCTAATAATAGATAAAGAGGCGTTGAAAATTTGTCGCATAAATATGCTGCACCCACGGTCTAATAAAAACCAAAAGTATGTGTATGAATTTCTATTTATTTCGTTACTTCTTTCATTCTTGGAATTGGGATTGGGATTGGGTAGAATAAAAACAACAAGAAGACTTTGATCTTTGTGGAACGAGAACGTTCGTGAGGTAGAGATAGAAGAGGTTAGGTACAGAGAGGGGTCTGGGGGGAGGATGAATTCAGCGTGGAATAGTAAATAGGGGATACTGTATCGCGTGTTTAAAGTAAAGTACTTTTCGTTGCGAATAGAAAGCACGTTTTCTAACCTAACGACAACTACGACGAAGACGAAGAAGAAGAAGAAGAAGAAGAAGAAAACACAACGTACATGTCTGTTCTTCGATGTTGCGTGCGTTCTCCATCGTATCATGAAAGAAAAGGGCAACCGAAAGAAAGAATGAAAGAAGAAGAAGAAGAAGAAGAAGTAGTAGTAGTATAAAAAGAGCGAGGGAGGCGAACGTATATCTCAAAATAGAAACCGGCATATATATCGTCTTCTTCTTCTTTTCTTCTTTTTCTTAAAGAAGAAGAAGAAAAAGAAGAAGGAAGATACGATTTAAACCGAAACAAGATGATGGATCTTAGGCGTTAGATATTGGTGGGTAGCACCACATTAACAGAACAGCAGTAGAAAGCAACACCACATTACAACCAGCAGCAGCAGCAGCAGCAGCAGCAGCAACCTCGGGAAAACGAAAAAAAAAGGAAGATGAGCGATAGGGAGAGAAAACAGAAAGAGAGAGAGAGAGAGAGTGAGTGAGGAGGAGGAGGAGGAGGAGGAGGAGGGAGTGATGCCGGCACGTTCTCTCTCTCTCTCTCTCTCTCTCTGTTCTTACCAATAGCTGCACAATCAGAGTTTATGGGCAGAAGGAAATGAATCTAAAAATAAAGCGTATATTGAGCGAGTTGTGTTCTCTCTCGGTGTAGAGAAAGAACGAAAGTGAGAGAAAGAGAATGAAAAAGAGAGAAAGAGAGTGAGAGAGAGAGGGAGCGGCTGGCGGCTTCGCGCGATGCGACGCGACGGTGAAGGATGGAAGGAGTTAAGGGTGGCGGGGTGAACGAAGGGGGTGAGAGGAAGGGGCAAACTATATAGTATATAGCGACCGACCGGCCGGCCGGCCATTCGAGGTGGGGCCGACGGGGAGGGTGGAAGCGGGGTGTGGGGTGGGGGGAAGGGAGGCACGGCACGGCCCGGCGCCGCTGCGTGTCATTGCTGGCGCCAGCTAATTGTCGAGGCCAGCCGGCATTAGCCGAGGAGCTGACCGAAGCGAGCCGAAGGAAGCCGGTCGGTCTTTCGTGAACACGCGCTCGCGCGCACACATACGACGACGACGACGACGACGACGACGACCGACGTGTGCAAGCGCGGATCGGCCTGCACACCGGCGTCGTGCTTCGGACGTTGCGCTAGTATTCCACAGCTGCTTCACGCCGCCGCCGACAACGTTGCTCTCTCTCTCTCTCTCTGTCGTTGAAATTAAGATATTCCAATTTTACATTCCTCGGTTTATTTATTCCGTTGTTTATGATTGCAATGATATAATAAGAAGAGGTAAAGGAAGAAGTAAACAACGATTTTAAATCGGATCTAACTAATGAAAATTTTTCGTTATGTTATATAGATGTTTTATTCTATTTTTGATTATATTTAGAATCGTCGAAGATAAATGAAAATGATGAGAATAACAATAACAACAACTACAACAGGGGGTAGGTAGTGGTGGTATTTTTGATCGAATCTTTTATCTAACGAATACTATTTGAGTTTTTTTTTTATATTAACAAGGAGGATCTATCTATCTATCTTTTTCTCTCTCTCTCTCTTTATCGTCTTATCTATTCTATTGTTATTGTCATTTTAATTATCTTATTATTTCAGTCTAGACTCGAGGCATCGTCGGAATAGAAATGAATATAGTTCGAATATAGTAGTATCGTAATTAGAATAACGATTAATGCTCGTTTGGCTAAGGTAAACTGCGTTCGCGTTTTACGATGGCGCCTTGTTTTCGTAACATGCGCGTCGATGATACTGATGATTTGAAAGAGGAGGAGAAGGTGGAGGAGGAGGAGGTAAAAAAAGAGGTGGTACTGTTGCTGGTAGTGGAAGAGAATAAGTAGAAAGAGGAAGAAGAAGAAGAAGTAGAAGAAGAGTAAGAAGAAGAGTAAGAAGAAGTAGAAGAAGAAGAAGAAGGAAAGGAGAAAAAGACAAATTCTCCTGCACCGGCGCTTTTATCTTTGTTTTTGCATTCGCCGTGTTATTCGTTGTGTATGCGTTTAGCGCGCGAGGCCGTTAATAATTCACTCCGACGAATCGATTATCATCGAACGACGACGATATCGTTACGCAAACCGTCGCCCGACCCCGTCGTCGTAGACGTCGTCGTAGTAGTCGTCGTCGTCGTCGTAGTCGCCTATGAAATGTGCGTATGTATTTACGTATAACACATACATACATACATACATATATATATATATATATATATATATATATCTTTCTAATCGCGCGCGCGCGCGCGGTACTTTATCTATGTCGCGTCGTTGTCGTGGTTCATTCTTATATTAAGTATAGCAACCGTGGCAGTAGCCTTTGCTTCTTTAATTTCGCGTTCCTCCTTCATTTTTTCCTTCCCCTCCTTTCCACACCCCTTCTCTTTCTCTTTCTCTTTCTCTCTCTATCTCTCTCTCTAGGAAGTTGCGTTCATGTCAAGTTGCGTCACATCGAGCGGACATCAGAGGATATCTTCCCGAGAGTAATCGATAAGATTTCAAACGTATATATGTATATAGATATATATATCTATATATATTTGTCTTGAATTTCAGCGATTAGTAGCATAAATCTTTCGATCGTTCCCAAGTTTGTATTCTGATGATTCGTATATATCGGTAGAATTAAATTCATTCATGTCCTCTCTTTCTCTCCTCTCTCTTTTTCTTTTTCTCATTCTTTTTCTTTCTCGAACGCGATAGCTCGAGGCAGCAACCGGCAACAATCAAGGTCATCGTGTTTTGGCAAACCGGGATAGTATCGGCGGCGCTCTCATGCTCTGACGAGAATTTTAAGTATCCCCTGAGTCAGCGACTTTATTTTAATTGATATGCCACAGCGCACGATATCATATCCAACGAACGTGAGAAATAACGAGAGAGAGAGAGAGAGAGAGACAGAGAGACAGAGACAGAGAGTGGGAGGAGGAGGAAGAAGTGAGAGAGGAAGAGGGAGAAAGCAGGAGAAGGAGCCGCCTTCTCTTCATCTCTTTCTATCTTTCTATCTTTTTGCGTGTGGTCTATTTTCGTCTTACGGATCGGTGATCGAAGCTAAACGAGAAAGAGGAAGAATAAAAAGAAGGAACGTTAATCGTGTTCCGCCATTATGGATAAATCCAGGTGAGCAAGATGGCGCGTCGGAAGATACGCGAGAAACGACCGACCAACCGAACAAGCAAGCAAGCAAGCAAGCATCATCATCCTAACCGGGAACGAATTTCTCTCATCGATAAGGATTTTTTCTTTATTTTTGTTGTTTCTTTCCCCTACTTTTGCATAATACGTTAGGATAGATCCGTTAGTTGTGGGGGACAATCTATAAATACATGCTGACGGGATTCTTGCGGTGGGGTAGGGGGTTTAAAGATGCAAAAGATAAATATATTCATATATTTGCATGAACACTCGAAATAATCATCTTGGTAAATAAAATAAAATACGATGATATATATCGCGTGTCTATATGAGATGTCTGAAAAATATGCCGCCATTTTGAAAAGGCAAACTCGACCGAACAAATAGACCATCATCATCATCATCATCATCATCATCATCATCATCATCAACAACATCAACATCCTCTTCCTCCTCCTCCTTCTCTTCCTCCTCGTCTTATCTTTTCCAAATTCCAACTAGAGATAATCGACTCACGTTTTCTCTTCTATTTTCTTTACTTTTGTTCTCTTCGTGGATAGTAAGAATTACGGCGTAAAAGAAAAAAGAAAAGAGAGAGAAAAATATTTGGTTAAGGAAGGAAGTAAAAAAGGATCGCATTTTTTAGAGACAAAATCACGTTTGATAATAGTAATAAGGAAAGATAAAAAAGAGAGAAAGAGAGGGAGAGAGAGAGAGAGAGAGAGAGAGAGTGGTATCATCTCTTCGACTACGCGTGTGTGTAGGCGCGACGGTAGGTCGGCCATTAAAGCGTTGTTGAAACGACGCCGCCGTCGTCGTAGTCGTCGCCGTCGTCGTAGTCGTCTTCGTCGCCGTCGCCCCCGTTATCGTCTAGGAATTTCGGCGCGAGTAAATGTATACGTAGAGTAAGCGTCTCTTTCGGTCACACACAACAAATAACTCGTGTTTCTCTATCCTTATTCTCAAATATACCTAGCACACACGATCACGTATACATACATATATATTTATAATACATATATATATATATATATAATAATTATAAAATATATTTTTATATAAATTTATATTATTTATTATATATTATATAATTATATTATTTATATTTTATATATATATAATGCATATATGCATTTAACGTAACAATTCGAACAAACGCAAAAAAGATTTATCGTTTACGATAAAATAAATATTATCCTCGGTATGATACGAATCCCAAGGAAAAAGAGGAAGACAAGGGGTGATGCTAGTGGTGGTGGGTGGTTGTTCCGATAGGGGGGGGAGAGGGAGAGATTAGCGGAAGGTGGGTGAATCTTACGATGAAAAGTCGTGGAATGTTTAGGAAAGAGAATATAGGATGGTAATAGAAAACGAAAAACTTGATTTCGCCAGGGATACGGGATTATAGTTTATTTTCGCTTTCGAGTATTGATCAAAGTTATCCAATCGCCATTTTCCCAGTTATTTTTGTCCGAGGCGCGTTCCATCGGATTCTACGAATGGTAACGGTGGCGTCGAGAAGGCGTTTCTATCTATCTTTCTTTCTTTCTTTCTTTCTTTCTTTCTCAAGGGTTACCTTGACGTTTGAGATATTCGCGCTGTTGCCCGTCCGTCCGTCCGTCCGTCCGTCCGTCCGTCCGTTCGTCCATCTATGCTTTCAGAACGAGATACGTAAAAGGACGAAAAACGACATACCGGTTTCACTGGTGCGTGCCAATAATAGAACTCCACCGCTTTTGGACTGGGACTTCTAACGGAGCGCCGTTTCTCGAGATATTTCGTATCGCCGGCAATGCCATCGAGATGAGATGAGAAGAGAAGAGAGGCCTCCTCATCCAAGCAAACCAGCCCACTACCATGGTCCTTGAGTCCATTTCTTCATCTACTTCTACTTCTACTTCTTCTTCTTCTTCTTCTGCTTCTTCTTTTTTTCTTTCTTTATTTTTGTCTTTTTCTAGCCAAGTCTGTTCATAATTTACCAAAGATTTCCCCCCCCTCCCCCAACTCGAATCTTAAACGGATCGTTAAAAAAAAAGCATGTATATATATATATATATTATATAGTCTAGTTTAAAATTTTTCTACGATTTCTCTCTTCGAAGAATTTTAATTTAAATCCGTGTATTTTGTATTTGATATTTTTCTTTTTATCTTCTTTTTTTTTGTCCTTCAATCGCTTACAAACCAAAAATCTTTGTAATTTTTATTATTTAATCCGAAGAAATTATTTCACGCGAACAAAAAGTTTGACGAAATATTAATAGACATTCGAAAAGTTGTAGATAAAATTGTATTTATCTTTCTAATGGGACTTTTGAACGAAGTTAAAAAAAAATATATATAGCGTTAGTTAACCTTAAAAGCTCAATTTCTTACCAGTTTTCAATTTAAATTTCAATGCCCCCTCCCCCTACTTTCCCTCGTATACGTGGTGGTGGTAAAGGCCTTGAAGAGATTAAACCTACGCGCATGTGTATATATATATATAAATGTATTTTGTTTAGAGTATTTGTATTTGTTTGAATAAACTATCGAAGTATTTACGGTAGTCAGATTATAATATTTGTATATTTTGTTACAGAGTCGCCGCCACCCCCCTACTGCCTTATCGCAGACAGGCTGAGACCAGAAGGTAAGAACTTTCTTCTCTTATTATTCCTTTTGTTTCTTCTTTCATCTTACTTTAACAGTGTCGTCTTCCTTCTCGCTGAGATACCAGCGATAACTCATGTTTATTGCTCGCAAACGTCTACTAGCAAGGTTGGTTTGCTGGTTGGTTGGTTGGTTGGTTGGTTTGCTGGTTGGTCGGTTAGATGGTTGGTTAGTTGGTTGGTCCTCTATACGCGTGCGCTACGCGTGTCACGTTTCACGACCTAGCCCAAAGCAAGCTTAGAAAATAATCTTTTACGATAAGCGTATCGAAATATACACGGTTAAAGTTGTCTGTCTGTGTGTGTGTCTGTTGTACGTATTTGTGCGCGTAGTATGAATTTTTTCTCTTCGACAGCAAAAATATAAAAATAGAACGAACTAAAATATGACAACGATGATGATGATGCTACGTGGTATTGGAAGGACAGGAATAAACCAACCAATTAAAATCATTTTTTTATCGTATTTTATATTAATCATTTTTATATATATATATATATATGTATATTTTGTTTTTTTTATTTGTATTATTATTCGCGTAACTGGTAGCGAAGATACGAGATTCGATTACGATCTTTCCCAGAGCACATTAGTTTATCTTTTTATTCTCTTATCTTGAATTATATCTATAATTGCGAACTTATATGAACACGATCGACGACGCGACACATTCGTTTTGATAACCGAATATGCGACTAGATCTCGATTTACCGGTTCGCTTTTTTATCGACATCTGGTTATAAACAATATATATATGTATATATATATGTGTGTGTGTGTGTGTGTCTTACTATTAGATATTTATATATTATTTTAGATTAAAAAAACAAAAAGCAGACACGAAAGACAACATTATTTTGCATACAATAATCGTGTTTGAACTATTTCAATTAATTTATGTCATTCTAATCACGTTTGTTAATCAAGATTCTACTGTACACGACCATTAGAAGGGGTTTTTTTTTCATCTATCATTTATTTAGGTTCGTAAAAGATATATTAACGAGAATCAAATAGGGGTGGTAATATAATTAATGAAAATTTATGAAATATTTACTATTTTGTCGTGATTTATTTTTTAATATTCAATTAATCGAGATATACCATAGGGGTGTGTGTGTGTGTGAGAGAGTGTTTGTTTGTTTGTTTGTTTGTATGGGGTGGTACTTATATATGTTTGTACAAGACCAAGCATGAATCACATTGATTTTCTTGCTGCGTCAAATTCGTGTCTGTAAATCGATCATCTTGTTGATTGCGACGGGGAACGTATTGCTATGGATTTCAAAGGATATCATCGTTTCAGTGGTCGATATAATCCTCTCGCGTGCAAACCATCATCTCGTACGATCGGACGAGTCATTTTCGCACACGCGAGAAGATTCACCCGATAGAAACGGAGTTCGTACTATTATTATTATTATTATTGTTATTAATTTAATATTTTTTGAAACAAAAAATTTTCTTTTAATCGTTACATCTTATACGAAATATTATAACGAACAAATGTAATTTTGTCCTCGTTATATTATTAACGTACAATACAAATGGGATTATTGTTTTGATTTTTAAAATGTTAATTGCATTTGATCATTGTTTTCGTTATTATATATTATTAATTATTAGTAGATGTACATAAATTTATAATCGTATTACTTTATCGTAAATTAAACACAACAACCAACCACATTTTGTTTGTCGTATACAGGGTGTTTTATAAATCTCGATAAATATATAATAAATTATTCTTGTTCTAATTGATTATGTTAAATTGACAAAATCAATGAAAAATACGATGCGAATATCCGCGTACACAATGAAAGACAGTTTTGAACAGGTTCAATTTGCTGACTGACGATATTAAATAAATACACGTTCGTTAAGGAATATCGTCCTTGTATTCTTTATTTGTACAATGTTCGCAACAGTTTTGACTGCTTCGATCTTGACGTTTCCCCCTTTTTCTATCTTCTTTCGTGCTCGATCCTAAACTGGTTTTCTCACGATCAATGTGGGAACACACGTGTGTGTAATACTTTTTATACATATATCTACACACACACATACTTAAAATCACCATATATATACGTATACAATACTTATTCGTTCGTGAAGATGGATACTAGTTGACACGATCAACTATCTCGATAGGTTTCATTTATATATTAATATATATATATGTGTATATGTATATGTATAAAACATAAAACTTATTTGAAGAAAATGAACTTGCGTAATAATATTCGGCACGACAATGCTCTTTGCTTTCGTTAACCTGTCCATCAAACTATTCCGTTCGTAGAATAAGTTATTTCGAACGTGCAACCGGACTCCGATCATTCACGACTATTTATACAAAGGAATTCGATACGAAAGTAGGTATATACGGGGAGACAACTACTGACGTATTTGTACATGTATATATCTATCTATGTATGTATGTATGTACGAACCAACACGTGTAGGTATTCGCATAAATGCATATCAAATGTTTAATGATTATTTTCCTTCCCAATATTTCAATACGATATTTTCATCATATTTCTGTTATATTCAGAAAATATAATAATAATTAAAATTATTTTGTAATACATAAATTACATCCACAAAATGTGTCTACAATAATAATAATATATAGTTATAATAATAAAATATATAGATGATGATGATAATAATAATAATTTGAAAATATGATATTTTAATCATATTATATTATTCTGTTATATTGAGAAAATATAATAATAATTAAAATTATTTTGTAATACACAAATTACATCTACAATGTGTCTACAATAATAATAATTTGGAAAAGAAATGTTACGTTTGTCTACAAAGATGAAGTTCTTTTAATCTCTGACATACGTGGTAAATACATACATACACATACATACATACATACATACATATGTATACACTTTCGTGCCAAGCTCTCATCGTGACGAAATAATAGCGCCTGCAGTTAGGCGTTCTTCGACATCTGTATATATATATATACATACAAGAATGATACATGTATATTGGACAGCTCGTATATATTTTAATGTGTGGTATGTGCATGTATATAATATGTGTATAGAAAGAGAAAGAGATATAAAGAGGGAGAAGTACTTACCTTCGTGGTTCTATAGCCTGAGGTCAATATCTCTCGTCGATAGGACGTAGCAAAGCTTACGTTTATGTAAGAACTATCTGACAATGATCCAAAGCTGACGTTTAATGCGTCATTTTGTATTCGATGATATAAGTATTTTATATACAATAATAATAATATAAATATATATATAGGATTAGGGAAAAAGTTTCTATTCGTATCTTCAAAATAAATACTTATATACGCCCGTAAGAAGTTATACTTCTTTGCCGTACCAAAACGAACATAACCTCAATAACCTCAAAAATAACTTCAAAAATAACTTCAAAAAGAAACTTCGAAGAAAAAAAATAACTTAAAAAAAAAACTGGTCTGTGTACTTATGTACGCACGTAAGAAGTTATACTTCTTTGCCGTACCAAAACGAACATAACCTCAATAACCTCAAAAATAACTTCAAAAAAAACTTCAAAGAAAAAAAATAACTTAAAAAAATAAATAATTATTATTATATATATAGATAAGAAAAAAAAAAAAAAGAAAAAGAAAATATCAAAATATAGATATCAGTCCACACTAAATATAAGAAAGATATTTCGAATTACTTCACGCGTCAACAGCCATGGCGCGGTTACAGCATTAGTTCTCGCTTCGATCATTTAAGTAAAGCAGCGCTGAGTTCGATTAGTATTTGGATGGGTGACCCGCTTGAGAAAAAAGGGGGGGAAGAAGAAAAGAAGACAACTTCATGCCGTATACTTGAAATCGCTTTGCCGCGCGTCGTAAATACCGACAAACTTCATGGTGTCGTTTTTCCAGACGCTCGGAACAAAATCACTCCCCATTACATTTTCCCCAACGCGCCAAAAGAAGTATAACTTCAAAAACAAATGTTGTTCGTATTATTTATAGTCTCATTTTATAATCAATTTTTAATCGTACTATGTACTTTTTTTGTTGAAACTAACTCAATTATTGTCGGATTAAATTAATATCGTCAAAGTTATGCAATGTTGTAGTAGTGTCATTTATCGTAAAAATACGAACAAACTTTTTCCCCAATATATGTGTGTGTGTGTGTACTATCAATAGTTTGCAAGAATGTGTAGGAGTGTATGTGAATAAGTTATTCGTTGGTAGAATTGGATAGTTCGATAGTAAAAGTTTTATTTCTTTTTTTTCTATTCTTTTCTTTTCTTTTCTTTTGAAGAACACTTTTCGTCGAAGAGAATTCTTTTTAACGACAAAACTCTGTTCTCTCTCTCTCTCTCTCTCTTTCTCTCTTTCTTTCTTTTTCTTTTCCTTTGAGAAAAGTGGATAGAGAAAAGTAGGGGGAGATGAAAAGGACACTTTAGCCACGAACGGGCCACTTGTTGCCGCTCGAGTGCTCCTCACCGGGATGAATTTCAATCTGCTCTCCCGTCGGTTCGTTCCAACCTATATAGAAAACTCTCCCCTTTAAAATTCGATCGTATTCTAACTATAATATCGTGTATTTTTAACATTTAAAAAGAAAATATATTTCGAGTCAAAAAAAAAAAATATTTCTAGTTTTAATATAAAATTATAATAAAATTATAATAATAAAATATTTCTAGTTTTAATATAAAATTATAATAATAAAAAGTATAGTTCTAGTTTTAAAATCTTAACTTATATAAAATAAAAAGAAAAAAAAGAATCCAATACAGCTTTAATATCATACGTTACGATCAATAAAATGATTCGTTTCATATACAATAATTAATTTTGTTCGTTTCTTTATGAAATAAAAAAGGAAACATAAACGAGTAATTTTTGATTAAGAAAGAAAAAAAAGTAGAATAAAGTGGTATGATTTTGTAAATTTGTGCAAAGTGGTAGAAAAAGGGATGATAACAGACAAACCGAATAATAAACAATAAACATTGTTTGGTTTCGTTGGTCATCGAGAACATGCGAATATTGCGCAAATTTCAAATAAATCGTCGGACGAAGGACACGTTGTAAACCTCCGTCGTCGTGTTCACCGAAAGAGAGTGTATAGTATTCAGTTCTCATGTGCACGGTGCATAATAATACATAAAGCAAACAGTGTATGTCCCTTTCGAACGTAACAAGTTGCGAGGACAAATCTTGGGAGTATCGTGTGTCGCATCTAAGTTTTCTATTTCCCTTGCATTTTAACCCTCTTTTCCCCTTCCTCCCCGCTTAGTTTTCATTATCAATTCCATATAAAATTCAAAATATTCGTAGAAATGATTTTCGATCAAATTTAATATCCAAAATTGTACTTTCGTGATCATAGAAAAAAAAAATAAAATAATAAAACATAAGAAAAGAGAGAGAAAAAAAAAAGATGAAATTATGGTGGACGCCTGTTGCCCCCATTCCTTCGTCCTTGGCATTCTCGCATACACACACACACACACATACACAAAGACATTTATTACTATTCACTATCATCTTCTTTCATCTACCACTACACACATATTTAGAAGGAAGTTAGAAACACGCATTCTCTCTCTCTCTCTCTCTCTCTTCTCCGAATCTTTCTCATTCACGTTTTCATTCTTTTTTTATTTTGAGGGACGATCGGCGGGAGTGGCACCGGCACCGGCACCGGCACCGGCACCACTCGCATTCCATTGACTCATGTTAGAATGAAAAAGATCAACATAGCGGCATAGTTTTCTTCGTAGTCCCTTCCTTCCCCCTATTTTCGATGGTTTTGTGAACAACAGTAAAGATTACATCTATATACGAATTTAGAATAGAAAAAGAAAAATGGGGGTTCAATATAAAAATGTTGGAAACCAAAATGAAGGATCATGGATTCTTTCTCTCTCTTTTCCCCATATTATTGTACTCTACTCTTTTTACTTTACCATCACCATGAGATGAGACAGGGGGGAATGGGGGTTGTATAAACATGATTAAAAAAGAAAGATCACGATTTCTTTTTCTCTTCGATATTTTTCTATCTTCTTTCCTTCCTTCCTATTTTTCCTACTTTTCTTACCCTCCCACCACCACCACCACTAAGAGGTGTGACGAGGTTAGGGGGGATGTACACAATCATCGTGCAAATATTAGTCCGACGATAAGAAACAAATTGACACGTAAACTTGGGCTCCTGCGTTCTGCGGTAACAACGCAGACGTTTTGATCGCGCACAAACATCGTTCGAATTTTTTCTCACCGACTCTAAGAAAAGAGAAAAAGAGATAGAAGAGAGATAGAAGAGAGAGAGAGAGAGAGAGAGAGAGTACTTATGGTTGCTTGTTTACTTGCTTTGCATGCTTGAGTATAGATGTGTGTTCTTTTAAGAGATAAAAAAAAAGGAAAGATTTTTCGTGTTCCGATGACAATCATTTCTTCTTCTTCTTTTCTATCTTTTTGTTCACTCATGTCAGATCAGAAAAGAGAAAAGAGAGATAGTTGTGTTTAACCATCAGAAATTATCATCCTCGAAACTAAAGAAGAAGAAGAAGAAGAAGAAGAAGAAGAAGAAGAAGCAGGTATCGTTTAGTATAGTTTCTCGGTGTCCTTCGAAGTAAAATAAGTAAAACAATAAAAAGAAAAAATAAGAAGAGAAATACCCTTCGTTCCTGTGGAATGCCGTCTTATGTTAGTTGCGTTCGGGGTCCATCGTTCTTCTTTACCAGAGCAACCTTTTAAGATACTCTTTCGGGTTTCGGCAAACAGGAAACGCTTAAACCCCTCCTTGCTAGAAGAATTCGGTCAAGTATTCAAGTATCTTATGTCTCTCTCTCTTTTTCTGAGTGTGTGTGTGTCTCTGCGTCTGTGTGTGTGTTTCTCTTAAGTGTTCTCTTTTCGAGATCAATGAATTTCAATCTTTCGCATCGATTTTGTTAGATTATCATTCATTTATCGATACAAAAGTATCCAATTTATCCAAGAATTTTCCTTTTTTCTTTTCTCTACAAATATTTTTGTCCTTCGTTCTTTCGAGATTTATTCTAAAACGATTGCACACAGTTTTTGGGATAAGATTCGCATTATTATTATTATTATTATTGTTAATTTACTTTTCGTTTGTTTTTTCTTCTTCTCATACAAGTGTCAAATCGTGATGGGTGGGTGGTTGATTGGTTGGTTGTTTATCAAATAGTTTCTTACTTTATTTATTTATTTGTTTGTTTTCCTTTACATTTGTCTCGTTGAATTTCTTTCCAATTTTTTATTTTCTTTTTTCTTTTTTCTTTTTTCTTTTTCCTTCTTTTAAGTTTTTCGTCGCAGGACAAAATTAGAAAACCGCGAACGGCAATCGCGCTTTGTCAGGAACGAAATTAGATCCTCCTCGTGTTCCTCGGGACAACTTCTCTCTCTCTCTCTCTCTCTCTCCCTCTCCCTCTCTCTATCTTTTTAAAGAAATAAATTAGACGTCTCGAGCGAGGGAAAGAGAGAAAGAGAGAATCATTATTTCGGTGGATTCTGTCAGCTCTTTTGTGACGACGACGAAGACGACGAAGACGGCGCCGTAGAGAATTTCCACGCGAAGTACACACCGATGAATCATCCGGACGATATGCTCAGCACGATTTTCCCTTCTCTACGGTTTCCCCCCTCCTTCATCTTCCTTCTATCCCTCTCTCTGTTTCTGCCTGTCTGTTTGTCTGTCTCTCTCTCTCTGTTTCTGTCTGTCTGTCTGTCTGCCTCTCTCTCTGTTCTGTCTGCCTGTCTGTCTGTCTCTCTCTCTCTGTTTCTGTCTGCCTGTCTGTCTGTCTCTCTCTCTCTGTTTCTGTCTGCCTGTCTGTCTGTCTCTCTCTCTCTCTCTGTTTCTGTCTGCCTGTCTGTCTGTCTGTCTCTCTCTCTTTGTTTCTGTCTGTCTGTCTATCTCTCTCTCTCTCTCTCTCTGTTTCTGTCTGCCTGTCTTTCTCTCTCTCTCTCTGTTTCTGTCTGCCTGTCTTTCTCTCTCTCTCTCTGTTTCTGTCTGTCTGTCTCTCTCTCTTTCTCTGTCTGTCTGTCTCTCTCTCTGTTTCTCTTTATCTGTCTCTCTCTCTCTTTCTCTCTCTGTTTCTCTTTGTCTGTCTCTCTCTCTTTCTATCTCTTTTTCTGTCTGTATGTCTGTCTGTCTCTTTCTATATCTCACCCTCTTTCAAAATCCGCGAGATTAATCGTCCACGATCGTGAACTCGAACGTAAATCGTCGTTGGGACTTCTTTATGTATCGAGAATTCTCTTCTAATACTACTACTACTATTTCTTATTCTTCTTCTTCTTCTTTTTCTATTTCTACTTCTTCGGCTAAATGCTACACAGTTGTTGCAATAAATTTCGCAATAATTAAAACAATGATTTATCTATGAATTATATGGTACCATTTTTTAGACGAGTATTTTCTTTTTTTTTTTAAACGTGTATATCATACGTACTACGCTTTTGTACAAGGTCATTTTATTATTATTTGCTTTTTTTACACGTCGATATTTTTCTTTTAATATTGTTATCTAACGATCGGTGACAAATGTTTCGTTTTTCATTGAAAATGTATTAATTTGTTTTTGGGTTTGTTTTTCGGAATAACGATTATTTCATTATGTCATATTTTTATATACATCAACGACAATTGGTAGACTTTTTTGGTCATTATTTGCAAGCACGTTAACGTGTTAATTATTTTATTATTATTATTATTCATTTGGAAAATATTGAAACACGTACACTTAGGTACGTATAAATAAATTCGTTAGGGTTGCGTACGGTTTTGGGTTAGTCGAGAAAAGTGCGAGTAATGAGAGGAGGGGGAGAAGCAGAAGTAGGAGGAGGAGGAGTGTCGCGTAAAAGTGTTAGCAAATAGTATAATAAAACAAATGACGCGTTGGAGGGAAAGAAAAGAAGTTTCTCTTTCTAAAAAGGGGTTGTCCGTTTATTTTCAGATCGTGCGCCCAGCGAAGGGGATCAACGTCGGTGCAAAAGCAGCACGCCCCTACCACTTCCCGGCTCTCTTACCACCAACGGAGAAGGTAACTATCTTTTAAATATTCAATTCTTCCATTTTTCTATAGATCATTTCTGCTCCCCAATTCGACGCATATTCCTAATTCATATTATTCTTTTTTTTTTTATTTTAAACTCATAATAAATATTTAATCTATCATCCATATCATGTTTCCACATCATTTTATTAGGATGAACGAAAAGTTCGTGCGTTTTCTTTTTCTTTTTTATTAATATTCCCAAAGTAAACTTTACAAAAAGAAAAACAAAAGAAAACAATCTCCGTTATGCAGTTTCATAGTAAAAGTTTCGACACGATGAACGCATTCTAATCATTATTTTTAATTGTTATCGATTATTATTACTCTTGTTCGATATTTGGTGTTACTATATTTTTTTTTTTTTTTTTTAATTGAATTTAATAATTAAAATAAATGAATAGTGGACGTGTTACGATTATTTTTTTCATCGTAACGGTTGTTCCGAGTATGGTTTATTAGGTCTACGCCATTGGTTTGGTTGGTATCAATGGTTACGCCTATATATCCACGTGGCTAACCTTGAACGTCGCCACGAGAACGATTTCTTCTCTTCGTCTTCGTCTTCGCCTTGCGTTTTTCACTTCCGCGTCCTACAATCGAGATCCTCTACCAGTGAATTCGCCAACAGGTTCTTCCATCTTTCTTTCTCTTCTTCTTTATTTCTTTCTTTTTCTTTTTTGGTTTCGTTTTCGTTTTTCTGTTTTTTCTTTTAATTTTTAATTTTTTTTCTTGGAAAAGCTAAAACAAAGGGAAAAAATTTATAGTTCCGACCCAGTGAGATTGGAAAGTTTTTAGACATTTTTTTTCTACTTTGTCATCCTTTTTTTTTTCTACACGATACTTTCCACGAATCTATCATATGATTTTTTTTTTTAGATAAATTTCTAAAATTTACACGTATCGTAATATTATTATCGTTCAGTAAAGTTTCTTATTTTTTAATTTATTCAAACCCAGCATAAGCGAGAGGAAAATTGTAAATAGTTCGAATTTTTCTTCTATCTACCTTTTCGTTCTTATTTTTTCCTTTTTTTTTGTATTTTTTGTTTTTGTTTTTTTCTTTTCCATCCACTTAATCTTTTTTCTTCATCTTGGAAGAAATTTTCTCGACGTGGACGTTCCACGAGGCTGACGCGCTTGCTTTGCAGGTTTTCACGCATGACGCACCGCGTGGTACGTGAACTTTTCTTTTCGTTTTTCGGCTCGTTCCTTCGTTCCTACGTTCTTTCGTTCGTTCCTTCCTTCCTTCCTTCCTTCGTTCCTTCGTTCGTTCTCCTCATCGTTCGCTTCGCGGAACTCTCGAAACGTTTTTGGCCCTGGCTACAAAACGAGATCAATCTTTTTTTTCCCGTTCTCTCTTTCTCTTATCTGTCTTATTCTGATTCTTTGACAAACATTTCTCTTCTTTTTCTTTCGTACTCTTTTTCTATTCGATGTTTTACGTGAATTTGGGACAAGGTCGAGAAATATTCTTAATGAGATGAATTTTTGGGGGATTTTTCATACTATAGTAAAAAATAATTTGAACGGACGGGAGTTTAGCCACTATTGGATTATCTAGTTCCTTTTAAGTCACTAAAATCAAACAACTTGGTGACGATTAGTAATAACATGAATAACTTATTTATAAAAATGATGTGTTTGTTAATAGAAAAATAATTGGATTAAACAAACAAAGACAGTATAAAATAAAAGGAATGAATTAATATTTAGTATAAAAAATAACCTTACAATTATAAAAATTATAGGTTAGAATTTGAAAGTAATATTACTTCGTGTTCGTATATTGATCGTATACGATCCTTGATGTATATCGTTCGATATTAAGCACGTTGGATGTCATGAAACGACTAGAAAAAGAAGAAGGAAAATAATACTAATAAGAAGAAGAAGAAGAAGAAGAAGATGATGACGAAGACGAGTCCCTAGAAACGTTTACGAGCTGAGATTTCCTCCTCGTGGCATCATCGAGAGAAGGATGAAGAGGAGGAGGAGGAGGAGGAGGAGGAGGAGGAGGAGGAGGAGGAGAAGAAGGAGGCCTTTGCTTGCTTTTACTATCTGCCTTTGCCAATGCAAAGGCCACTGCTCTAACGACGTCAGGCATTCCCAAGCCGGCAGCAAATTGCGTCCGTGCCGAAGTATTCTTCATGAATGCCGAGGAACGAACGAACGAACGAACGAAACGAAACGAAACGAAACGAAACGAACGAGATGAGAAAGAGATTGACCGAGCCACTCGTCGAACTCTTTTCCTCCAACTTGACCACGCACTCGAATCACTTTTTCCATTTCAAATTTCGTTCTTTCTCGAAAATTTCCAAATCTATCGTAAGATCCTAAATAAAAACTATCGTTGTTTTCTTTTCCTACGATATTATATTTTCATACGAAATAATATTAATAATAACGAACAAATTATTTGCGTTTAATCGTTCTGAATATAATAATTACGTGCAATTAATTACGATCGTTTCAAAAACTTGACCGTATTATTCGTAATACCGTACAAGTATCGCAATTTTTTTATTCTATCAAAAGATTTCAAATAATATTATCCATGCGTCTATATTCATTCGAATACTAGGACTAGTTCAAAAAAAAAAAAGAATACACTAGAAATTGTCTTCAACGTAGCACAATATTTACGTTATAATTTTAACAAATAAAAAAATAAAAAGAGAGAGAAATTAACATAACTTTCGTAATAATACTCGAAAATAAAAAGAAAAATAAAGCAAAAATAGCCAAAGAAAAAAAAAACCCATACAAATCAAGGATCATCTTTAAGCGGATTAAGTTAAAACGAAAAAGGAATAATATATTATACAAAGTACATAACAATAAAAATATATTCTATAAAGTAGCTAAACATTCGGTGAATCTTTTCTTTTCGAGGGTACGGGGGTTAGGGGGGGCAGAGTTAAAACCTTCGAAAAGCTGTCATATTGAAAAAGGGAACTACGAGGAGAGAGAGAGAGAGAGAGAGATGAAAGATAGGAAAGTAAAGAGAAGAAAAGAAAAGGAAAAAAAAAAAGAAAAAGGCGAGAGGAAGGAAAGCCGGCTCCCGGGATGCAGGTTTGAGAATGGCACGATAGGTCGACGAAGGTGGGTGGCATTCGGCGCGACTGTTTGAGGGAACAGGGGGACCCCTGGCGCCAGACAGCTGCCGCGTGTCTCGACCTCGCTTCGCTCTCCTTTCCTCTTTCTCCTCAACTCCTGTCTCTCGTCTCGCCACTACCCTCTCTTTCTTTCTCACTCTCTTCTTACTCACCACACTCTCTCTCTCTTTCTCTTTTTCCCTATACACTCATACACTCACCCAATCTCTCGCATCCTTTCTCTCTTTCACTTACCTTTCTCACTCTCTCTCTCATATACTCACTCACTCTCTCTCTCTCTCTCTCTCTATTTCTTTCTCTTTTCTATACACTCATACACTCACTCAATTTCTCTCATCCTTTCTATCTTTCTCTTACCTTTCTTACTCTCTCATAACACTCGTTTTCTCTCTCTCTCTCTCTTACTGTTTCATACATTCATATACTTACTTACTTACTTACTTACTTACTTTCTCTCTCTATTTCTGTGTTTCTACGTTAAACACGCATACACGTAATACTACCATACGTGTTCAACTCGGCTTGCTATTTTATTGATTTATTTTGGCTCTACCTTTCTCTCTCTCTCTCTATGTTTTTCTCTTTTTCATTACCTGCCTTGCTTCCTTCCTTCGAAGCAAACGATCGATCGATAGACGATGCTTTAATCTCTTTCTCTCTTTAATCCTCGACATAGTTTAATTATTATAAGCTTATAGAAATTGAAGCACGATATATAAGTATCCTGTCTGCCAGACGTAGTAGAATGATTAATCAGAGATAATCTCAGGAATAAATCGCACCGATCATTTATTCAGTAACATCTATTTATCTATCTATCTATCTATCTATCTATCTATCTATCTATCTCTTTTCTATCGTGATCTCTATCTCTATCCTTTTTCTATCTGTCGTACCAACCTACTCGTCGTCGTCAGCATATTGGCCAATATCTTCCTTTTCGACGTGGGTCGTCATCCTCATCGGTTTGCTGAGGATTCAATTCCGTCATTTCATTTTTTTTTCTCAATCTCTTCTCTCTTATTCTTATTCTCTTTTTCTTTTTCTTTCCCTTTCTTTCTATCCATTTCTATCCATTCCGCAAATGAATTACGCGAAGAACGTGACATTAAATATGTAGATATTATAACACAACATACACACGCGTATGTATAATTCATACACATTGCGTATTCGCATAAATGATTTTAACCAATGCACGTATGTAATACGTATATATTTAACTTACTTATTTTAAAAGTTAACTTATTAGTAGAATATTAATAAAGATCTATTTATATATATATAAGGTAGTAAGAACCGTGAGAAACTGATAGAAAGTTTTCAATCAAATTTTCTTTCAAAGACCCTTGAAATCTCTTGGAAACAAATGAATAGGATTATGTCTCTGAAAACACCCACGTACTCTTCTCTCTCTCCTGTTGCTTCGCAACAGGTTGTCTTCTCTCTCTCTCTCTCTCTCTTTTCTCTTCCTTTCACAAGATCCGGACACCCTCAAGTCAGAATGGCAGACTCATTACATCTTTTTTCTTTTTTATTTTCTTCTTCTTCTTCTTCTTTTTCTTCTTCTTTTTCCAACAACATTTCTGTGCATATACACACACACATGCATACATACATATACGTATACCCATAAACATCTTTCTCTCTTTCATTCAACAGGCGGTCAAATCCGATATCTTTGACTTTCTCCACAAGTTTACCCAATACATATCTCGAAATCTATCATGGAAGAAATTTCACATCCTACTAATGATCGTGTTATCGCATAAACGATTTGCAAAAAGTGAGACAATTTAAACTAACAAGTGCATTATGACATTCGATATTTCTCTCTCTTTCTATCTTTTTCTTACGTGCACACACATACACACGTACAAACAAAAACACGGTCTTTTTCTCGACGAGTTATCCACGCAAGAAGGTCAAGGTCGTCCTGGAGAAGTTCGATCGAAGTCCTTAAAGGGGAGATATCTCTCTTCCTTCCTTCCTTCCTTCCTTCCTTCCGCAAGGAAGAAACAACTTCCGCAATTTCGTTTCAAACTGTCGATGATCTCAGATCTCATGCCGTAACTAAAACCTAATTGCCTTGCGCAACGGCATCTTCTTTATTTTTATCATTTTCTCTATTATTCGTTTAACGAGTACATAATCCTTTATGATTCATTCGAATCTACTGTTAATTTGCCGATCTTTCGATTATCGGCTCGATAAGTCACGTTTTTTTTCCTTTTATTTTCCTCGAAATCAAAGAATCGCTTTTACGTCAGCCGCCATAACCTACTTCGTTTCTCCGTGAAAATAGACAATGTTTCTAAGATACAGACGTGATCGTAACGTGCACGTAGTTACGTTCACTCTCGCTTGATACGTTCTCATATATTGATAGAGAAGAACGACGGCGTGTTGTAAAAAGATGATGATGATGATGAAGAGGAGGAGAAAGAAGAAGAAGAAGAAGAAGAAGAGGAAGGCATGAAATCGAATTGGATCAGGCCACTTGAGAAGAAGCCGGAATGAAATCGCGGCGCGAATAAGCCTCTTAATAAAATGAACGAATTGATTGCTCGAACGACTACGACGACGACGCTACGACGACGACGACGTCGTTTTAGCCATCTTCTTTCTGCTCCCGTACCTATTCAATTTCTTTCTCTCTTGAGAGAGAGAGAGAGAAAGAGAGAGTTTAGGTCGACGGCCTCGATCTTTCGATCGAAGCGAAAATAGATCCAGAAGTGGTACTCTTCGTTTAACTATATATCATCGTTACGTACTTTTACGCAGTCGGTAAAGATGAAAAACTAATCTCTCACGGAGGAACTCTAATCTTATTCGCTTGCTTGTCGTTCTAAAATCGCACACTCGTTTCTCTCTCTCTCTCTCTCTCTCTCTTTCTCTTTCTCATGCAATACATTACTAACTCGTGTTTATTCTATTCATTTAAGTTAGTAGACCAATTCGATAATAGAATTTGTTATCTCTTTCTTGATTGTAAATTTATATCTATGACATACGTGCTGCTTTGATAAAAAGAAAAAAAGAAAAAGGAAGAAAATAAGCATTATTAATATATAATTATATAAATTGTGATTTATTTAATCAAATAATTTCCTTAGAATATCTCGATTGGTTTCTTATTAAAGAGCGTACAACACTAGTTTATAAGAAAAAAAAAGAACGAAACGATCGCTAATAGATGCAACTAAATTTTCTTATTCCTTGAAACTTTCTTCTTTTTTTTTTTCACCGACAATACATGTGTCTCACACACACGCGCGCGCGCACACACACACACACATCATACAGTCTTATAAAATTATTCACGAATATTATTATCTCGTGGCAGATCGATTTATTTAGTCTTTTTCTTTGTTTATTATTTTTATCAAAGCGAGTTTGTATTACTCGATAAGAAGAAACACAGGCGTGTGTTTAATCGATACCCGTGTATAATTTGGCGAATATATTATTTTGATTAGGTTCTCCACGTTTATTTGCAAATTTGTGTTTTTCAATTATAAAAGCGCGCGACGAGAACGATCGTAATCGCGTTTAACCTTATGCTCTTCCCCGTTATAAGATATGAAGTTTATCGGAACGTACAAACAAGTGTAGTCGTCGTTGTCGTGGTCGTTGTCATCATCGTGTTAGTCCGTGTAGTAGTAGTAGTCGGCAGATTAAATTAATAAAACGCGTAAGTACACACACACTCACACACACACATTTACTCGTATACATACAACAATATTTATTTGAAACACTCGCAAAAATACAAATAGGTGTGTATGTGTTATTATTTTGTTTGAAATTAACTAACAATAATCCACGATCTCGATAATTAAATTACAATGCATTCAACTTTCGTACGGAATAATCATTCTTCGAAACATACTTAAAAGAGAGAGAGAGAGAGAGAGAGAGAGAGAGGGAACGAGAGAGGGGGAAGAGAAATATACGAGGCCATTTGTCAAAGTTCTTCTCGAGAGACGGTTCTTCCTAGAAAACATTTCTCACGCGTTTCCCAAACTTTCTTTAAACATCTCTTCTATGATTTCCATTTCTACGAAAATTAAATGATTCCTACGTAATCATTTTCTTTTTTTTTTTTCTTTTTTTTTTTCTTTTTCTTTTTGCAAATTTTATTCTCGTCATAAGACTGCGAGTTAAATAAAATAATATAAAATAAAATAGCATTCAATAAATCGATAATTCCTATCTCAATAATTGAACCAATCAAAAATATCCATATCCAATATTACAAATATTATTTCACTACAATTAATCCAAACATCGTATCGACAACACGCAACAGAAACTTGTGCCCCATAATTATGAAAATGATCTAAAAATAAGTCAAAATTTAAAAAAAAAAAGAAAAGAAAAATAATAATAAGTTTATCAATTATTACATCGCATTACTTTCAATATAAATTAATTCAATGTAATATTTTCACGCGATACATATATTGTTCAAAATAACAACACGTTAGATAAAGTTTGTTTTTTTTTTTCAATTTCAATATTATAAATAAATTCATTTAGAGTGTTCAAATGTAATCCCTTTTTAAATATTTCGTGACTTACGATTAGACTACACTTTCATAATTATGTGCACACTTATATTATTAAAATCCTTATTATATTGTACATTTAAAAAAAAAAAAAATAATACTACGCCAATGGGTGGTGTCCTAAAGCATCCTCCGATCGGTCACGATCTTTTCGTTGAGAAAGAGACCGGTCCTGTGCTGGTTGGGGGTTCTTGTGAATGGTCGAAGAGATAGTGAAAAGGAGCCAGGGAGAGGTAAAGAAGTGAACAAGTGATGAAGAAGGGGGGGTACGAGGGGGGCGGGAAGTGGGTAAAAGAGACTGGAGGCGCCTTTCGTTAATGTCGTCGTCGTCGTCGTCGTCGTCGTCGTAGTTGTATTGAGACGAGATTGAATTTCCACGGGGGCCTTCGGCTTAAGTATCCTCTCTCTCTCTCGCTCTCGCTCACACACACACATACACACGCATACACGCACACTCATTCACTCTCTCTCTCGTTTTCTTTCTCGGTCATGTGTTTCCATCTTCCGTTCCACCCACGCGCTAAGCCCACGTCGTACTCGCGGAACGACAGATTTCGAATGGGAACTTTATGCGAGAGATTATTCGCGTTTGTTAATAAGAGAAGTAGTATCCACCGATAAATGGGGACGCGAATGTTAGAGAAACGTTTAAATGCCGATAATCGTAGATAAAACTTACGAGAAACAACTTTGTACTTCTTCTCTTCTTTCATTCTTATTCTCTCTCCCTCTCTCTCTCTCTCTTCTCATTCACTCTTCAAATATTATATATTATAATAATTTATATTTAAATATTTTAATTTATTATTATATATAATATTTCAAATAGATATTATACAATTATATATATATATATAATTATAAAAATATAAATTATAAAAATATATAAATATATTATAATAATTTATATTTAATTATTTTAATTTATTATTATATATAATACTTCAAATAGATATATTATATAATTATATATATAAATCTATAATATTATTAATTATATAAAATAGATATATTATAAAATTATATATATAAATAAATTATTAATTATATAAAATAGATATATTATAAAATTATATATATATATATATATGTAATATTTATTTTGTTGTCTGTTTTATATTTTTTATCTATTTGTTAAATGAAAAGAAGCGTATAAACGATAATGATAATGATAACCGAGAATAGGTAGATAATCGATAGATAATCGGTAAACGGCGCCTTTCACGGATCCGGAATCGCGTGGGTGACTCGCGTCCCTTTTGTATTTGTTTATGTATGTGTGTGTATGTGTGTGTGTGTGTGTGTGTATAGGCGAGGCAACGAAGCACGGCGAATAGCACGACTACTATTCGCCTATCCTCGAGACGATAATATCGTCTAAGTTATTCTCTCTCTTTCTCTCTCTTTTTTTGTTTATTAAACAAATTAGATTATCCAAAAAGAAACGCGAAATTTCTATATTAGAAATGAATTAAATCTTATAGTATCAATGCTATCCTCCTTACCACCAAAAGCTCGTTCCGTTTTAACAAAATATTCGTATCAAATTTGTCATATTTTGCATGAATATTTTTGTTAAATCATTTAAATAAATTTACGTTTTTTTATAAATTATTGCTAATTTATATTAATTAATCTTCACGAGAACAATTACGTACAACCCAAATGCATTTGTTTGTTATCTTTACTATATAACTTTTACTATTACTACTACTACTACTTTAACAGTTAAACTCTCTCACTCTCTCTTATTCGTTTGTTCAACGTATAAGAGATAAACAATTATTTTTGTCTAAACCGACATAAAAATGATATTATTTTTATCTTTTTATTGATTCTCGGTTACTTATCAAAGATTATTAGAAGAACACTTCTCGAAAGTCTTTTTCCATTAGCTACTAGTGCTCGTCGTTACCCTCACTTCATCTTGCGATATCTCGTAAATAACTTTTGTGTCTCAAGTGTAAACGAAGCTTTATGGTTGTGCGCAATGTTTGTGGAAAATGAAAGAGAAATAGAAGAGAAAATAGTAGGAGTGTTAAGGAGAGGCTGATACACACACACACACATACACACGTTCGTTTGTTTTGTGTAAACGAAGAGGAGAGGTGACGAGAGGAATAAAGGGGGGTTGAGAAGGGGGAGAGAAGGGGGATTGAAATACTCAGGAATTAAGCCGCGCACGCGTAACTCCTACCACGCATGTTTATGCACGCGCTAATTGCTCCGGCAATTTTGCCATGCATTCCAGATTTTTCTCGATTATATTTTATCTCTTTTCTTTTTCTCTCTTATTTTCAAGATATTGAGAGAGAGAGAGGGGGGGAGAAAAAAAAATACTAAAATTATCTCGTCACGCGTAAGTTAGACAGGTGGCCCCAAACAATCCAGTTGTTATACATAAATTTATCAAATCGAAAGTGTTTCTTAGAATCCGATGTTATTTCTCGTTAAACGTTTAATCGTAAATTTTATTTAAATAAATGTATCGCGACGATTATTATTATTATTATTATTATTATTAGTTTTCTTCTACCTTCTTATCGCGGTAAGAAATGATGTTACGATATTAATTACGAATAGAGGATTTCCCCCTTCCCCCTCCCCCTCGGCCCCTCGTAAATTACCCGTAACAATTTGTCGAGATAAATGCAACAACTTTTTAGATACAATTTTACAAATCGTGCGCTCCCGTTTAATTATGTAATTGGTCTAATCGTGAAAAAAATTAATTAAAATTTTATTTATTAAAAAGAAAAATAAAATAAAAATAATAATAATATGAATATAATGCAATATAATAATCATAAAATTGAATTTTTCTAATTTTTCTTTTTTGTTTTTGATAGTGATCCAACTGTCGTAATTACCAGTACAATTAAGAAATTGTTACGAACCTTTAGGGCAATTTGACTTAACGTAACGTAACGTAAAATTATTTCCAAACTACTATACTTTCGCCTGTCCTCGAAAGCGAAGACTAAAAAAGAGAAAGACATTCTTCCAAGTTTCGTGGTCCCTTAGGCTAATTGTAAAGCAACCACGAGAGATGAATTTCAGTGATTGTCGATTCCGACGTTGTTCGTAGAAATATTTCCCTTTCGAGATTTTTTTTTTTTCAAATCATCGTCGCATTTACAAGAAAGAATATCTCTAATATTTCTTGTGTTAGAAGAATAAGAAGAAGAACGATCGAATCGTTGGAAATTCGTTCCAAAGATCCCTTTCTATTACGAACGAAGACGATCCGTTCGTTTCTGACGTAACTTAGCTTCGACTTCGTAAGACATCGAAGAGAGAAAAGAAAAGAAAAGAAAAGAAAAAAGAAAAAAGAAAAAAAGAAAAAGAAAAGAGAATAAAAGAGTTAGAGAACGAGAACGGAACGAGAAGCTCGCAACCGAGTTCCCTTCGTTCTTACACCACTGCCGCCTGTCTGCGCTCTTGCAAAATTACCGAACGCAGTCTCAAAGTGCATATCTCGAGCATGCCACAAGAGGTAGAGGGGTAGGGGAGGCGGTGGGGAGGATATCTCGGAAGCAGAACGAGAGAGAAATAGAGAGAGAGAGAGAGAGAGAGAGAAGAGAGAGAAGGGGTGGTAGTGGTGGTGATGATGGTGGGGGGAAATACTGAGAGCGGGTGTGTGACGTTCGACAAACCTGCGAAAAAAAGATCTGTGTGTTGGTCTTTCTCTTTCGCTATTCTCCCTCCTTCCCTTCTTTTCCTCTTTTCATCATAATATATGTATAAACGAAAAAGAGAAATAGTATTTTATTTAGGCGCGTGTATATGCATGCATGCATGCATGCTCACGTATGGATCGGTTGGGATATGCATGCACGCGGTCGTGTTTATATAGGGTTAAAGAATATGCCGGCGGGGAGTGGTGCAGAGAACAGGAGGTCGTAGAAGGACGTGGTAGCAGCGTGCGTGGTTGAGACGACGCCGGTGGTGGGGGACTAAGTGGTAGGAGTGGGGGGAAGTACGGTTGGAGCTAAGCTATCGGGTGATCAAGCGGGTAGTCGAGTGAGAGAGAGAGAGGGAGAGTGGTGGGAGCGCCACTGTAGAAACTGAGAGAGAGAGAAAGAGAGAGAAAGACCGAACAAGTCGAGTTCTTAGGGCCTGAGAAAAGAGAGGAGAGGAGAAGCGAGGAGAGAAGGAAAAGAGAGGTTAGGCGGCGCCTGGTATGTGGCGCCTTCACTGGCGTCGGGCCATCTTTTATTCTGCCATTACAAAGAGTCAACACGTATCTTATATAGGCAAGAGACACGGTCGTCCTCTTCAATACATATACACGAGAATACTCCTTCTTCTTAAACGTGTATGATATCATTGTGTTTTCCATGTTTTACGACCACGCGAAGAACCAGGACTTAACCTTTTCTCTTTCATTCTTTCCATTCTTCCTTTTGCTTGCTTGCTTGCCTGCTTGCTTTTCTTTCCTTTCCTTTCCTTTCCTTTTCTTCCTTTCCTTTTTTTTCTATCCTCCTTTTTATCCTATTTTTCTATTTTTCCTTCCGTAAATTCTCTTTTGTACGAATCTTTTCCCTCTCCCCTCCTCGTAGAAAAGAAAAGATCGATTTCCTTGACAGAGAGAGAGAGAGATAGAGAGAATAACCTGTTTGATTAGTTTGTTTACTTAAGTTGGATGCTTCTTCTTACTATTGTTCTATCCATTCGTTAATATCACTTCTCCATCCCTCCCTCCCTCCCTTCAAACCTCCCCCAACTTATCATTTGGACAGATTTACCGACAGAGATACACTTGTTTTTCTATGTATCTTATTTCTTCGACTGATATCGTTTTATCGTTGATATTTAACGTTTAAATTAGTCGCGTTTAGTATTTTATTATTGTTAAAAACAGTTGTAATCATTAGGAAAGTAACGACGAATCTTGGATTCGGGTTTTGGAACTTTGACGAAATTCAAGGTAACGTTTAGGACGTAACGTGCGATACGTATTTGCATTTATACACACGCACAAATAATAAATACATGTATATATACGTGCGTACGAGTGTTATATACGTCGAGAAATTGTGAGTTTGCGGTTGCAGTTTATCAGAGATACGAGAAGTCACGGGGGTAGAGCGAGGGGAGGGGGAATGGTGGGGTTCCTTAATTCGCTCCAGACGAGCTCTCATTTGAAATGTTCCACTTCTATCATGATGTGCGTTCTTTAATCGTAAACATAACTTTCATACGTTTATATAACAAGAAGAAAAAAATAAATAGGAGGATGAGAATTAAAAAAATTGTAATAATCGATCATTATTCTTCACTCGGCGTTATTCTCAAGGGTCTTCCCGTTGTGGTGGTGGTGGTGGTGGTGGAAAGGCACGACGACGATGATATTAATTTTAGACGGGTTACTAATTTTAGAAATACGCGTGAGAGTTTACACAGCCAACCCAACCCAACCCAACCCAACGAGATGGCTGTATTTGCGCGCGCGCGCGCGTTCGCTTGCCTTGCCTTGCCTTGCTTGCTTGCGCACGACATTTCATTCGTTCGTTCGTACGTTCGTTCTTCCACCTTACCAAAGGGATTTTATTTAATATGTCGACCGATACGCGACTATAAACATCGTTTATGACTATACCTCTTTGACGATATTCATCTCACGTACACGCTACACGCATAAGTATGACGTCGAAGTGTCGTGCACGTGAGCGCACTGACAAAAACCCGTGGGCGTTCTTCACAGGAAAGAAGGAAATGCAAACTTTACTTGGATGACAGGCTGAACGAAAGAAACATTGGATTTATATCATTTATTTTAGATTGTTTATTAGCAATAACGCACATCAACGCATGCGACGAGTACGCGTTGAATAATTTAGAAGTGGGGAAAGCACGACGTTTTATTACTTCGTTGTTTTTCATCCTCTTTTTACGATTATTCTGTTTATTTATTAAATCGTTTTTTCTCAAAAAGTATCTTTCTTTCTTTCTTTCTTTTTTTTTCTTTTCTTTTTTTAACAATCTTACGTGCACAATATTTTTATTTTTATTTTACTGATAAATGTGCATACAATATTCATAGATTCTTTTATTCACATGATTAGGTTGATAGTTGTTCATTGACAAAGATTTATATATTATCTCAATAATTATAACAATTAACCCCTAATATTTATATATAGAATTCGTAAAATATTCAAACTCGAGTCTTCCGTTTTTCGGGTAACTTTTCTAACCTAACATTCAGAATCCTTCTGACAACTTATTTACGATCGCTTATTTTATTATTTGGAATACGAAAAGAAGTAGTGGGAAAAGATTTTCATGAAAGAGGAGTCATCATCGATTCACCTGTCGCTCGATATAGTTCTCAACAATAGGAACATATGCAGCGATCTCGCTTATAGATCAACAGGGAAAAAGGGGTGTAAAAGTTTGGTTCTTCTTCTTCTTCTTCTTCCTGTATTTCCCTTTCATTTCTATTCTTTTTATTTTTTTTTTCCTTTTCTTTTCTTTTTTCATTTACCGTGCTACTGTCATCGATCGCAACTACCACAATACGATGATAAAAATTTATTTCCGTCTATTTCCCATCATCTCAATAGTTAATTTCTTGTATTATTTCGACGCGAAACACGTTGAGAGGTATTTTTTTTTTGCTTCATTGAAATATCGTCAAATTCAAAAGACATCGAAGAAAGACGTCACTTATGAAATCTACACCAAGATGTCCGGTTAGGTGAATTTCGAATTGGGAAGGGGGGAAAAAAATATGTTCCGACGGCGTTTCTCCGTATCGTCGGAACCTTCGAGGAACAATTTCAAGGCAAGCGACGGATACAACTCGTTCGATACGATTTCTCCATTCCTTCTTCGTTTTCTTCTTCCATCGGTTATGTACGAGGTCACGACGAAAATCATTCTTCTTGATTGCACGCATGTATGTATGTATGTATGTGTGTATGTATGTACGTGTATGTTTGAACGAGTTCGGTGTATGCGGATCATCGGTCTTGCCAATGATCATTATCGTCCTATAAAGACGCAGGAAGGCGTAAACGCGAATCGATCTTTGATTCGATCGATGCATTACATTTTTTTTTTTTCAGATATTTTATCTTATTTTCTTTGATTTTATTTGATTTTATTTTATTTTATTTTATTTCCATGTTATTACGACCACCGTGAATCATACTCGCGTGTAAAGGAATGCCGCTCGCGAATGCTTTTCGTTCTTATTCCTAGTTGGTCTATCTCGGCATGGTACGCGCAAAGGTTCTTTTCCTTTTCTTTTCTTTTCTTTGCTTTGCTTTGCTTTTCTGTTCTTTTTTTCCCCATTTCCTTTTTTATTTTCTTCTACTGCCAGTAATCCGTTCCAGACTTTTATCACTTATAATATAACTTCTGACGAACTCAAATGCAAGTTTAAGCGAATACGTATGTATATTATGTGTGAGAGAGTGGATATATGTATGTACGTTATTTATAGATGTGTACGTGCGTATACAGGTCCATGGTATATATGTGTATTAGTTAGCATACACGATCGGGTCATTACGCGGTTACTATACACATTAGTAATAGTAGTAGTAATAATAGTAGTAGTAGTAGTAGTATTGTACATAACTAGTTTCGACTACGAAGTGTTGCCTTCACCCTCGATCGATCGTTACCTGCGAGAGCTTTCGAAGAGAAAATATTAAAAAGAAAGCTTTATGGATCTTGTCTGCGAAACGAAAATGAAAAAACAACAAATTATGCGGGATCCTCAATGTCTTCCTTCATTGTACATTTATCTTTCGATTTCATATTTTTTTTCGTTACTTTCCAAATTTATAAAACAGGTATATTTAAAAAAAGAAAAACCCGGTCGATAAAACAGATAGATATAATTAACGTATATATTCGTAATTGGACGACACACGAGTTTCGAAGAAAATTACGCGGGAGGGGGAAGGTGGGGGAATTGAAAATTTATCCCCAGCTAATTGTGAATAGAAAAAATTACAATGTGAAATGAATTTTTGAAGCTCGATGAGAGAGACGAGTGGCACCGTTGCCTCGAGCTCAACCGATCCGTCACTGGCTACGATACAGGCGCCACTAGCCGAGTATACAGTTTGTCCTCTTATCGCGGGCAAACAACGTTCCTCTAAACTCGCCGTCCTCGTCGTGTTGTGTCGTTGTCGTTGTCGTTGGCGTATTCGTATTTACGTATCGCGAACATTTGTCTATTTAACGAGACACACGCACACGCACACGTACACGCACGCTGAATAGCGTAAGCACAGGCGCGTGCTGTGCTGTGCTGTGCTGTGCTGCGTATTTTTAATCATTGTTAGTCTCTTCTTGGTGTGAACCATCCGGATATACCTACGCTCGCATAACTCAACCCTCACGTAGTATATTTCTCTATTACAAAATTTTATTAACACATTGACCGGCCCGCGCAAGTATTATTGCCGTATACGCCGCAATTCTAAGGAAAAGATACAAAACTATATGATAATATCGGTGGTCACGGATGACCCCCGTGGCACTCATTGAAATAACATACGACGGTCAACGTGTTGCAAAAAAAAAAGAAACTCCCTTAATCATTTTTATTATTTAAATTACATTCATCTGTAGATTTACTTTTATAAATCGACACAATTATTATCCAAATAAATTGGATTAAAAATATGTGTCGAATTTTAGAAAATGACGGGGGTTCGAGATTTTAGGGTTACGCTACTGGTATAGAAGAATCGTAGGTTATGTCGAACCGGCAGCCGGTCGTTGTGCTCGCTCGCGCGCTTCGCATACATATCCCTCTGTACGTAGGTAAGGAACGTATAGTAATATATATATATATATCTCCACACACACACACATACATACACAACACACACACGCAACGTTTATATACTTGCTTTGAAACGACGGCGACGTCGTCGGCGACGGTAACGACGGGTGCGTCGGTGGCCGGCTTTCTCGTCGCATGGTACGCGCGTTCGTTAGGTATGCAACACGTATGGCGTACCTACACCCAGTCGAACGCGTACAGCAGCTCGTAGAAAGGCCGTTTGAAGGACAAGGGTCACGTCTCGCACACATATACATTTATATATATATATATGTAATCCACCGACCACTACCTTTTTTTACTTTTACATTATAGTAGTAAACTTGGTTTCCCGTTTGCGTTTCCCGCGTATACGTTTTGCGTTGACGTGCTCTCGGGTGCGCGCGCGCGCGCACGCGGCCACGATTGCTCTCCTCCGCTCGTGTCATGTCCAAGCGTGTTTATTACCTGCCACGGTAATTAACGATGCCTCGCTCGATAGAATAAGCTTCGTGGGTGGTTGTTCAAGAAAGGATTATTTTGCATTAACATACATATAAACAAACACACACATATATAATATATATATATATCTCTTTCTCTCTCTCGAGAAATTGAGAAACATTTTTCAAAATGGCGCCGAAACAATATGGAGGGCGGGGAGACTTATTATTATAATAGAATTTGGTTATTAATTTTGCAAGGGGATTATTATATCGGGTTTGCCGTAGAATAAGATACATCAAGCTCGTTCTGTTGTACTCTTTTCTCTTTTCCTATTTGTTTTCTTCTTTTTTTTTTTTTTTTTCTATCCGACATCTATGCATGTAGTAGTTAAGAAAGTGAGACGCGTGTTTTTAATGGCTCTTAGCACGCACGATTCCTTGCGTAGTCGTGTGTGAGATTCTCTGGTGGTGCGGTACCGTGCGGTACGGTACGGTACGGTGCGGTGCGGTGCGGTGCGGTACGATGAAGTGCGGTGCGGTTAGACTCGACGTGTGTCGTAAGTGCGGCACCTACGGTTACGCAGCTACTTACTTTGCTTGGCCGTGCCAAGGTTGGGAACCTTATCTGAGAGAGCTTCAGGGTGTTTGACCCAACTGGGAAAACACATTGGCACTCGCGCGACGCTTTGCGTTTTGCCTTCTCTTTCTCTCTCTCTCTCTCTCTTTCTCAGTCACTCACTTATTCTCTCCAATGCTACTACTACTACTACTACTACTACTACGACCGGGCGTCTTTCTCTCCTCGTCGATATCCTTAAAGCTTCGTCCACAATCGTCCTTTGTTCTCGATATACCGATAGAGTAAACTCGGGTTAAGATCGATGCTAGTGTATGTTCTCTTTCTATCTATCTATCTATCTATCTATCTTTCTATCCAATCTATCTATGTTTCCCTCAATCTTTTATCCCATTCCCCCATCCACCTTCCCCTGTTCCATCCCCCTTTTCGAACGTACAGTTGTAACGACGAAAGTTCGTGTTTTCCCCCTCCCCTCCCTCATAGATCCTATCTTCTACCAATGTCTTTTTCAGTTAACAGAAGATATAATAGAAATAGTCTCTTACACGTTTCTCTATAGGTAGTTTCATCTATCCCCCAGTGTGGAATGTACATTAAATATTTGACGACAATACATACTCACTCTCTCTCTTTCTCTCTTTCTTTTTTTCTTTCTTTCTCTTCTTCCAATCAATCGATAAAGTTCGCGCAATCATAGCAATCATTCTCTCTCTCTCTCTCTCTTCCTTTTTATTTTACATCGCAACTTCTTTTTCTTAACCCATTGAAATTTATTTGCGGGTTACTACTCTCTCTCTCTCTCTCTCTTTCTTTCGGTTGGTCTCCTCTCCCATATTTAGTGCAGAAGACGTGCGTGACGTAGAAGATCGAAAGAGAAGCCATCTAATCCGATAACCTTAAATTTACGACTTTTACGTTCTCGCTTATATACGAGGAAAGAAGCTTTGACACGCGAGATCCTCCGAAGGTCCGCGTAATTAATCGATTGTCCGCCGTCACGCTTTGGGACAAAAAATATGAAAAGAAAAAAAAAAAATAGTAGAAAACATACATACATACACACACACACACCTGCACATTACATAGATATCTATGTAAATGTATGGTATAAATTCGTAATCCCTGAACGAGAGGAGACAACATTCGACGATCATATCGCATTCCAAACGAGACTACAGATGCTTTAGCCGGCACTGTCGCGTGTTTCTCTCTCTCTCTCTCTCTCTCTTTGAACATTTTTTATTTTTTTCTCTCTTCCTTCCATCGGTATGGTGTGTTTACGCACACACGCACACACATACACATAGTTACGTAGGATACACCTTGCCATGAAGTAAGTACTACGTATATAAGCTGCGTGCCGATTGGTATGCGACAGGAAAGGTCGACTTCTTGAGATCTTCGAGACGTTGCGAGCAATTCGATGTGTCCATGATCTTTTCGTTAGAATCATGGATTTATTCTTGAATAACTCATTTCTTTCTACACCTACGGGAACCATACAAAATCATCATCATCTTCTTCTTTTTCTGTAATCGTCTCGTATTTATGAATTTCAGGGAATTCTGATTGTCATATAATTATCTATAATGAGGAAGAAAAAAAAAAAAAATAGATGGGATTGTTTATTTAATGATTTAGTACAAATCTATGCATATGTATTTGTTGTATATATATGTGCATGCGTGCGCGTGCACTCGTATGTACGTGCGTCGCGTGTGTGTGTGTGTGTATGGATCTTGGACGGGGATACGCGACGTTAGATCAACGATCGATCGTTCAAGCACTTATTACCCTCGAGCGTCTGGCGCGCCTCATTTCTATAAAGCCAAGTGGGCGGTTTATATCTCGGTGGATAGTTAAAAGACAAACGACCGTAATCCAAAAGAAAAGAAAAGAAAAGAAAATGAAAAAGAAAAAGAAAGAAAGCAACGATATATTAAACTTAACTTAACCTTTGTGCACTAAATTTAAATTAAGAGTACTAGTTCCTACTAATTTCAGTCTTGCCTAACTGCATAAAATCAAAACTATGTATAATATTTACTTATTTACATACGCAACGCATTACAATGTATCTTACGTATATACTTAGAGAGAAAGAGACACGTAAATACACGCATTATTACTCTTACGTAGCCGAAGTTAAAGTGTGTGTGTGTGCTCGAAAATGATCCGCGTATATTTTATCGACTACGCCTCGAGAAAAATGTTCATATCTCTGGTCAAAGACCACTAGCACCAAAGAGAGAAGGATCGTTAAAAGAAAATTCGTCATTCGTCGAAAGTCCTTGCAATAACATTACTTATTAACGCATTTAATTTGCATTAAACGTATTTCGGAACGAATTAACGCTGCGAATTTTCGTAAGTTCCAATATGGCGGCGGTTTAGTTCTAAACGGCGGCCATATTGTTTTTTGCCATATTCGAATCGAAAAAAAATTGACGAAAACTTGGACGCAAAACGACGAAACCAACGCTGACAATAAAAACAATGGCGGCGGTTTAGTTCTAAACGGCGGCCATATGTTTTTGCCCATATCGAATCGAAAAAAAATTGACGAAAACTTTGGACGCAAACGACGAAGACAACAACGACAATGACAATAAAAACAACGGCGACGACGACGACGACGACGACGATGACAACGACGACGACGACGACGACGACGACGACGACGACGACGACGGGCGACGCGACAGGCGTCCTTGCTCCAACCACTCGCGCTACTACCGATGACGTAATCGTCGCGATACCCCGCAATCTTGGCGCCGCGGTAAACTCGTAATATCTATTTTTATCTGGTGGAAGCAGAGGAACCCCGCCTCACCCCACGTCAAGTTCTACGCGACGTAAAGAGGAGAGAGAGAGAGAGAGAAGATCGACACCATCCTCTCTCTTCCGTTCTCTCTCTCTCTCTCTCTCCCTCCCTCTCTCTCTCTCTCTTCTTCTCTTTCCTTTCTCTTCTTTCGTCCTTTCTTCCTCTATCTATCCTCTACTCTCCTCTCCTCTCCTTTCTGCTTTTTCTTCTACCACCATAACCTCGAAATCTTATAACGTTATAATACCCGCGAATATAATCTCTGCACGATATCCCCCACTATTCTCGACCGATATTTAACGATTTTTATTATCCTGATTTTAAAATGTACATTCCTAAAATTCCAAGAGATTTATTCTTACATTTCTCTTTCTCTCTCTACCTATGCACACAACTCATACACACACACGCGCGCGCGTGTGCATGTACACATATGTATAATTTTAAAATTACTTTCACACACACACACATACACATATATATGTATATATATACTCGATCGTTTTATTATATATAGGATTCACCTAAATTTGAGTCACTCTTAAAAATGATTGTCGGTAAATCGTTCTTACCATCGGTCGTTAACAATATCAAAGATGGCGTGCGCCACTACGCTTCGATCGTTCGTTTTCTTTTCTTTTTTGAAATTTTTATTTCCCTCCATAGATCGCGATCTCTTTTTCCCTCTCCTCGTGTGTTGATTTAAAGTAAAGGGAAAGCTAGTCTTATTTTCGAGAACTATATGTCGAGCTTTCGTTGGATTAAAAATGGTAATAAAGTCGTGAATGCGCGTTAACGTTGACAAACTTGAAGTTATGGATGAAGAAGAAAAAGTTGGAACAATTTCTAGGTAACGGAAGGCAGGTAACGATTGCCCACATACCGTCAACCTGCACCTTCCAACCTCCCCCTTCTTGTCTCCCTCCTTACCCCCACGTTTAACCCCAGCCCTCTTTATCCCACGTTTACTCCTCCAGCCCTCCTTGGCCCTCCTTGGCCCTCCTCTTCTCGTCCTCTCCTCCCCAAACCCTCGGTTCGGATTCCGTCCCCTTTCTCCGTCGTGTTCGGTCTTGTCTAGTCTCGAATCTGGCTGGCGCCGGCTGCTTACCCACGATGAACGAACGAGTCGAGACGCGTGGGACTTTCCGAGTTCTCTTTCCTTTTCCCTCTTTATTTCTCTCTCTCTCTCGGTTCGTTGAAATGCACGTATTCCTTAAACGTGTGTTCTACTAACATTTTTATCGCAAAGTAAGGATCATTTCAACGAGATCGTATCTATTAAGATGCCTCTTTATCGACCGAGTCCAATGCATCGAGAAAATATTTCAAAGATCTTTGGATCTATGAAATTTCTTTACCGACCGAGTCGATCCGTTTATTATTTTCATCATAATAATGAACTTTTGATATATGTACAATTTGTTATTATTGATATTTATGTTATATATCGAAAGAATATATATAATTAAATAGATTATTATTATTTATTTTTTCAGGCGAGACCGACCAAAAGGAATGGTGCACTTTAGCGTATTGGGAACTGGGTGGTAGAGTTGGTCGTCTTTACCCCGTTGAACCGTTAACCGTTAACGTTTTCGATTCTTTACACGACGGCAATGGTCTCTGTTTGGCAACGTTAGCAGAGAATCACGTAGCACCACCCTCGGTACAAAAGACCCGGAGTAAGATCGGTCTCGGTAAGTCTTGATTGTTGCTTTGAAAAAAGATCGATAGATCGATCGATTGATTGATTGATTGATTGATTAGAGATCTTTATCGTATCTTACTGCAAACGATATTTCTCTTTCTCTGTCCTTATTTAACACACGTATACTGTTATCCTTTCGTAGGTATCATGCTGAGCCAAGAAGCCGACGGCGTGTGGGCGTACAACAGATCGGAGAGTCCGATCTTCGTGAACTCACCGACCCTAGACGATCCGGAATCGCGAACTCTGTTGGTCTACCGAGTGCCACCGGGCTTTTGCTTGAACATCTTTGACCGAGCCAAAGTCCTCCAGCTTCCTTCTTCTTACACCGGACCAGGGTGCAATTCGAGGAACAATAACAATGCAGCTTCCGGTTTTTCATCCGGCCCTGTCGACATTAACTCCGTCCGAATCAGCTTCGCTAAAGGCTGGGGACCCAAATACTCGAGACAGGAGGTTACCTCTTGTCCATGTTGGCTCGAAGTTCTCTTAGCGCCGTGTAGGTGATCCGCGAGTGATCATGCGAGGATTATTACAATTTTCGCAAATTTTATTCTCATTTTACACAGTCCGTTTCTTCCTCATCCTCGTCCTCGTAATTATTTGTTCCACCTGGTCGGTAGAATTAATTTCAAGATCTAAACGAAAAAAAAAGAAAAAAAAAGAAACAAAAAACAGAGAAAACGTTTCGAATAAGTTTTGTGCGACCACGGAAATAACAACGGATACGAACTTTCTTTTTGTTTGTTTTTTCTTTTTTTCTTTTTTTTTTTTTCGTTAAATTGGAGGAACGAGGAATCGGTAAAAATAAACAGGACCGGGGAGACGTCTTTATAAATAAGATCTGTATTTCTAAATGGAGAGAAATCCCCCATATACCGGCAAAATTGATTAATTTTATGCCGTTTAGGGTGATGTGTACATATTATATATTCTTAACGACGATCATTGTAATTTGTAAATACACTGTGCCTTCTCATCTTCCTTCCTGGTGCAAAACAACCATCTTTAGGAAAGAGGAAAGAGAGCGCAGTATATTACTGCGTCTTCTCCCGAGCTCGCGTTTTTTTTCTTTTTCTTTATTTTTTGTTTTATATATATATACTTATATATATATACTTATATATATAAATAAATAAAAGAAAACACGCCCGCTCAATTTCGGAGAGCAGCGACAGAGAGAAAAAGAAAGAAAGATAAAGTGTGTGTGTGTGAGAGAGAGAGAGAGAGAGAGAGAATGAGAGAAAAAAAATGTTAGAAAGAAAGTGAGTGAATTTCGTACTGCAGTAATAATTATCTGCTGTGATAAGAAAGATTGACAAAGAAAGAGAGAGAATGAAAGAAAGAAAGAGAGAGAGTGAGAGAGTATGTGTGTGTGTGTGAGAGAGAGAGAGAGAGTTTAAATTGCATCGTTTTTCTTCGCTACGATCGCGTGTCTTCTTCCTTAATTTTTTGTTTTTCTAAGAAAAACGGAAATGGACGATTAATAAACGGGATCATCCGATAAGGGATGAACCGATTAAAACAGAACACTGCTAACGTCGCAAGATTTTGCAAAGAAAAAATATGTTTCGTTATATTTTGCAGGATATCGAATTGTAATTATTTTTTCTGCTCTTTTTCTCTTTTTTTGTTCTTAAACATACAAACACACACACACACACATAACACACACAAACACACAAACACATAAACGAAGGAACGATTGAAAGTTCTCGAAGTGTCGTCACCGTATGTTGCAGCATATTTTAGATGTGTCCTTACAAATGTAATATGTAAAAAAGGAAAAAAATTAAACGGAAAAAGAAAAAAAAAAAGCGATTGAAAAAAAAAAGAAAAAAAAAAAGAGGAAAATAAAAGATAAACCGGGGATGCGTATAAATTATGCGTATTACGATGCTGTTGTATAGTTGTGCATGTAAATACGAAAAAAGTATATAAAAATTTATGATAGGACAGCAGAGACACAGGACGAGATGATGGATAATTTAAAAATATCGTATTTTCATCAACGATTTTTCGTTCTGCAAAGCGTAAAGATTCGTTCCTAGCTCTTTTCTTTTCTTTTCTTTTGTTTTTCTTTTTTTGAATACAAAATTACAAATCCTTTCGATTCTAACAAAGGTCAAGGCCGATATTATCGAGATACGTTATAATTGTTAACTTTTTGTGTATAATAATAAAAAAAAAAAAAAAAACAAAAGGGTACACAGTGCATGTTTATGACAGTGCTCGGTGGGGGCGGGGAGGAAGATTTGATTAGAAATTGTTGTTTTTTAGCCATTGTTTTACACTTCAACGATTGTCTCATTACATATTCTATGATTTTTGTCTTTGATTGTTACTCAAAATAAAAATATGGTTTTCAATCGCCATTGAAATCGTTACATGCAAAAAATAGAGAAACAGTAATAATAATAATAATAATAATATTATTAATATATAATAATTAATAGTAATAATACTAATAATAATAATAATAACAATTAATAATAATAATAATAATAATAATAATAATTAATAATATTAAATAATAATAATAATCAATAACAATAATAATAGTAATAATGATAAGATAATAATAATAATGATAGTAATGATAGTAATGATAGTAATAAAATAATAATAACAACGCGGGTTGATCGATAGCCATATTTTGATAATACAAATTTCCTACGCACAAAGATAAAAAATATATATATATATATTATACATATATATGTGTATGTAAAAAAAAATACAATGAAAAATAACAAAACAAAAAGAATGATTCGAATCGTAAAAAAAACTATTCGCGTTATCCACCGAGCATCGTCATCGACGCGTTGTGCAAGTATTTGTTTACTTAAATGCACACATGCATGCATGGGAGGATTCGTACCAGGGATAATGATAAAATACGAATTACGCGACTCTAGTCTCTCTTGCCGCAAGATAAGACACACACGTATAAACATCATACACACACACACACACAAACACACACACAAATTAACACGGAAGTCGATCACAGGATCAGATCAGATTTTATTATCGCGATGAAAATAATTATTGATACGGAATAAATATAAATAAAAATAATAATAATAATAATAATAATCGCGATTATTACATGCATTTTTGTTCCTTTCGATTATTTTCATCGATCGTCTTCCGACAAAACTTTTATTCAGGAGAAAAGAAACAGGAGGGAGGAAAGAATCCCATAATTAATAAATAAATAAATCAATAAATAATTAAAATAAAAAACAACAAAGAACATCTTATATGTACACCTTCGATTTAATAATCCAAAAAAGAACAAAAAGAAAGAAAGAAAGAATGAAAGAAATTAAATTAACGAATAATTTAAACGAACGAATGAGAACGACGAATAATGTAAAAGTTTAAAAAACAAAATCACATTACGACGAAACGAGCAAGGAAAATAATACGCGCGAGAGTCAATAATATTAATAATAATAACAATAATAATGATAATATTATAATATTAATATTAATATTAATAATAATAAATATGATAATGATAATGATAATTTCGTATATTACGATTTAACAACGAAAAGGCTGCTTTCCTTGTTGTAAATATAGTTTAGAAATTACGTAAACTCGAGGATCAGCATTATTTATAGAAAAAAAAAAAAAAAAAACCGATTATGTTGTTGTCTTCGTCGTCTTCGTCGTCGTCGTCGTCCTCATCCTCGTCCTATAATCCTCGTCGTTTTCGTCGTTGTCATCATCATCGTTGTCGTCGTTGTGTCGTCGTCAATGATCATCGTCATCGTTGTCGTCGTCGTTCTCATAAACGCGCGTACGTGTGTAAGTATATTAATTACACAATATAACTAAGGATATTTACATCGAATATCTCAACAATAAAAATTGAAGCCTCTTTGTGCCTAGAAAAATACTATCAACGCATAAATTACACACACACACACAGACACACGTATACAAAACACGTGAGTGTCCAGCTAGTTAGCCATTTTGAAAGTTCGCCATTTTGGAAGTTCGCCATTTTGAAAGTTCGCCATTTTTAAAGATTGAAAGAAACAAATGAAAGAAGTGATGGGGAGGGGGAAAGGGTTGACAAGTTTTTAATCAAATTTAATGGCAAAATGTTAATTGGAACTATTTTACGTATATTCAATTTTGTTATCTGATTGTGAGAAAAAGAAAGAAAGAGAGAGAGTGAGATAGTGAGGCATGGGGAGGGGGACGAGAGAAAATATTTCAGTGGTTATATTATACTTTTGTAAAATAGAAGGGAACGTTCGGTTGCCAGGAAAAATTTAGAAATTCTCTTTTATTATTCGGCAGGATCAAAAGTTTGTACGGCTTTTACTATGTTTCTATGATAAGCTCCTTCAATAGAATAGGAAGATGTGAAAGTGTGAGAGAGATAGAAAGAGAAGGAGATAGTTTCGGTATCTTTCTTTTGGATCAAGGCCAATGAACCTTTTTCTCAAATGACGTGATAGATTAAATCGTGTTGTTTTTTTTTTTCTTCAACATTTTCTCTCTACTCTCTCTCTCTCTCTGTTACTCTTTCTTTTTTTTAAATAATTTCTTTTTAATAACAATAATTAATAAATAGAAATACCTCTCTCTCTTTCTCTCTCTTTCTTGTCATCTTTAACGGGTTCCCCAATTGAAAATAGAAATAGACAAATAGATTATAAATAAATAAATAAATAAATAAATAGAAAGAAAAATAACGTAAAAGAAACGAAAAAGAACAAAAAAAAAAAGGAAATAGAAACGAACCGGTAAAAATATGCGATACGAGTGGTTCCACGTTTTGCGAGAAACTAAATATATATATATATATATAATATAAAAAAGAAAAAGAAAAAAAAAATAACACCTAGTCGGCTTTTGAAAATCGAGAATAGTATAAAAGACGAGTTTTTTCTCTGCACACGGAGTTTTGAGTGTCCTGTGAAACATAGTGCCTTTTTTATAGCCGTTCACCGTTAAATTTAATTAGTTATTAGAAAAAAGAAAACCGAAACGAAGAGAGAGAGAGAGAGAGAGAATATAATCACTACCGATTGTTACTGTAAACAACAAAATAAAATGAGTAACAAATATTTATCCTAAATTATATATTAGAATTTGATATAAAAATACGACGCAAGTGTATGGAAAAAAAAGTCAACAAAAAAAAAGGCTACAAGATGTCCGCAATTTTTTGTTTTATTAAAATTATTTAACATTTAATTTATAATTATTTAATTTGTCGAACGAGCAGCGTCGTATTTCAATATCTTCGGACCATCCATTAAAATCAAATAAATAACGAAGCTTATTAAATATATTCAATTATTCGCATAGGATCTCCAAACGAATGAATGTAACTCTAATTATTATTATTATTATTATTATTATTATTATTATTATAACAATATGGCTTTTCTGTCAATTTCGAAGATCATCTACTATCCTTCTTCCACACTCTCTCACACTCATATATACACACACACACATATATATATATATATATACTTGACATTTATTTATTTATTATTATTACTATTGTTATAATATCGTAAGATTGAACAACGATGGATCGAAATCACGAAAAATTTCGATTTAATTTATCTTCGTTTCGTCCACCTTTAATATTTTACATATATTATTATTATCATTATTATTATTACTATTATTATTATTAATTATTATTATTAAGATTGTGTTATTATCGTTATTAAAGAAGAAAAAGAAAAAAAACAAACAAACATACGAACTAAAAAACCATGTTCCGATGCGTTGGGAACAAAGTTTTTTAATCCTACAGTGCCTTAAAACAGGAAATTATTAATTGTAAGATAGTTGTTACGATTTTTTGGTTTGTTTCTTGATCGATTCAAGAAGAAAATATTTAACGAAACAGGAGAGAAAGAAATTGGAATAATTCTGCTACTGCTACGTTTGAAAACGAACATTATCTAGATATATTCTTTTTTTACACGTTTATACGAACCCACACGAACATACACACATACAAACACACACACATACACATTTTTCTAGTCATTGCAAAGCCGAACGATCTTTTGCATTCGTCGATCAAACAAAATCCTCTGACAAATAAATGGCGGTGGGGGGGGGTTTAAGGAATGTTGTAAAAAAGAATTTTTGTTTGGTTATCTTTCGTTCTTTTTTTTTCCTTCTCTCTTTGTATAATTTAGTTAGAAAAATTTGTTTTATTTTTTTTTTTATTTCTTCTTCTTCTTCTTTTTCTTCTTTTTCTTCTTCTCGAACGAATCGGAAAGATTCGATGTAGAACATAAAATCGAGACTTGCACGCAACACACACGTACATACACGCACACAAACACATTATCTGTTCGTTCCTTTGAACTCTTTCTTTTCTTTTTTTTTTTGGTGGAATATTTTTGTTGTTCAAAGCCAAGCCTTTATTCGATTCGGAATATAAGAAGTGGTGGAAGAACGTTCGTTCCTTCTTCGTTCTTCAAATTCGCGCACAATGAAACGACGACACGCTTTTACCACGGCAATTACGAACCGTGCAAAATGTCCGACTCGGCACGAGGAAATATATATATAAATAAAAAAAGGGAAAATAATAAAAAGAAAAAAGGGGAAAAAAGCGAGAGATTTACTTGTACATATTGTGTATAAAATATCATATATATATGAAAGTGTGCGTGCGTGTGCACTCATATATTAATTAAATTGTTGTTGGATTAAATAAAGACGATGATGATGATGATGATGATGATGGCGATGATAAGGATGATGATGATGATAATAATAATAATAGTTAACGAATCATAAGAAAAAAGAAACAACAAACGATTATCGAATATAAGAGCGATTGTAGAATAAACGAAATAACGATATTATTAGAATACCTCCGAAGATATAAAAAAAAAAAAAAAAAGGAAAAAACAAACTCACCATATTATTTTCAATATAACATTATTGTATTCAATTCCAAACCTGACGAGACAGAGGAAGAGAGAAAGAGAGAGAGAGAGATAGTAAAAAACACGAGCGTCCAATTTATGGCGGTTGCGTTGTATCGAAGATTGAGAAAACAAATCTTTTCTCCTATTTCATTTTTACGAGAAGACAAAAAAAAAAGAAACACGTAATAATAATAATAAATGAAAATTACAAATTTGTAATTCCTCTTTTTGTAGACTCGTTATTGACCACCACAACCACGATCATCACGTTATTAACACATAAAAATTAATTAGCAGATTTCGTCAAGAGTGTTTGTTCTTTTTTTCTTTGCGACGAGATGACGAGAGTCGATGGATTCAATTTTAAACGCTTGAAGTAAGTTTTCTTGTTTTATTAACATTTGGCATGTCCGTATGTCACAGAAATGAGTATTATTTTAATGATCGATTTCATTTTTCAAATGAAAATTAATTCGTATCGATTTGTTTAACGTTGATCTTTTTCCTTATTGTCTTATTGTTAAAAAATTGCGATATCAAAGATATAGAGACCTGACTTATCGACAATATTGTACTATAATAATTGGTTTTATTTAACAAGATGGCAGCACTTTGAACACTGTCGATAAATTATCGGTAAGAGCGGTCGGTAATGTCCAGTCGGTAAAAGCGGTCGGTAAGACTTAGTCGATAATGACAGATTTCTACTATGACAATTTTCCGTCGATAAATTGATTGATAACAATAATATTCTTAAGAAAGAAAAATTTCATTTCCTTTTAAGCGAAAGTTAAAAGTTACCGTTCTTATTGCATTATTCATATACTTTCCATACTATGTATTGTATATACAGCCTACTTTCAATAAATAAAATTATTTTAAGGATCTCCCGATCCATAACGATAGCCCTGATAATAAAAATCAATTTTAAACAACTACGAGACTAGCATTGCAGATTACGAGAAATTGGAGGATTGATAAAAAAATATCTAGAGAAGAACAAAAAAAAACAAACATATGATTAGACGAATGCTTTTAAACTGTGGTTCACGTTTCTCGAAATGATCCTCAACTATTTTTCAAAGGCAGTAACAATCCAAGGAAGCCTCCGACTAAAAAGAAGAAGAAGAGAAAATATAAATCCCAGATAAATAATTTTTGCTCGACGATATATAATTACAATTGCATAATAAACGATTACAATTGTGAAAAAAGATTATCATGAACTTACCGATAACAATGCTTCCCACTAAAAATATTGGTACCTCGCAACTGATATCAAGTAGCATACCAAAGGCCAAATTACTCGCGATGGCACCGAGCCTGCCGAAGCATGTCATCATGCAGATAGCTATCGCACCTACATGCGTTGGAAAAATATCGACCACTATGCTTCCTATTACAAAATTCGCAGTTGCTATTGCCAGTGAAAATATACAAGTGACTACGAGTATTTGCAAGGACGATTTAACGAAATATGTCGCCAAACCAAAAATTCCGGCCACCAACATCGTTAATACTGAAAATAACGAAATACAAAAATTAAAAAAAAAAGAATAATCAGAAATTTTGAGAGAAAAAATAAAGATTGATAATAACAATGTAATGTTAATCGTAATTGTAAATAGATGTCTATGATAATTGGTTTATTCACCTGGTATCGTTCTACGACCCACTCGATTTACGAAGTAACCAGATGCTATATTGCCTAGCAAACAAACAGCATTGATCGTTAACGCATTAATAAAGACCTTTTTATCCATAGTGCTAACACATTCTTCAGTCTCATTCATCAATGGAAATAGGATCACCGATTCGTTCAACGTTGTTGGTTTCATAGTCGTACGATTCAATATTTCCATTTCCCTTATTAGATCGCAAACGGGTATGCTGGCGTTTGGATGAAGGCTTTGGTGAATTTCAAATCTATTGAAAAGCTCCGGAAGCCACAAACCTAATCCGTAATACCTACAAAAATAATATTAATAAGGTCTGAAATTACATTTGTTCGTATATTGTCAACCTTATTGACAATTAAAGGTTTCAATGGATTATAATTGAATATTATTAGGAATATTGTATAAACCTACCCAAACATATTGGTGAAGAATATGGTCCAAATAAGTATGGCGTATTTTAAAAGTGGCATAGATGTGATAAATTTCAATTGAAACCAAATATTTTTTAATAATACCATAAACGTGTTTATGGCCGATAAGGATGTTCCCTCTTTTCTTGCATTAACTATATTATCGGACAAAAGAACTTTCACCTGTTTTCGAATAAATTAAATTTTTCAAATAATTCAATTAATTTAATTAATTAAATAATTCAATATAAAATGATACCATTTCTCTCTCTCTCTCTCTCTTACCGGATAATCATCTTCTCTTCTACCAGTATTAATGACATAAATTTTTCGTAAAATTCTCAATGCTTCGTCCGTTTGTCCTCGCGATGTTAAAAATTTCGGACTTTCTGGATAAGTCAAGGTAACCATAGCTACCAAAAATGATGGCAGACTCATCGTTGCTAACAAAAGTCTCCATGAATTGTAAGAAATACCGTTGAACTCGATGGAAATTGATAGAGGTATGATTACCCAAGCTAAACCTGTGAACATAAATAATTAATAAAAAAAAAAGAAAAAAAAAGAAAATTCCTCGAACCGATTGGAATGAGAAAAAGAAATAAATAAATAAATAAATAAATTACCAGGTAATATCAGCCAAGAAAGTGTCCAGAAAAAGCTAACGTAACAAATACTTTTAGCTCTATACTTTTCCGGATGAAATTCACCTAAATAAGTGTAGATCAATGATCCGGGTGCACCAATTCTGTTTGAAACAAAAAAAAAAAATAAAAAAGACAATTTAACCAATCGTCAAATTCTGATTTTTGATTTAAACAATTGTTTTTTTTTTCTTCTTTTTTTATGATTTAAATATACTAACGTGAATCCGTTCATGGCACGAAATATCAATAGAGTGTTGAAACTTTGCGAGAAACTCGAAATAATTGATAAAATACTGTCGCTAATAAGTGTCAATAATAAAACGTTCCTTCTACCATAAGCGTCCGCGAAAATACCCCATACGAGTGAACTGATAACTCCACCTAAAAAGAAAATAATAATGAAACGAAAAAAAGAGAAAAAAAAAGAAAATAAAAAGTAAATCGTTCGAATGATTATTTGAACGATAAAACTTATGTAAAATATATAATCAAATGATGTCAACTGACCTATGAGAAAGGCAACATTTAAGAGACCTTTATCTTCGGAAGACAATTTCAAATCGCATTGTGCCGATGGTAGAATGTAGGCACTTACTGCATTTTGAAAACCTACGGAAAGGAACATCATACCGCAGAGGAACATCAAACCGTAATGAAACCTTCCGTATCCTAAAATTTCAATTGAAAAACAAACGAAAAATTACATTTACAGTCAACGAGGGAATGTTCAAATATAAATTTATGGGATTAGAAAATATTTATACAAAAATTGTGTAATTTATAAAATATAGTACATTGTAGTAAATATTTAAAATAAAAAATCTGAATCAATTACGTTACCGATTGAGCAATAAAAAAAAAATAGATAAAAATATATTTTATCGAATTAAATCAAAAATTATTTTTATTAATTTTATATATATATTTCTTTTACCGCAAATTACCTTACCGATTGAGCAATAAAAAAAAAAATAAAAATATATTTTATCGAATTAAATCAAAAATGATTTTAATTAATTTTATATATATATATATTTATTTTACCGCAATATTTGACCGCCTTTTCAAAATCCGCGCTTCCATCTTTGAATCCATTATTGTTTTCTGAAAATAAATACGTGTGTGGAATAGATTGACGTCATTAATCTTTGATTTGCTCACGTCATTCAATATATACGATATATATATATAATTATAATTATAATTATATGTGTGTTTGTGTGTATGTAAATATTTTATTGTTTTAATATATATTTTACTTTTCGTGTCTTTTTTAGAGATTCTGAAGAATACTCCGATTGAAAATTATCCGTGTGTAGAACAAGTGATATCTAATTCGTGAGTAACGCGAATAACACCAATGCAAACTTGTAAAATATTTAATATCTTCCAAAGAAATTCTTTCTCTTTTATGAAAAATATTTTCTAAGTGATCGCTAATATATATATATATATTATGTAGTAAGACAATTATATTTCAATTAATTTATACAATTTATCACTTTATTTATCGATCTATAAATCATCATCGATCGAATAATATCTGTTAACACGATTTTATTTTTTTTATCTTTTTTTTTTTTTTTAATTACGCGTTATCCAATTCTTTTGAATTATTACGATTATGATTGACTCGTTGAAAATGATGAAATAATAATTTTCATAATTGAAACATTGTTTCAGTGGTAATGCAAACTCTTTTGACGAGTCAACGAGTCGTTTTTAATTAGCCATACGAGGGTAATCAACAGGCAACGCTAATGCAAATATTGGCTTCATTAAAGCTCATTATTTTTTTCTCCTTTCTTCCTCTACTTTTTTTTTTTTTTTTGTTTTTTAATTCTAATATTTAATTGTTTTTTTCTCTGCTCGAGTTACGTTTACATTGTTAATATTTTAATTTTGCCATAGCTTTATCATCCTACTTTTTTTATATAGTATTTGTATTAAATTTTGCATGTTCCAATTCCCATACGAAATTGCCCCACACGATCTTAATAGTATATTTATTTTTAATTAATTTATATCACATTTTTTTACTTAATTCTGTTCAGATCCTATGTGTAAGTACGAATTACGTAAAAAATTCGCTCGGTTACACACGACCTTCGATGCGTCATTTTTTTTTTTGCAAAAGACTATTTTTGATATTTAGAATTATTTTTAAAAATTCTGATGATTACACATTTTTTTTCTTTTTTTTTTTCTTCCATTTCATTTCATTTCGAATCGAGCGAAAAAATGGGTTTTTTTTATTTAATTAATCGTACTTTCGCGTTCAAATTTTCTCTGATTTTTCAAGTTGAATATTTAATTTATTTATAATAATATATTACGTTTCATAGCAGTAACGTGAAAAAAAAAATAACTCTGACAATTATTATATTATTTAGTCGTAGGAGTTATTTCTTTCTTCGTTAACTATCACATCAATGTGACGATGGTGCATCATTCATTCTCGAGCAATTTTACGGAAACGAACTAGCTCAATTTTGTGATCCGTGCTCAGATCGTTCAACGAGAAAGAACGTACGTACGTACAAATAAAACGAATGCTCGTGGAAAGGAAAAACACGCGATCTATTATCTATCATATACGTATGATCTACATATTACAGATCATATCAATAAATATTATATCCATTATTATACTAAACATATATATCACGAGATTATCATTTTCTTTTTTTTTTTTTTTTTTTTTCATAATTTGAAAAGAGAAAGGATAAGAAAACCCAAAAAGAAAATATATATATATATTATGAAAAAGAAGATATTATTTAATAAAAATTATGTAATAATACTTGATCCGAGCAAATTGTTCGGTCAAAGTTAATTAGATAAATGAGAGAAATTATAATCGAGAAAAAATCGAACGGGTCGTGGTTTAATAATCGCTCGATTACACTTCAAGTGGTAATTTAAACGATGTTAATTAGGAAGACGATTAAACAATACATAAGCACACACACACACATACACACAAATATATATATGTGTGCCGGTAATTATGACAGTATACTAAGTGAAATAATTTTGAAACATTAATATTTTTCTGATTTTTAGCTGATAATTCTAATATAACATTAACGTAAAATAAATTAGGGCAATCATGGATACGAAAATTGATTTTTCAATTTAATTCTTATCATTTATTCATTTAACACACCGATACAACAAAATAATTTTAACGATAAATTAAATTAAGACAATCGTAGAGATCGAAATTGGAAAAAAAGAAATAATTTTCAAATTTTACTTTTACAATTTATATTTGACGAATGGAACGAAAAGAAAAATAGCTTTTAATAATAAAAAATAAATGATTAATGGGATCAAAATAATCCAAGATGACAAGTATTGTTTATTATTCTTTAGGCGATACAATAGTTCGCCTAATTTTAATATACATGTTTTCAAGTCTTCGTATCACCTTATTTTCAGTCAAAAAAGAATGAGTGTTAATAATTATATATAAAATAAATCGTAAAGTGTACATTTTCAATTAATTTCTTTCTCATAATTACCGAGGCACCAGATATATATGTTACTTATTGTTAAATAGAATCGATTATTACAAGCAACACTTGTTGTTGACAGCTGTAATTGAATGCTTATTAACCATCTTCTCGATTATGTCACGATTAAACGGAGGAAACAAATAAAAAAAAAAAAAAAAAAAAAAAAAGAAGAAAGAGAAAAAAAAATATTACGAAGAAGACTATTGTCGCAGGTAAGATCGATTGATCATCGTGTAGGTCTCTTCTCCAATAGAGAAACGAAAGTAATTATCGCGATATTTGAGAATGAAGAAGAAGATGTTTCATCGTATAATACGCACAATTCGAACTATTTACTACGTGTTAATTAGCAAAGACATAAACAAGATTATAACTCTTACCGCGCATTAGAAAAGGAAAAGTACAGCTAAACATTATTTTACTTTTTATTTAAATTATTAATTATTCTATATGATCGATTATTATATTTAATGTTAACTCATTTAAAACTTTTCAAATTGCTCTCCTATAATATAATCAACATTTAATCGTACAAATGAAAAAAGAAATATTATAAATATGTAGAAACAAAAAAAAATTGTAAATTTAAAAAAATAAATAAGTTAAAACAAAATACGAGAAAGTTAGATAATTAAATATAAATTTGATATTTAATCAATTTTAAAATATAATCCACTTAATGGGGGGGAGTCAACCGGATTATTAATTAACAAATATATATTAACTATTAACTTTACTTTTTTTTTTTTTATATATTAAATACATGAAAACACATATGTCATTGGATGTGTTATATAATTAAAATAAATGTAATAATAAAAAATGTGTGGATAAATATATTGATCTTGATTTATACTGACCTACTCTCAAAGATATTGAAGTGATACGATTGACCATCTTGGAAGGTATCCTAACAGATAATTCGATTGTTCAGGAGCACTCACTGCACGTTGCCGGTCCTAAACGACGACTGTCGAAGAAACGTGGACGGGTTCGCCGGTTTTCTTTGCTTGGAGTTGGTGTTATACACCAATGACGACGGGAGAATATTGACGTGATCCAACGTATCATATATTATGTCACGGGCAGGTAGATAGTATGTGATACACTACCACCATTATCAGCTTTTGCGATTTATCAATTTAAAAAAACAAAAATGTTAACTATTGTCCGTTTTTTTATACTCGATTAATTCGTTCCTTCTTTTTTCGTACGTAAGATTTTTTACGTCTCTTTTTCTTTCTTTCTTTTTTTTATTTATTTATTATTATTATTTTTCAAATTACTCTATGAGGGTATATCGTAGAAGATTTTTTTCATAGTTTTTTTTTCTTTTTTTTTTTCATTTGAATTATAATTCAAACGACGGTGGAGAAATGTTAAATTTTCTTTCGTAGAATTGTTTTTTTTTCTTTCTTTTAATGAGATTTCATTGGGAACGCTCGGGAACGTTTAAATGTTTTATCCGTTCGCGCCATAAATTTGAACGAGATTCGATATGATAGTTGAGAAATTAGATTTTCTTTTATTCGATTAGTTTTTATGTAACGAAATTTCGTGGCTCAGAATATAGGAATATTTGATTTTGAAATACTTGTTTTTATTTATACTTATCTTTTGGATTTTATTAGATAATATTCTACTTAGATTTTTATCATTAAGATCTCATCAAGCAAGAAGCATGAAAATTAGTGACTTAATCAAGAAAAATACATTCTTGGCAGAACGTTCTCGCGTTATTAATTGAGGATACTTTTCAATGCAAATCTAGACAATAATCCTTCAAGTAAATAGATCATTTCGTAGTGTTTGTTTAAGGGCGCGGTTCTTTACAATTAGGCTCATTGACCTGACGGAATTAGGACTGGATCGATGAGTTTCATCGTCGCATTTTAATTGCTCGTCGCACCTTTTAATGAATCGTAATTGATTGACTTATTGAAAGAGAATGATAAAATATACATTAACAATTGTATATACAGGTGCAGAGAAAAATTACCGAACAATATCAATTCTTGTTTTTCATATAATTTAATTGATTTCATCTTAATGAATAAGAAAGTAACTAATTATAGGCACTGATAATAAATGTCACGCTCTAAAAGGCTTCATCAAAACATATTTTTTTCCAAAAAAAGTATGTTACATGTAACGTGCAATAAGCGCAAATATTTTTTTAATTTGTAGATTTATTTCTCTGCCAGTAGAGTTAAGTCGGTAAGAATGGAAATCTTTTTATCGACATAAAAATTAAAGAATGCGACTTTATCGACTGTCGGTAATATTTGTCCGGTATTATTTCTTAGAAAATTACAAATGTCTTATCATATACAGGCATATGAAGAGATAACAAACTTAGCAAATAGATGGCGACTTTCAATAAATTTCCTTTTTATTATTTCACACGTTGCGTGGTTTAACCTAAACACGAATAAACTTTTTTAAATGCTAAAGTATTCTTAAAAGTTTATTAAAAGTTATACGCTTAACGAATTTATTTATTAAGTATAATTTATATAATTTAAAAAGTGTTCATAAGTTTGTCACAGTTATATGATAACACATAATGCGACTTTGAAAATATAACCCTTGTAATTGGTTTATATACATTATTATATAAATTAATATTAGAAAGATTACTAAAATGTTGTCATTAAATTTAACTTCATTTAATGCGTCAATTAGAACGTTTCCGTTCTGGCGATTAAGTTCGTTATTGAGTACAAGTGTAATAAATCCAGAACACAGTAATTTAAGTAAGGTAAATTTTGTAATACTATGTATAAATAGTGAAGATTTATTCAACTATTTAACATTACATGTATATATATATAGGCATGCATGTAAGAATATTTTTTTGTAGCAAGAAGAAAGTGTTATTCAAAACGATGACAAACATCCGAAGAAAGAAAAAGTATTACAAAGAAATACAATTCAACAAACAGAAGTATCTCGGTTATCGCAATCTTCAGACAAATTGCAAAATAGAACTAATTCTTTTATGTCTTTAGATGAAAAAATAATTAAAACTACAAATACTAAAGATTTGATTGGTATTATGAACAATCCAAATATAACAATCGATCAAGTTAAACAAATTCTCAGTCAAATTTCTAGTTTAAAACCTGACGTAGGAAAAGAAAAATCAACTTCTACATCCGTAGAGACTAAAAATAATATTTTAAAACTGGAGACCGATAGTGGTATTGGATTTTTACCATTGGCGACACCCAAATTAATTCAGGTTTGTCCTATATGATTTATAAACTGTAATCTTTAGTTTTTTCTTATTATCATATACTTGGATTGGTTTTTGTAGATACTCAAAAAATTATCGTACACAAATGACAGAAATGCACCTCTGTTAAAAACATTGACCTATAATATCGCTATGTACAGTAAGAAATTAAATACAAGAATGTGTGGAGATATTTTGTACAGTTTGGCTGTTTTAAATTATCCAGAAGAGGTAATAGAGTAGATCACATGTAATTATCGATTATGAGATATGTTGTTTGAAAAAATATAAATTATTTATTTATAGGTGTTATTGGAGAAAATAATGTCTATTTTGCGCGAAGAATTACTTGAGAATGATAATGGACCCGTTATGGGTTCAATAGCAATGTCCTTAAAATTACTTAAGTATAAAAATTGTGACGTATTAGATACCATTATCTTATGGGCCAATAATAATCTAGAAAAGTTAAGGTTTCAAGATTTAACTTCGATTATAGGATGTTTAGCTACGTTTGGTTATATTCCTAAACATATGGATAATCTTCAGGTATCATCATTTATCCAATATCATATTTGATATTTATAAATTAATTATGCTCATATGACATATTATTTTTTTGTAAACAGGATTATATAAATACATTAACGCCTGAAATTACATCAAACAATCAGTTGTGGCTGGATTTTGTATGGTCTTTGACACTTTTGAACAGAGCATCTAAAGAACAAATTTCATCTGTATTATATCATAAATTCATTGAAAGAATTATAAGTAAGTACTTAACCGTTTGAGTCCCAGATAACTTATCAATTTCATATTGCATTTCTATAATGTGCAACTTTTCGATAAAAAATCTGAACAGCACAACTTTGCTGCTTGAGATTCAAATGGCTTAAAAAATTCAAATAACTGTGAAGTTAATACAAAAAAGTATGTAATTTATCGATTGTCGTTATTTTCTAGATACACGTAATGTCAAGGGTAAAATAAATACGCTCAAGATATTGAACATCAATGCTGCTGCGTGTATTATTGTGAAGGATTATAATGGTAGATTAATTTGTTAAATACTGATTTATAAACTTATTATTATTTCTAATTATATATCATTGAAAAATTATATTTCATTTGTAGGTCCATGTAATAAAAATAAGGATTTATTTTCCATAGTAGCTGAAAATAAAAAACAAAAATTAGAACTCATTGAAGCTTTGAGCGAGACATTGCAACAAATATATCCTTTTTCTTTCAAAACAAATATTAATACAAACATGGGTTTTAACATAGGTAAATATTTTATACAAATTTAGATATATGATTAGTTTTATTATATCAATCATAAAAGATTTTGGTATATATGTTACCATTCAAGTGGGAAATCCGAGATTTACCGAAATGCTTAGGTATTGTTGACAATGCCAAAAAAACCCGGCAATGTAGGAAATGTATTTATATTTCTCACATTTCCTAGATATTCTGTAGAATAATAAGTGAGAAACCGGTAAAGTAAAAAAGCAGATATAAAACATTTCGTTCTAAACCTGCTTATCTTTCGCTATGATAAGGAACAAAAGATACAGATTTTCCATGGTGATCTCTATGAATATCAGTCTAAATGTAATAATCTTTTACCATGATAAATAGTAGTGGGCCCTATATAATAACACACCGGTATAGAATAAGTTTCAATTTATAGAAGTGCGCTTAGTACAGCGGTGCGCAGTCTCAAAAACCTGTACACAAAACACACATTGTGGGCAATGCCTACGCATTTCAGTGAATCTCGGCATCTCCCACTTGGACGATAATATATTCATAAATGAAAACAAAAAGTATTATATATTATATTTTATTAATTTCTTAGATGTAGAAAGCTGCCTGGATTCAAATAATAGATTAACAGAATATATCGATAGCAGTCCAAAGAATATGAGGTGATTGTTCTAAATGATAATTGTAATAATTAATATTTATGTTTATACACAAGAATTGATTTTTAACAAGAATAATATTGCAGGTTAGTGTTAATGGTACATGACTATCATGATTATTCTCGAGGAAAGGAAGAAATATTAGGAATGCCTAAATTCTATAATGATCTATTAACCACTCAAGGTTATAGGGTATTAAATATTTCTTACCAAAATTTCAGCGCAAATGATATACTTGCTAAACGTGTAAAATATTTACAAGATAAGATTAGTTCATTATAAACGTCTCTGATGTAATTGCATTAAGTGTAACTAAGAAGATTAATGAAAATAAATTAAATAGCTTATTTATTGTGTTACGTTCAATGGTTCTTTATCATTTTTATTATTATATTGTATAAAATATAAATGAAAAAGAAGAAAAAAAACAAGTATATTTATTAAATATCTTGCACAAGAATATTGTAAATCTATAATATATATATTATATAACATTTATTGCGATAGGACAATAACAAATATTTTTCTAAAATTTATATAATACGACTAATAAAATGAACACAATATTTATTCGGTTTTGGTCAATTGTTCTGTCTTTTCCTTAGTAAATTTAGAAACAGTTTCATAAGCATTTGCAATATGCGAAGGACTCTCCGCAACAAATTTAATACTCGTTATAACTCCTGTATTCCATTTCGTTGCTAGCCAATGTTTAAGATCTGTGACATTGGGTATCGATGGAATCTGAGAATATATTGTAATCATTAAACGTTCTTTCCAATACAAACCGATTTAAATTTTTCAACTCACCCCTTCGGTAATTTCTGTAGGTACACTACCCTTTAAATACGGATCTACATTTTTATGTATTTTATCATAAACCTTAAGACTTTCATCATGCTTTGACCAAAGACCTTCTTGTACAGAATAATAAATAATACCACCAACTAGACTAGCTTTAATGGTGAACCTATGAAATATAACCTCAATCAGAGTATTTCAATAAATTTAGTTTAAAAAATGGTAGCATGCAAATACCATGACAATAATATTTCTTGAATCTTCCTTTTTTGTACTAACCGCACTAAACCCATAATATATGTTATAAATTACTTTTTCTTTCTTTTAATATCTATGGGTTTACGAAAGAAGGCACCTTCTACCTATCAGAAATAAGAAATTACGTAAAGTATAATAAATGTGAAATTTCGACTGATACAAGTAAAATATAAGACTAGAATATATATTTTAATAAATTTGATATTATATTATGAAAGTTTTTAATTAAATTTAATGTATTTATACTTACACGTGAAGTATCACATTTGTATTACGATAAATGATTAATATGTCATTGACGCACGTAGTACTAGAATACGACGAATGAATATATGTGGTAAAAAATGGCGGGTAAATGTTTTTACCAAATTTGATTGTATATTTATAATCTAATCAAAATTCATTATCTCCATTATTTATAATTTTTTTTTTTTAAATCCATTTATTATTATTAGTATATATTTTTTTATTTATAAGAATATAATTATGTTGTATGTTACATGTTGCATGTTGCACGTTGCATGCTGGGGTGCTTATGCTTTATTTATTGCACTTATCTTGCTTTACTTTTGCTTTTCGCTTAGCACGCTTATCTTAATAGTACTATTAACGTTTAAGTTTTGGTTCTAAGCTTATGGTGGTATATAATAGTGAAGTTATCTTAAAAAGCGTGAATATATTGGGCTAATTCATGAATAGATAAAAAACAGTATTCATTTATGAATAAACAGAACAATTTGTTTCGTTTTAAAAAAAAATTCACAAAATTTATATTATTATTCAAATTTTCATCTATAAAATGAGATTTTGTTTAAATTAACGTTAAGTTATCTTTTTACGCTAGATGGCAGTTTCGAGAATCGATCGGTCAAAGATATCGAATTGTGTTACACATTTAAATTATTCAATAATTTTCATTTTAGAAATAACCCAAATTTGAAAATCTTATATAACATTCCATTATGCATTATATTATTTTTACATGGATATAAAAAATAATAAATTCCAATAACAAATAATGATTTATAAAAATGTTGAGAAATATTTAGGACAACTCTCGCGTGTATGAGTGAGTGAGTAGCGTAATCGATCAAGCACACCTTGGTAACGCTGAATCCTTCTACGATTATCTATTTTCTTTTTTCTTTTTCTTTTTTTTTATTTAACGAACACGCAAAAGGAATTTCAATAGAAGATCAGTAACGTGCATAGGTGCTGCCAAGGTGCTGCTTTCCTTTGTGATAAAAAATAAAAAAAGCATCCTCCTCCTCCTCCTCCTCTGAAGTGTGTCGGCTTAGTCATCCGAATAATTTCAGTTCCAAGACTTGTAATTATGTTTTATAATTAAATACGCGTACCTAACTTTCCCTTTCGTTTGTACTTACCCTCTTTTCCTCTCTCTCTTTTTCTCTCTCGCTTTCTTCGTCTTAAAAAGCTTGTCCTGCACGTAATTGGAATGTCCACATGAGGCTGTTAAGATTTTTGCTCCGTTACTTTCCACCAGGTAAGTAAAGTTGAGGATGTTTTAAGTATAAAAGGTAAATTGCTTCGTCTACCGTTTTATCGTTAAGTCTATGAAATTTAACATCTTTTTAACTTTAAATCATTTTACAGGTCTCGCCTTGGAATACAGACAAGGCGGCGACGTCAAAACTAAGATGATCGACTTGTTGGATCTGTCCCTTGAGTAATTGAATTTTTCACTTTATTGCCATCCCCTACAGAAGACGTTCCTCATAGTAATCTATAAAATTTACCGAGTCTTTTAATATATCTTTCTTTATTATATAAATATATATTTTTTTTTATATACATCGAGGTTTGACACGTTCTATCATATAATTATACGATATTGAAATGAACAAATTCAAAAATTTGAACAATTCAAAAAAAAAAAATAGTTTGAAAATATTTCCAAATGGCAAGTTGTGTTAAATGTTAAATCGCAAAGCTTATTCTTTCAGAACTGACATAAAAGCACTGGCAGAGAGCATAAAAGCAAGTGAGCCAGTAATAACCGAAAGTGTAATGGACCAGTTAGTGGAAACATTGGAGAAACTACAGGCCAAAGTGTGCAACGCAGACGTGAAGCGTTACTATAAACATAAGACCCTTAGAACACATCTTCTTCCTTTAACTAACATAGCGTTCGATAAATTAGGTAAAAGGTACTATCGATTAAGGTCGGTCGATATAAAATTCGGTTTATATCCGTTGTATCATTAACAATACGTTAATAATTTATCTAATATAAATCTTGTAGATATAAATATTAATATAATAGATAAATAAATATTGTTTGTTGTTTTTTAATAGATGCTTGACAGGAAGCTACGACAGAACTTGTAAAGTTTGGGACATTGACACTGGAGAAGAGTTACTTACTCTCGAAGGCCATAAAAACGTTGTCTATGCCGTTTCCTTTAACAACCCGATATCGTAAGTTTGATCTAACAAGTTTACAAAATAATAAACGATATTTATTGAAATCATCTATCATATTTTCCAGAGACAAAATCGTAACCGGATCTTTCGATAAAACAGCAAACGTATGGTGTTCACGTACTGGTCATTGTTTGCTTACATTGTGGGGTCACGTAGGTGAGGTTGTGGTAGCCAAATTTTCACCCGCGCAAAACAAATTGGCTACGGGTTCTCTCGATTCTACGTCAAGGATATTTAATCTTACGACAGGTAAAAAATACATTTCTAGGGCAATAAATGAATCTCGAGTATCCGTGAGAGAGAGAGGACGTTGAAAGAATCAAAAAATGTAGAACAGATGTTAAACGTTAAGTTTGAATGGAAGTTTTTTCGTTTTTATCGAAAGAACGAGAATAAAGATGGGATCTGAATGGAGGCCAATTCGACAGGTCAAGAATTGGGTTTGCTGAAGGGTCACACGGCGGAAATAATTGCGCTTCATTACAACGAGGATGGAAATCAGATCATAACGGGTTCCTTCGATGGCACCATCAGCGTCTGGGATACAAGGACTTTTACGTTAGTTTCAATTTTATTTCCTTTTTCTTGTTTGTATCTTTATTTTTATCCGTGAATTTTCTTTTATTATCTAGACGAGTTTGCGTATTGATCGGGCATCGTTCGGAACTATCCAATTGTCTTTACAACTTCGATTGTACTCTGATAGCGTCCTCTTCGATGGATAAAACCGCTAAAGTCTGGGACACCAGGAAAAACGCTTGTCTGGCCACGTTATTGGGCCACGACGACGAAGTTCTCGACTTAACCTTTGACAACAAGGGCAAGAAATTGGCCACAGCTAGCAGCGATACTACGGCAAGAGTTTGGGACACCAATACGGATTTTAAACAACTTTCGATCATGCAGGGTCATCGAGAGGAAGTTTCGAAAGGTAATATATTTATATCTTACTTTATTTGTTGTTTGTTTATTCTTAATCCTTATTTTTAAAACACCCAGAAGTTTTGTTCGAAAAGCAAAGTTCACTTTTCGTTCATTCGCATCGTGTCCAGTTTGTTTCAGTCCAAGCGGTCACCACCTTTTGACCTCTTCTCTGGACAAAACTGCTCGTTTATGGTCTCTAGAATCCGGATATTGCGTGCAGAAACTCGAGGGTCACGTCGACGATGTATTTAGTTGCGCATTTTCATATACCGGTGATACAATCGTAACTGCTAGCAAAGATAATACTTGCACTATTTGGAGATGACTCGATTGGTTCAAAGTTTGTCCATAGCTTTTAATCGTTATTCTTTTTATCATTTATATCATTTATTTTTATATTATTTAAAATCGTATATTTACCAATTATATACGATTTTTTCTTTTTTTTTTTTAAATAATTATTATATTATTTCACGGTACACAAAAATTTTGCTAATATAATTGTAATCTAGTTCAATGATCATTGTGGTATATATATATATACATATATATCATTTTATTATGAGAAAATAATAATTTTAATCTCGAAAAGTAGTTGCATTTCCGGTGAAAGTTTATACACGTCTATCATCCAAAGATTCGCTTGAAAACACAAGAAAGTAACGTGTGTTTAGTATAGCATATATATATATATATATATATATCACGTGTTTTAAGTAATCTATTGTCCACTATAATATTAACATAAATATTAGATATTAGACAAATTGAATGTTTACAAAAAGAAAAAGAAAAAGTAGGCTAAATATTCTCAATTGTAATACTTAGATATATATATATATAAAGTATATGTCAATTATTGCACGCGATTTTATTATATTTATTGTAAAATCGTAATGTTCGTTCGACACAATTTTATCTAAAAAAAAAAAGAAGAACCCGTTAAAATGATTTAGAAAGGATAAAAAAAAAGCAAAATTTAACGACATAATAAAGAAGAAAATCATGGTTGTGTTGAAAAAAAGAAGAAAAAAACGAATGCATGCGTGTTCTTGGCCCCTTCTCTCTAACGTAAAGTTGTCGGACTCTTAGGGATCTTATAAACATTGACCGTCTTGGTGAGTAAGAGTCAGTCCTCTTATGTTCGAACTCACGAGACATCGTCGTAACGTCTTGTTGTGTGTCGTTTATATATATTATAGTCATTTTAAGAAAGGTGCTACCACAAGTGTATAACCGGTTTTTACGAAACGTGGCACGGATACTACTATATCTATATAAAATAACTGTAGTGGAACGTGAATATTATTATTATTATTATTATTTGTTATTTTTCAAGAGAGATTTTGGTCGTCTTTCGACTAACCAAAAAATAACATTTGAAAAAAACTCAAATGAAGTTGCAATATTTTCTTTTTTTTTTTTCTAACAAAGATACCGCGGGTCGACAAAAAAATTTTGCCGATATTCGCTCGTTGGTATTACAGTGTCGTAATTAAAATTAATTAGAAGAAGAAGAGGAAAAAAAAAATGTCATACGTGTATATCGTTCGTCTTTTTCAACGACGATAATAACGCACGTACGAACAAAAAAAAAGAAAACAACATTTCTCTTTGAAAAAAGATTTTTAAGCGTGCTCGTTATCATTTACCTAGAAAAAAAAAAAAAGAAAAAAAAGAAACCAAGAAAAGGTAGATAAAAATTCATACGTATACGAATATGACGAGGAGAATGCGTCGGAGTTGTGTATACGTCCTATCGTTCCAAAGCAAACGATTCTGTTGTTTTTCGTAAGGAAAAAAAAAGAAAAAAAAGTTACATTTTCGTTTGTATTTTAACGCTTCTAATGAACACTTTGAACGGTCGAGCGAATGCAAAATAATTAGCGGTGGGTTTCTCGTTGTGTCTCCGGCCTTTTGCGTCACACAATTAAACGAAGAATGTGTCCTCACTGAAATTCACAAACTCTATCCGTTCTCTTATATATATATATATATATATATATATATATATATATTTTGTGTTCAAACTATCATCAATCTAACTATCATCAAAAAAAAAAAACAAAAAGAAGTATAACTTCAAAAATCTAAATAGAAAAATTTGTAACATCTTGTTCTGGTAATCGAAGGGGTAAGTCAATTCGTCATTATCAAATATCAATAAGAATTAAAAATGAATTTATCGACAATTTTGAGTGTTACCATTAGAGAATACTTTTCGAGCACACGTTAGAAGCACACGTCCCGATCATTTTCCTCACGTTGGTCTTTCTCAAATATTAATCTCGAGAGGGAAGGAACGTTCGTTGTTCCAACTACCCTTGAGAAATACGCTGAAATGTATCTCAAATATTTCTCTAAGATTATTATCCATCTCGAGAGTGATATAACGGTGTAACCAACATGATATAAATTAATTGAGTGCACCTCGTACCTTACGAGATATTTGAATTAAATATTACCTGAGTTAAAAGTCTTTCGTTATATATACACCTTTGTGAACGTGAGTGCAAGAGAGAGAGAGAGAGAGAGGAGAGACACGCGTGGAAATTGATTACGTAAGATTTTTCGTATACCCCACTAAATTCTCTTGCCTGAAAGTGACAGGTAAACGAGAATGAAATACGCGAGTGTCTCCCAGAAGTGGCTGGACGAGAAAGAATTTAAAGTGTTCGCTATTAAAAAGTGCTTCACTTTTTATCTTATCTGCTTAAAATTACATTCTTTTTTTTTCCCTTCTTCTTCTTCTTCTTTTTCTTACTCTTTTCTTTTCATAACATTTTTACAATTTAACGAAAAGATCGTTACCTTATTTGCTGTTAGATAAGAGATTCGTGGCAAATCGTAATCAAGAATCTCGTTAGTTGTTACTGAAAAAATAAAAAATAGCGGATATTATGCAAATATTGCAAACATTATTATCGAAGGATAGAATTAATGTCGGAAAGAAATTACACGTTTCAAGTGAATCGAACTTTGTGTGTATGTTGTTTATGATTTTCAAGGATTGCAAACATACTTAACGTGTATATATATATTATATAGTTTATTTATTTATTTATTTTTTTCAAAGATTAAGCATGACATAAATATTTTCCCAGATGATTGAAATTTTCATGGCTAAAGTAAAAAACTGTAGTTAATACAAATACACACACACACACACACATATACACGATCAAATTCCTCGTATACTTCTACATATCTTATCTCTCAGCCTTACATCGATTATTCCACCGACTGACCTTCCTTTTTTAGTTCTATGTCAAGGCTAGTCGATTACTATGCCAGCTAAAGCGTAAAGAAAATCTTTTACGTCAACGTCTGACAAAGACGTAGATAATTTTTCTTCAATAATTTATCACACGAAGTTTCTTTATCGCCTTTTTTTCTTTTTTATCTTTTCCTCTTCAATTCGTTAACGAAACGTTGAAAAATATAAAACGTATATTTACCGTTCGGCAAAATTAAAGTATCGTTGGAAGGAAATAATTAAAAAAAAAAAAAAAAAAGTAAAAGAAAAAAAATAAAATAAAATGAAATAAAATGAAATAAAATAAAAAAAAAAAGTAACTCGTTTAAGATCGTAAAGAGAAAAAGTAAATTCTGCGTACGCAATCACGTGGAAAAAAACGGTAGAAAGGTTACTAATGGGGAAATCGTGTTGAACTTAAAGATGGTCCCGCTCGAGAGCCCTTACGTTCAGTCTTCGGCACGTTTTCTCTGTCCGTTCTGGAAATTTCCCGACCATTTTTACAATATATATATATATATATATATATATATATATTTATTTGAATTTTTTATCATTTTAATAGACCACGTTTTTTTGACGAACAACAAACGAATATTTCAAGGAAAAATATTAAGCAATAAAAAATGACAAAACCGTGCCGATGAACAAACAATTATTTACTAATTTACCTTACTTGCATAATTGACGCAAAACTTTTGATAAAAGTCATTTGAATAAGCTTATCTTTCGGAAAAGAACAAAAAATATACGTTTGTTTTGTTATTTTACGGATAATTATATTCATCGTTTATATTATTTCGTTATCTAATATACGTTTGAAATTCGTTCTTAACGATGGAAGAAACATTTGTAATCTATAAAGCCTTGACTTTCGATTAATCTTTTTTTCCGTTTTTTCTTTTTTTCTTCTTCGATACGCGTGCATCTCGACGATAAACTGCATCCGCCTGATAATTGGTCGTGTTTGTGTTCATTACAAAATAAGCAACGTCATAAGATGATAATAACTCTTATTGTATTATTTTGATATTAATTTTGTTTTCGTAGAAAGTGATTTTTCATTCTATCTTCGTTTAAATATCACAATCGTAAAAAACGAAATATATATTTATATATTTCCTTGTAATTTTTTAAAGAGAATAATTAAAATAATATATTTGAAGTTGAGCACACCAACCGTGACAAACTTTTGACACCTAATATTTCTATATGCGAGCTTAGCATGAATTTACCGACTGGTTCGAGAAGACGTGCTTGAAAAAAATATCACGGTCAATGCATAATAATTTAACCAACGCGAGTAGGCCTATTATCCTTTTACTTCGGACAACCATGAGCTCTATTAACGTTCATTCGCACCTATCAGACATTGTCTTACTGCCCCAAGAAGAATCTTCCCGATGCGTATTCGCGACCCCTTAACGTAATTTAACGTTATACATATATTCAAACGTTTTATTATAATAACATAAGAAGTATCTAAACTATAACTATGAACAATCTTATCGATATTCGAAATATTTAATATCTAAAAAAAAAAAAAAAGAAAAACACAATTTATTTGGAAATGTTTTCGAACGTTTGCGAACGTTTTCCTTCGTGGGTTTTTTTCTTTTCTTTTTTCATTTTTATTCAAACGAACCAATTTCAAACGTAGTCCTATCCATCCCTTAACAAGATTGATTCGATTATAATCGGTAAGAACGGTTGTTGGATGGTCATTGAATTAACTTGCACGGGTCCGCAAACACGCGTTACCGGAGGTTGAAACAACTCGTTATCGATGAACGCGTCCGCGATTGGTAAACGCTTAGGCAAATAGCGGAAATTTCATGATTAACGGAGATAACGGTGGATATACGCACGATCGTTATTTCCTGGCTCTTATCCCAAAATTACGGTACAGTGTGTTTTGTAACGTTGGTGAACGTTCGTCAATGAGATGAACGATTGTGATGAGTGATCACGATTGTCTAAAATCGATACAAATTATTTTCAATGAATATTAATAACGCGTATCATTTTCACGAAGAAATTCTAATGATACATTAATTCGTATAATAAAAAAAAAATTCATTCAAAAGTAAATGATATTTAACGTTGACGAATTTTGTGTGTGTGTTTTAGATAACGTTCAAGATGACTACAGGTATCGACAATTTGGGCTTCGACTCGGTTAACCCCTCGGTAAGTTTGTTCATCAAATTTCCTAATGACGAATAATTCCTTTCTTTTACTACCCTTTTTACCTTTTGCAAATAAAATGATTGACAATTGGAATATTTTCTTCGATGTAATCAAAATTCGATAGATTGTTAGATTTCGTTTAGATTCAAAAAAAAGGTGAGTGGGTGGGGGGTTATGGTTTGAAATGAAAACGATTAGATAGAAATAAATTATCAAATATTGTCCAAGAAATGTTATTATATCGATTCGTATGAAAAGTGAAGCTTGCGAAGAGATACGTCAACGTGCTTTGCCTATTCCCGAGGTTAGTCTTCCACAGTTCACATATACTTATGCAAATTTTCGAGCCTTGGCGGGATGCAAATTTTCTCCGAACGCAAACACCGCAGGGACAGGTAAAACGCCCTTAGGATATCGCAGTTGTTTATTCCCACAGGATATCTCTCTCTCTCTCTCTCTCTCTCGAGAAAGGATACAACAACCGTAGCACCGTTGCCGGAACTCGCCTAGCTTATCGTTTTCGCTATACCTACGAAGATCCTACCTACGAGCAACGACAAACTTTACTCTTATGCGAAACAACAACAAAAAAATACAAGAAAAGTAAGAGAGAGAGAGAGGGAGAGGGAGATAATAAAAACGTTATCCAAGAGTAACTTCTTTTACGTTAAAAAAAATTTTAAATGGGTACTCTCATAGTCTCTTTTAAAATATCATCACCTACCACAGTTTACGAATAAGATTTTCAAAAGAAAAATATAACTCGCGATAAAGGATCGATTAATCTTTCTCGAGCATATGTATTATATATATATATTATTTATTTATATTATTATATTTTTTATTTTATATATTTATTATATTTTTTATTTTTATTATTATATTTTTTATTTTATATATTTATTATATTATTTATATTTTATATTATTATATTTTTTATTTTATATATTTATTATATTATTATATATATATATATATAAGATTTTCAAAAGAAAAATATAACTCGCGATAAAGGATCGATTAATCTATCTCGAGCATATGTATTATATATATATATATTTATTTATATTATATTTTTTATTTTATATATTTATTATATTTTTTATTTTATATTATTATTATATTATTATTTATTTATATAATTTTTATTTTATATATTTATTATATTATTTATATTTATATTATTATAATTTTTATTTATATGTTTATTATATTATTTATTTATATTTTATATTTTTATTTTATATATTATTATTTATATATATATATATATATAAGATTTTCAAAAGAAAAATATAACTTGCGATAAAGGATCGATTAATCTATCTCGAGTATATGTATTATATATATACCTATCTATTTTCCCATCTATTTACCTATCTACACAAAGAGCACCTATGCAAATAAACATATGTAGGTGGTTTGTTTCAATGCATATTCATTCCGTAACGCGTTAAGCTCGATTGATGATGATTCACCACGCTCAATTTCAATCAAAATCACTCGAAATCTCTCTCTCTCTCTCTCTCGTTTTCAACTGAATGAAAAATTGAACGAATGTTTAAATGAACACTCGATCCATCTCGAGTCCCTCTTTTTTTTCTTTTTTCTTCTTTTTGTTTTATTCCAACCTAGCGAAGTAATCATATCCTTATCAGAGGGAAAGAAAAAAGCAATTGAAAGGGTGGTGGGTGGTTTCATTTGGAACACACGTCGTCGCAGATTTCAATAATTCGACCTATTTGGAAGGAGAGATAAGAGGAAAGCTGAAAAAATTAGTGGAGAGACAAAAATTGTCGTCAAAGAGTAGAAGAGGACCCCACCAACCACCAACTCTGCCAGGCAGCACACTGTGCTTCCTGACTTTCCCCTTTCTTTCCTCGTTCCTAATTTTTTTCTTTTTTCTTTTTTCTTCTTTTTTTTTTTTGGTTTGTTTCCTCGGCCATTGTTGTCATTATCGTTCGGGATTATTCCTAAAGAGTGAGGACACGGTCTCTCACTAGCAGTTCATTTGCGTGATGGTTGTTGGTTCGCGGTTAATGCCCGGAAGGTACGTTTGTGTCGTAATTACGATGAGTAGCAGCCCAGCGTACGTTTCACGATGAGATGTCGAAGAGAAAAATAATGGATGGAAAAGGAACGGTTATATGCGGAGTTTAGGGTAACGGCTTACAATCGTTGGAACGATTTTCTTTCCTCGGCTATAAGTTTAATGGATCGCGTCTACACATTTCTTTTTTTTTCCATGAATCGTCGAAAGAATCACTATTACGATTATAGAAGCTTCTTTTTTTGTTTTTCATTATTCCGTGGTGTAATTTAATTGATTAAAACAAGAAATATGATAATAATAATAATAATAATAATTTACGAATTTTCATGAATCGTCGAAAGAGAGTGGACTCTTAGGATTATAGAAGTTTCTTTTCTATTTCTATTTTTCATTCTTCTGTGTGTAATTTAATTAATTAGAAATATAATAATAATAATAATAATAATAATAATAATAATAATAATAATAATAATTTACAAATTTTTATGAATCGTTGAAAGAGAGTGGACTCTTAGGATTATAGAAGCTTCTTTTCTTTTTTTATTTTTCATTCTTCTGTGTGTAATTTAATTATATTAGAAAAAGAAATATAATAATAATAATAATTTACGAATTTTCATGAATCGTCGAAAGAACGACTATTAGGTTTATAAAAGCTTTCTTTTTGTTTTTATTCATTTTTAATTTAATTGATTAGAAAATAATATTAATAATAATAATAATAATAATAATAATAATAATAATTTACCATCGTTGATAGATTATATTCGTTAAGTATACTACAGGTTCCAAGTGAAGGGTAGATTTTTCATAAAAAAAAAGAAAAAAGAAAAAAGAAGAAAAAAAAAGGGAGAGAGAAAAAAAATAAAAGATAATGATGGTTCGAGGAGAAATTCAAAAAGAGAGCTGCTGCGTTCGTTAGCTGTGTATTCGATCGAATGAATTCGAGTGAGGAAGAGTGGAGAACAGAGAAAGAGAGAGGAACGAATAAATAATTGCAATCTCGGTTTACGAGATTCCGCTTGTCGGTCAAATGCCATTTCATTTGCATTAACGAACCGTACGATCTATGTACATATGTATGTATACATAAATACATCCGTAGGTAGTTACATCCACTTTATCCACCTACAAAATCCACTTACTTATTATTTACAAACTCAAAGTTAACTGGCATGTAGATATCGTACATATATGTATATATATACATACTTATAATTCAACTTGTAATTCAAGAATGAAAATTTGAACGGCACGAGATCGAACGATTCTTCGAAATAATAAGAAAACATAATAACGAAATCATTGCATTCGTGATTCGTCGAAATCGACAAAGGTAGAAACGTTTATTGTATAATTTCCAAGTGACGTTTAACATAATGCATTTTAAACGATCGGAAATAGAATGGTAAATCGATTCGTAACACGTATATATTAAGAAAATGCGACTTTTCGATGTTGTACAAAGTAGAGAAAGAATACACACACACATATACACATATATACAGAGAAATAGAGAAAGAGAAACGTAAACGGTGATGATGGTGGCAAAAGTTTCGATGCTAAATGCGTTCGAGCTCGGTTACACGTGGATAGAAACGTGGTTCTTATGTTGGTTTTTTTTTTTTTCTTTTTTTTTCTCAGCATAGAGAAGCACTCTATGCGATCTCTTTCTTTTCAAAGGGGGAGGAAAAAATACGTGACGATATGAAAGAACGTACCAGCAGGAATATCGGGGAAAGCCGGAAGCATCTACAAAAGAGTGAGAGAGAGAGAGAGAGAGAGAGCTCTTGTGAGGCTCGTTTCATTTTGAATATGGCGCGCCAAAAGAAGTCAACGTAGAAAAGTCATACTAAAATGTATTCCATTACACGAGCAACCAACTTTGAAAAAGAGATCGTTTGATATATAGAAATATATATATATATGGTATTTTCTCGTTTCCGAATGGCTTCGAATTTTTACGACACTTTTTTCCCACAGAAATATAAAAACAAGTAACAGGGAATCGCGTGAGAAGCCATTAAACGAAAAGAAGAAAAAGAAAATATGAATTTTTGTTAAAACGATGGTGGGTGGCGCAATTTAAAAAGTAAACGCGAATATTTTTTTCTTATTTTCATTTTGCATATTATTATTCCATTTTGTTCGATTCATTTTCAACAACGAAGAACGGAATAAAAAAAAAAAAACTGGTGTGCGTACTTATGTACGCACGTAAGAAGTTATACTTCTTTGCCGTACCAAAACGAACATAACCTCAATAATCTCAAAAATAACTTCAAAAAAAAAACTTCGAAGAAAAAAAATAACTTAAAAAGAAAAAACTGGTGTGTGTACTTATGTACGCACGTAAGAAGTTATACTTCTTTGCCGTACCAAAACGAACATAACCTCAATAACCTAAAAAATAACTTTAAAAAATAACTTAACAAAAAAAGAATTATTATATTTATTATTATTATTTTATAAAAAAAGGAAAGAAACATATTTTCAATCGATCGATATATTATATATATTAGAAAGAATAATAAAATATCATAATATATGCCATGGCACAGTGATAGTATTAGTTCCCGCTCGATCATTTAAGTAAAGCAGCGCTGAGTTCGATTAGTATTTGGATGGTGACCCGCTTGAGAAAAAAGGGGAAAGAAGAAAAGAAGACAATTCATGCCGTAATGAAATCTCTTTGCCGCGCGTCGTAAATACCGACAAACTGCATGGTGTCGTTTTTTCCGACGCTCGGAACAAAATCACTCCCCATTACCATTTTCCCCAACGCGCCAAAAGAAGTATAACTTCAAAAATAAAAGAAAAGAAAAGATCGAAGATAGTTACGTATCGAGTTATTATAGTACGTGACGAGCAGTCGATTGGTTTGGTTTGACGAGACGAGAACATTCGGTAGTCCCGGTGAATACTATTATTACACATTACTATCATTACGTAGGCGTGTTTCGAAACCCATTAATAAATTCAATGAAGAATTATGAAAAACTTCCTCCTGTTATAGAGAATGGACCACCCGCGTACATGCGTGACACGCGCCAATGACGACAGATGCTTGCTTTTTATAAGCTTACGTTTCTTTTTTTTTCGGGGAGATACAATAACGTTGTCGATCTACTGATTTTCATTCTTTTTATTTAAAAAAAATAAAAAAAAAATAAGCCACGAAGATATCATTTAACAACAATCGTATATTTTACCATAAATTCACCGATGATATCGATAAAAAAAGGTAGAAGATAAAATGAGAAGATGGGGGGGGGGTGGTTAAATATTACAAACAAACAAAAGAAAACTGGAAGAAAAAGACGAAGCGGGAAATTAAGAGGATCGACGAGGGGAAAAAAGAAAAAAACACAAATACGAAAACTTCGTTCGCGCCATTCGCCGCCCGCCACCCGATTTGACCCGGTTTTTTTTGTTTTTAATTCTTCGATAAGCGTCGTTTTCCTAACCAACGGGTGAATGATCGCAAAACGAAACGCGCGAGAGAGAGAGAGAGAGAGATTTGCGTTAGATCCAATCAATAATGCAAACTCTACGGAGGAGTTTCGTTGAAAAAAAAAGAAAAAGAAAAAGTAAAGAAAAAGTAGAAAGAAAAAGAAGAAAAAAAAAATATATATTAAACCCAGCCCGTCGTCAATGGGAGTCCTTTATCATTGGGTACTCTTTTGCACGGGTTAACAGCAAACCCATTCGCCATCTTTTCGAAGTGAACTCGGCCAAACTGGCCTGCCTGCCGGACGGCAGGCAGCCACTTCAAAAGAGGAAGCCATGAATCTTTATTAAATCCACGAAATTTATGTCATGGCGGTCGCGTGGCTCGGGTAATGTGCGATAGACCTACCCTTTTCTATCTCATATATATATATATATATATATATATTATATCTATATAAATGCAGGTATTTCATATATATATAGCTAGTATGAGTATTTATTTACCTTCTCCCTCTCGATATATAACGACAATCCCCCGTCCCCCCAACCCCGTACCCCTTCTCCTTCCCCCTTCCTTCCTCACCCCACCCTACCCCTTCTCCTTCCCCCTTCCTTCCTCAGCACCCGTTGCAACGTCTTCTGTAGACGTTTGCTCCCGACACAACATTGAATCCTTCCTCCGAGCTTTAACAACCAACTGGGACACGCGCCGATCCATTGTCGGTTTTAATGCTCATACGTTGATCTCAACCCCCCTACCCCACCCCACTCCCAACTCCCTCTATCTCATCTTTGCTACCACCTTTCCTTTCATTTGACACCGTATATAGCGTAATAACTCATGGGAGGAGATAGGTCTCCCTATGATAGAATTTCTGTCCATAATATGATCGAATAATAACGAAAATTATTCGATTTTTTGTACAATATTTATTTTGTTTATTGTATTGTTTCTTTTTGTAATCAATAAAATTACTTTCCATGTTAAAGTGAAACGTTAATTTTATAAACTCGCGAACTTTTGGCTTCGTTCTATAATAATTAAAGAAAAAAAAGTCTTTTTTTTTGGTTTTGTTTTTTTTTTCTACTTCTATCATTCTCACAACTATGTTTTTTCTCGGATGGTAAGATAGGGTATGATGATTAAATGTAAAGAAAATAAACAATTGACGAGATTATAAAGAAATAAAGTAAGGAGAAGCGTTAATTATCGAGTTGGATGAAAGATTCGTTGTTTTTGAATCATTCGTACGTGATCCTCGAGAGACGAATAATAATATTTTATACGAAGAAATAAGTATGACAGTTAGAAGGAAGAAATGGAATAAGATGGTACGTGTTAACGGTAATCGTGCGTGGGATTTAGGTCAGGAAGTAAGTATTTAAAAATATGTCTTACGTGCAGAAGAAGAGTATTAGTACGTCTCGAATGGTGAAAAAGAAACTAAATGTTCAATTCCATTATCAACTTCCTCCTTTTATCTTCTCTAATGTAAAAGAGGAAACGATAAAGGAGAGGAATGAAGGGTAAGAGGGGTGGACAGTGTTATGGTAGTCTTAAGAGATGTTGAATTTTCTTTCTCTCTCTTTCTCTCTTTCTTTAATTGTACAAAATACCTGAGTGTTATCGTTACCGTCCAGACTTTCTTACTGATCTTCTAAGAATATCAAACGTAACTTACGTTATATTAGCAATTATTTCTTTGACAAATGTTCTCGGAACATTTGATCGTCGATTTGCATACTAGAAATTCCTCCCCCACCACTTGTTACGTTACATTGCCACGACACGTTTTATTTTATTTGCTTTGACGTCAGTAATAATCATATTCTTCCGTAATCTTATAAAAAGTCACGAACGACGAGTTGGATATTACATTCGTGTGGATAGTTATAATTATTTGACAATTAGTAAGAAGATATTATCGTCGATTAAAAATCGTATAATGTAAGTTACTTTTAATTTATTTATTTATATATACATGAATATTATTTCTTTCTTTCATATATATATGTTTATATATGTGTATGTGTGTTTTATCCTTTCTCCGTGCTTGTTAATATTTATTACGTTTGTTCGAGGGGGTATTTTTTTGTATTCATGAGGATTTTATTTGATCGTTTTTTAACGTTAGGAGACGGCAGATATATGGGATCTAAATGTTAACACGAAAATATCGCGCGGGCTCGTTGGATTTAAATAAAAAAGTCCTATATGAGAATGGAACGCGAAGCGTAATAAACTTTTTGCATCTCGCGCGTCATTTTAAACGGCTAGCCGTGCTGGATGCTTTAATATCCCCGTGGCTTAACAAAAACGTAATAACCGGAGACTCGACGAGTTTACTGTAAAAAAAAAAAAAAGAAAAGAAAAGAAGAAAGTAAAAAAAAAAAAAAAAGCAAAAGTTCAATCGCAATTATTAATTGAAATTTTCTCGTAGCAGAGAAATGATTTCTTTTCTGTTTTCCTTGCTTGTAATTGCTTAATACGAATAAAAATATATAAATAAAATAATAATTGCATTTTATATGAAATTTACACACTAAAATGCGTTTTATTTCAAACTATTTGAAATCTGATTCATTTGAATAAATTTTTGTCTTAACACACTTTTATAACCTTCGCCAGTTTCGCTGAATTAATAATACGATTTGAGCAACATATTTCTGTTATCGCATAATTGCGTTTTCATATTATCTTATAACTTATCTCTCATTGCTTCGTTAAACTTATTAATATCAGAGTTTCTCTAAACTGCAAAGATATCTTTCAACACGAAGATTCGAATCTTTATCTAATGGTGAGTAAAATATATTTATATATTTATTATACGTGATAATCGTTGATATGTGTGATCATTTAAATTTATTATCTTATATTGTTCCATTACGTTTAACAAATTTAAAACTTTAAAATTGATTTATGTATTAAACAAAAATAACCATTAGACTTAACGTTACACTATTACAAAACAGATATCACGCGTATGCACATTTTTTAATTTCCTATTACTCGCGAATAAATATCATTTCACCGAACTATTTATACGTCGTATATAATTTACATAGAAAATGATATCAAATATATATTTCATTCGGCACGTGTTTATACATATATACATAAATTACCGATAAATATAGAGAATTTGCTTTAGAAATTTCATGGTCGAAGATACGAGAAGGAATGTGTAAATATAATTTCAAATGAATATTATGTATCAAGTATGTGTATTTATAAAATAAAACTATAAGAAGAAAGATAGATCATATCGGGAATTGATGAATGAATGAATGATGAACGAGAATATTCTTGTTAAATGATGTTACTTGATTCGTTTTTGAGATCAATTCTACATACCGTTACGAACTAGAAATAAAGAGAGAGAGAGAGAGAGAGAGAGAGAGAACTTTATAATTCGACACCGTTACCAATGCGTCTAGCAACGAACGATATTCGATATTATTGCGTATCGATATCGGTCCAATGTCCTTCATTGACAACTGACACTGGTACCGGCAACCAATGAAAATGCGTCCTTACGAATAATAAATCCGTCTCTCTTATTCGGAATGAGAATTTCCGTATAACTATATATACAATCAGGTATAGTAGTTTCGAATCGTTTAATTTGTACTAATCTATTAAATCGAAGAATAAAATTAAATTACGATCGAACAAAGCTAAATATCGATTATTTAAACATATATATATTAGAATGATAATTATTTTTAAGACAAAAAGATACATAGATAATTTTAACTGACACGTTAGTCATTAATATATATAACGTTGGTTTCTCTTCGATCATTTGATCGGTTATCGGAATATAATATATGTATATGTATACATAAACGTATATTTATACGTAAATAGTTATTATATAATAACATGTGGTATCAAATTATTATCGTCGACACCTCGAGAAAGGAATAATCGTTCGTGCGGAAATTTCATCGACGCGGAATATATTCGAACGTGTAGGCTTTTAATCGGTTAGAGGAGAACAGAAAGATACATATGCATATATATATATGAAGGTATATATTTTTGCTTTAATATCGAAAAATCGTTGAATGGATAGATATAGAATAAACAGGTTAGATAGGTATGATGATAGTTAAGTAGATAGAGGGTAAAATATCAGACTCGAGCGTGAACAAAACAGGATGGGGAGGGAGGGACCGAGGATGATAATCGGAGGGTTGCAATCAAGTTGAAATTAAATCGATGAAATAATCTTTATCGAAATCGGTGGTAGATGGTAGAAGAGAAGAAAGAAGGAAGGAAGGAAGGAAGGAAGAAGAACAAGCACCATCGTCATCGCTTTCTGGTATTTCGTTGAAGCAACAGCTAGCAGTGGTGGTGGTGGTGGTTTTATAGCGGTGTTCGTTGTGTAGTTCGACTTGGTGGTGGGGGGGGGGTGGTTGCACGCTGAATTAGGGGTAGCATCAGAGAGAGAGAGAGAGAGAGAAGAACGAAGAAGAGTAGGGAGAAGGACGAGAATAGAAGAGTCGAGTGGTGGGGAGTTTTGAAAAGAGAGAGAGAGAGAGTAGAAAGATGGTAGAGGGGAGAGGAAGGAAGAAAGAGGGTGGAAGGGGACGAGAACGGGACAGAGAATGTCTACAGTAGTAACGGCTGCGTATACGAGGTTTTAACTCATGGGGAAAAGTCCGAGAGAGAGGGTGAAAGAGCTTGAGAGAGAGAGAGAGAGAGAGAGAGAGAGAGAGTAAGCACGAGCTTGGTACTCTCAGTCGCGTGTGACACGCGGCCTCAGCTGCCACGTTCGGAATCTGTCGGAGTTTTCTTCTTTCCGTTTCGTCAAAAAGGCCAACCAAACCAACCAACCAAACCAACCAACCAATCAACAAGGCATAAATAACCCTTCTCGCCAGATTTTACGCGACGTTTTAATTTCGCGAGGAAAAAAAAAAGAAAAAATATAATTTCGAAAAGGAAAAGAAGATAAAAGAAAAAAAAGAAAATAAAAAAGAAAAGAAAAACTAACGCGAGACACGGATAAAATCGTGAAAGGAAAAGTGCGAGAATTGTTTTTTATCGAAACAACGTGTGTTATTGTTCAAATTATTCAATCTACGGTTACTTTTTTTTTTTTCTTTTCTTTTCGTAGAAAGAGAGAGAAAATAAAAAGAAAAAGAAACTTGATGAAAAAAGAATCAGTGTCCTTGTACCGTTAAAGTAATCGTTTACGAAAGATCGTTCGTTCGTTCGTTCGGTTCGTTCCTTCCTTCTTCGTACATTTTTCTCGTCTTTTCTCGAAGTTTAAAGTACTTCGTAAGTTCGAGAAAAGAAGAAGACAAGAAGAAAAAAGAAAAAAAAGAAAGTTTTCTTTAAAGGAAGGAATTAGAATCTCGTAAAAGTAAAAAAAAGAATAAAAAAAATAAAAACGAAGAAAAAAAAGAAAGAAAGAAAGAAGAAAAAATAAAGTTTTCCCTCGGACTTCGGAAGGAAGAAAAGTCGAGGAGGAGGAGGAGGAGAAGCAGGAGGAGGAGGAAAAAGGCACCCACCCCCTTCACTGCTCCCCTAAAATCCGTTCGAATAGATTTTAATCGCGGACGAAGTGTAGAAGTTTCCACACCACTCCTTTTCCCCTTCCCCTTCCTCTCTCTCTCTCTCTCTCTCTCTTTCTTTCTTTAAGCGGCTACTACACGAGAATGTAAGTGCGAGAAAGAAGAAATCGTGGTACGAGTTCTTCTATTCGTAGCGAATCAAGTTTTCTCGCGGACAATGATATTCGTTATCGGACTTCGGAAGGAATAAGTTTTCTTCGGGCTAAAAAAGGGAAGAAAAATAACAGAAGAGGAGAGGAGAAGAGAAGGGGGCGGGGGTGGGTGCGAGGGTGGACGAATCGCGCGTGTCCAGGAAGAAAAATGTCCTTAGAATCTTGACTCTGATTATTTTTTATTTCTTCCTTCCTTCCTTCCTTCCTTCCCTTTCTATCTTTCATTCATTCATTTATTCATTCTTTCACTACGTCTCCTCGTATTTTTCCCCCCACCCCCTCCTCCCCCCGTGATAATATCTAAGGTTTTTTTTATTTAACGATAAGTTTGACCTACGCGTTTTTTTTTGTTTTTTTTTCTTTTGCGTTATATAAATTTTATTTACCGTTATAGTTAGTTACTTTGATAGTAAAGAAAACGCTATGAAGGAAGGTAAACGTAATTTCGAAGAGGAGAGAGAAAAGTTGGATGATGAATCGTTGAGAATGAGTTTAACGTTTGGCGCCAAGTGTCGCGCGTCTAACCTTAGCTAAAGTGTTAAGAGTAATACTGAACTGACTGAGAGAAGAAGAAGAATAAGAAGAAAAAGAAGAAGAAGAAGAATAAGAAGAAGAAATAGTAGAAGAAGAAGAAGAAAGTCTTGTTGAAACCTTACTATTGCTGCTACTGCTGCTGCTACTAGTAGTGGTGGTGGTGATATTACTGGGTGCTGATATTGCTGCTAGAAAACTCGTTATCGTGATTCCTAGTCGAGTAAAACGAAAAAAAAGGGCCCAGTCGATTGCATCGAAAACTTTGACTGAAACCGTGCAAGAAGAAAATGACATTTGTTATCATCAATCTTAACGTCATTCGTTATTATATTATTTCGTTCAAAATCTAACGAGTGTCTCTTCGAAGAGAAAGAGAGAGAGAGAGAGCGAGAGAGAGAGAGGAAAGTTTGAAATCAATAAGCACGCGATATATCTTAACGATCATGCGAGATACATTTGCATTTTGTGTAAGTCTTACGGATAATTTAATTTCTTAATTTTCCTATCTTCCTTCTTAGATATAATAAGCGATTCCAAAGAGACGATGGAATATTAGAATGACGCGTGTGAAATGTTTAGAACGTAATGGTAGAATAATATGATCCTTGTAAGAAGGTATCCTTTTAAAGAATTCATCCGAGATAGAGAAATAATTCAATCGAAAGGTACTTCATTTGGACCTTAGATATTTTTAGATTGGAAACATCGATCGACGTGATTATTATTCGATAATATTTCGGAACTATAGATACCCTTTAATAATAATAATAATTAAAATAAACGTGGGAATTGGTTTATTTGATTTTCCTTTTTACGTTAATGTGTTCAATCAAATGATTTCTATTTATGCAATACAAATGTATTACATATAGAAGGTATGATGCTCTCGTTCGATGAACTCACATGCCCTTTTAGACGGCGATCGTTAAACGTCCCCTCTCAATGAGACTAATTCTTCCTCTTAAGAAAGGCATTAAAATGGAAAAGAAAGATTCTTTTTTGCTTTACTAGAGTGAATAATTTTGTCACGAGGAGGCTGGCTAATTTTGGAGCTACCCCAATTGGGTGGTAGCATGCTCGTGACGTGACGTTGCTAAAATTACGATACAAGTTTGTTGACTCCCGTTAAAATTGTGTATTTATTTTTGTCCATTTCAAATTCATCCATCATTCGTTTTTATCATTCGATGAAATCGAACGAAGTAATGTTTGAAAAGTAAAAGTTGACACGCAAACGATATGATATATTATAAATACATGTTTATACGTTTGAAATAATTGAACGTAATCGGTAAAGATAACCTAACGAAAGTATTTAATTTTCAAAGTTTTGACAATGATTTACACGTTACTAATATATAATAGAAACTTGCAATATGTAAATAGAAGTGTCGTTTGTATTATACAAAACGTAATTTTCAGTCGGGTGTCCCGGACATGCACGAGACTCTATCCAACTTTCCGGAACAGTTTGGTGATGGACCGAGGAAACCGGAAATAAAGGCGGAAATGTTAAAGGAGTCCGACAAAACCACGGATAACAACTTAAAGTGCGGCTGGTTTTGGTTCAGGCCGATTTATTTGCAAAAATTTCGTACAGCCAAATGGGCGCTTTTTTGGTTGTGTTGGGCAGGTGCGATGCAAGGTTAGTATACCTGGCGATGAAATTATTCCATTATTTAGCGTATTACTATAATAATAATAAGATCACTAATGATAACAAATAGAAGTCAATATTTTCGGTAATAAAATAGAAAAATTCAAAATTGTATTGACGTTATTTCAAAGTTAAACGATTGTCGTAGAATTGGAGGAAAGGTGATGGTGGGGAGGGGGTAGGGGGGGTGTTATTTGTTATTTTACATTAACATATGTAAAATAATTTCTCGGCGTGTATTATTCGGCATTGATGAATATCGTTGAACGAGACGAGACGAGACGAGACCGACTACTACTATTGGTGATGATGGTGGTGGTGGTGGTGGTGGTGATAGTGGTGGTCGTTACTCGTTGGTGGAGGTCGACGTTTGCTGCCACTAATAGCCGCGCATTCGAATGCAATTTCGGAGCTTTCGCGAAGGGCTTTGGATAGAAGCGAGATGAACGAAGTAGGAAGGGTGAGTGACGATAACCGGAAATCGAGTTTTCCGCCAGGATAGCAAGGTGTGATGGTAGAAGTAGTGGTAGAAGTAGTGGTGGTGGTGGCTGACGAGAAGAAAGTTCGACGAAAGGAAACTGTGTGTTAGAGATTATAGTCGAGTGAGGCAGTGGAGGGGGAGGGGGCAGGTTATGGGGGGTGGGAGGGTGAAAAAAATCCTAAAAGATGAGAGATTGAGTGCTTCGCAAAATAAATAAAAGGGGAGAACGGGAGAGGGGGAGTGAATAAGCATGAAGTACTTGGTTTAAATAAATTTGTTCGGCCCCTTTAAAAGTTGTTCGTAGAACGACAAAAGAAATCGTTCTCGAGATTCCTGCCTTCTCTCTTCGACGATAGAGTGGAACAAATTGTTGGACAATAGGACTCGGGCGAGTCCCTTGAACGACGTAGGACCGCGATAAGAGAAACGATTTTATTTATATACATATACATATATATATACCATAAGTTTGTAGGTGTGCACGCATTTGTTACGCTCGATGCACGATCGAATACGTATGTATATAAATACGTACGTACGTTCATATATACATCCACACACACACACACATATATATATATATACACGTATACAATCGCGTTTGATCCGTACACCCATCGTAGAAACAAATCGTCGAAAGTATTATACAAGCGCGTATGCAGAAGGGAGAAATCGAAAGAGAGAGAAAGAGAAAAAGAGAGAGAGAGAGAGGAAGCATTGGAGAGCGTCGCGTCGGCTTTAATTAAAATTCTCTATTAGCGTGTACAATGCGATACGAAGGTGGTTAATTTTCCGGATAGCCGACCCGTACCGGATACAACGGTACTTAAGTCAGATTCTTGCTGTTAGTTACGTACGGTCGCGAGTTAACGCGTTAATTATCGATGAGCACCCTGAGAAATTAGTACGGAGGAAGAGGGGAATGGGGGGAGGGGGAGGAAGGAAGCGAGGGGGGGGGAAAGAAATTACTTCCAAAAGGAATATTGGCCAGATTCTCATTCTCGTTTGCACCTGCATAGATATATATACAGATCCAATTCCGTTTTTACAAGAAACTTTTTTTATTACACCGATTTATCTTATCATTTTTGTCAATTTCTTAGAACTATAACTATAACTCTTCTCTATTGTTCAATACATGCAATATATTTTTTTGTTTACACACGTATACTTCGGGAACGTTCATCTATCGTGTAAAAATGGAATAAGGTGTATATATACACTTATATATTTATATATGTATATACTTATGCATATCGTGTTTGTTGGGTAAGATCGTAATATGATAAAAGAAAATAATACGTATAATTTGATTCTGCGACATATCGATCGGCAATTATTCGATTTCTTTCATTAGACTTTCGTTTCTCTTTCTCATCCTTTTTTTTTTCTCTTTTTCTCTTCTCTCGTCATCCCCGTAGACGATATTTCTTCATCGAATAATTCGCAATGAAAGAAACGCGGGAGTTCCCATCATTTCGAGCAGCTTTGGTGTCGCGTCATATATATAATATATATTTATATATATGTGTGTATGTATGTATATATATGTACACGTTTCGTAATTATCCTTGCGCGTGTTTCCATCCACGCGTAGGGGGTGGGTAGGGGGAGATCTTTGAGCTCGCATCGTTTTTTCCTTTAATTATCATCTCGGTTCTTTGGAAGTATACCGAATCACAAGTAGGATCCGTCAAAAGTAGTTATGACCAGGACGTAACAGAGAAAGAAAGTGAGAGAAAGAAAGAGAAAGAGAGAGAGAGAGAGAGAAATGGTTTTTCATTCCGATTTCATGTTATCCAAAGGACCGTTCACAGTTCTTCGTCGGGACACTCTATTAATATTAAACAACATTTTAATGAATTTTCCTCGTCTTCTGGTAGGGTAGGGTGGTCTTCTATCCAATCGGATTTCAAATAGAAAATCCAGAGACAACTCAGGAATCAGATGAGTGTGAGATAAATAACGTCATATAAATATAATAATCACGTGACAAAATTGACTCCAGTCAAGTAACGATTTTACGATTTTCTTTTTTTTTTTTTTCTTTATTTCTTCTTATTCTTATTTCCGTAAAAAGAATATAAAAAAACATAGGAATATATGACACTTGGATTTTTTTTAAAAAGATATATATAAAAATAAAAAAAGAAAAAGAACGATACAAAATACGATGTCAGAATTTATCGCGAAATTTCGTTTAAACTGTATCCCGAAAATAAATTGGAAGTGGATAGTTTGTTCGTCCGTCTAGGGACGATGATCGGTTTCGACCGGTAAACATTGGAAACTCGGAAATCTACGAAAACTCTTCTCTACCTTGCACACATTTACAGATCAATCGTGTGCTAACTGCATTCTTCATCCTTAGTCGTCGTTCTACGGGTCTTTTTCCTACGATTCTTATTACAAAAAGTAAAGCAACGAGAAAAAGGTATTTTTTTCCCTTCCCATGGGTGAAAAGCTTCTTCTTCTTCTTCTTCTCTCTTTCTCTTTCTCAAGGACATACCTCTCGTCAAATCGGTAAACGTTTTATCGAAGATTTAAGAAGAAACGTTAAAGCTCCCGAACGACGGAATCGGATCCCTTAGATTTACTTACCGAACTTTTTCAATCCTAAAACTTAATCGTTATTCCATCGAGTAAAAAGATAAAAAAAAAAAAAACAAATATAAAGAAAAGAAAAGGATAGAAAGTAAAGAAGAGCTATCTTCAAATTCGCGACGAATAATTTTTCTCACGCGTTCTAGGATAATAGTATACGCATAAGTTTTACGTTGGCATGCATAAACGATCGAGCTTAGGAACATTTTTCTTCTTAGCAAACCATTGAATACTATAACGCGAGACGGATGGTTCTTTTCTTCTTCTTCTTCTCATTCTTCTTATTCTTCTTCGGTTCTTTTTTTTTCTTCTTTCTTTTTCTAGGTATGGTCGTGAACGGATTCGTTAACGTCGTGATAACAACTATCGAAAGGAGATTCGGACTTAGGTCATCTCAAACCGGATTGATAGCAGGCGGATACGACATTGCGAGTTTTCTTTTACTCGTACCGGTCAGTTATCTCGGTGGTCGTTCGAAAGCATCAAAACCAAGGTCAGTGATACGCTGTTGGTGCATTTAAATACGTCCGATGCATCCCTTCTTGTCACATTTGTCCTATCCCTATTTATATTAATAATCGATATCATTCAACCATAACGATTGTCATAAGTATTAATTTCCCTCCCCCCTCCCACCTTACCTATACTTGACAATTAAGAATCACCTTTATATTTATTCCGTCATACTTTGTTTTACATTATTATATTTATTATATATATTATATTTTTATATTATTATATTGTTTTTTTATTTTTTATCGCAAGCAACGTTTAAAGATTGAATTAGTTCAACGAATTCGATTCGTGGATTATATTATAGAAAATGTGAATAAATTGTATATTGAAAATCTTGTTCGTTCTTAGGTACATCGGTGTCGGGGTTCTAGTCTTAGGTTTAGGAAGTTTATTATTTGCATCTCCTCATTATCTGATTGGCCCCTACAGAGGTGGTCAACAATCGGAGAACATATGTCAAAAAGCGAATAACGTATCAACTCGTTCAGTAAGTTAGGTTTCTCTGTTTTTCTTTTTCTCGTTCTCACGTGTCAGTAGGATCACGTTAACGACGTTAGAATTTTGTGTATGAAATTTTCAGGTATCGTGCAGTGACATCAACGGACATGTTGACGATCAGCAGGAACCTTATAGCGGAATGTACTTAATCATATTTTTGGTTGCACAATTATTACACGGTGCCGGTGCAGCACCATTTTATACACTTGGTGTAACTTATTTGGACGAGAATGTATCGAAAAAAATGTCTTCTGTATATTTAGGTGAGATAATGGATGAAAATATTTAACAAGGTATTGTTAATCGTGATCGATCTGATCCGATCTGTGAACGTCATTTTAATTTAAATACAAATATTTTGTACAGGTATCTATTACACAATGGCGGTGATAGGACCGGCTTTGGGATACGTGGTTGGTGGTGAACTTTTAAAACTTTATACTGATTTTATCATCATCGATCCTACAACGTAAGTACGCTTGTATGTATTTTTATCATATAACATATATATATATATGTTATAGTAGTATAATTATATTAATAACTACATTACGATATAATGAAATTTATTTGAAAATTTATTTGAAATTTATTTGTTTAATGTTAGAGTATTAAATAATTTCTCGTTAGAAATAGTCCATCTAATATCTAGCTAACAATAGTTTGCAATATCTGAGAGAAAGAAAGAGAAAAAAGTAAATAAAAAGAGATAGAATTAGAGAGAAAGAGAAAAACAGATAGGTGTAACCGAGATAGGTGTTCCATCGATATTTGTCACCTCCAGTTGCCACGATAAACGTTTTCCGCGTTCTTTAGCAGTTCCAAAGCTGCTAGGAGGTATGTTTAGTCGGACGACAGGGCAACTTTATTAAATTCTCTCGAGGATTTATCGGCAGTTCGTTTCGATCTATCCGTTCTCGCGCACCAGAATGCACCCCCCCCCATACGTGAGCGTTTCCCGTCAACTCTTGCATATCAACTTTTAAACGCGAATGGGATAAAGCGAGACGGAAGATACACGTGCAACGGTGACGAATATTTCGACGAACGAATGTAGTAACAACAAAACCATTAACACCACCACCACTACCACCACCACCGGAATTGTGGTGGTACGCAAATACGACGAATATTTTGGGCACATTAATTCGGTTATTTTGGGGAGAGGGAAGAATTACACATACACACACACGCATACACACCTGTTTCATGATTACGAATGAAGAGAAAAGATCTTACTAAATGATTACAATATTATTATAGTTATTATTAATTATTAATCGTTTAGATGAAATATTCAATGCAAACGAGAACAGCAACGACAACAAAATTAAATGTTATTTTTTTTAATAAGAACACACGAATGAAAATTCCTTGGGACGCGATTGGACGGTGACTGCTGTTGCGTTGGTTGTGGAATCTTTAACGTTGCGTCAGATAACGTTCTAAAAATGCAAAGACACGACCGTGACGTGAGAATCGCACCGTTATAAATATCCCTTAGGACCATTAGAGCGTATAATGGGCCGAGATTAATAGTGCATGTAATCCCATGGATATATATCCCCATGGGGAAAATGTCAAGCGGTGAGCCAATGTTTGACGATGACGGCGATGTTACCCTTCAAAACTGTCAGTTCATCCCCCCCGACACTTAGGGCACAATCAAGTTCCATTTGTCTATTCGGCTACCCCGTACTCCTCCTCGTTTAGCCCTTCATCGAAACCCCTTCGAATCGTCTCTTCTCTCACCCCCGACTACCACCCTCTAACTACCACCCTCTAACTCCTCCCTATTTTTTTTTCTCTCTCTCTTCTTTTTTTCTTTCTACTTCCCGCCGTTTCTCTCGACGTTATCGTTGAGTCACTCTAACACGATGTTTCGTGAGAATTGAATTAATGGTCACTCGTTTGCCGACAACGTGGCCCCTTTTTTTTTTTTTTTTTTATTTTTTTGTCTTTAACTCTTCGTATTAAGTAAAAATTTCGAACGAATAATCGTAGAAATTATCAACCGTAGTAGATAATGAAATCTAACGTTACGAGAATTTGAACAGTTTCTCACGAGTTCTTGTTATTCTTTCTAATGATATCGTAAAAAATGTCGAATACTTAAGTACGAAAGAACTATAACTGTTCTTGGCTTTGTTAGAACCTTTCGTAATTTTTTTATTTATACCACTTTGGAATATTAAATCACGCGAAGTACTATTCACAAAATATAAACGAATGAAAATCGTGAACCTAGACGAATGAAATTATTTTTTCAAAATATTTATTAAAGAACGGTAACCGCGCGAGTGGAAGGGACGACGACAATTGGTGGTGGTGGTGGTGGTGGTGTTGGTTTTCTTTGAAATACATTCTAGCAACGAATCATTGAAAGACGAACGTTTACAGAAGCCACGTGCCGTGAATCGTTTTATTCCTTGCTTCAAAGGATTTCCGACATGTATTATAAATATCGTTTATAAAACGTGAAGTTTGGTATATATATATTTGTATACTCGTATTTCCATGTGTGTGTACCTACAATTTCAACTTTCTCTCTCTTTCTTTTTCTTTTCCTTCTTCTTCTTCTTTCTTTTTCTTACTTATAAATTCGTATACAATACAATAATTTTGATTTGAATTGTAACAATCACGAGTATCCGTATAGGATCGGATTTTCGTTTGATTATTAATTCTAAATTAGAAGAACAAATTTTAATTTTATAAGAAAAAAGAAAAATAGAAAATTAAGTACTCGTCGTTAAAAAAGATTATTGTTGCGACAAAATTTTGAACAAATTGTCATTTTGACAATAATAGGAAGGAAAAATTATTGAGGAAAAACGAAACAAACAAACAAAACATAAACGCAGCATATTTTATCGATAACGTATCACCAAATTTATTCTTTCTCGTTGAAATTTCAATGTAAAATAACTTTAGATTAACGTTTGTAATCGCGCGTTAATAATATTTCAACATTTATTTCCTAATACCGTTGATGATCTTTTCGATTAGATCAGATAAGATACGAAAATTTTTGTAATACTAATTTTGCGACAATAAAATATATCGATATAAAAAGAAAAAAAGAAAAGAAAATATAATAACATCCGCGTAATATATAAAATGCGTGCATGCAATCAAGATAATCTTTTCTACAAGATCAAAACGAGGAAGTATATAAAAAAGGAATGTTATTGATTACAAAATAAGAACACAAAAATTCTATCCGTCTCTCTCGTACCTTTTTCTTTTCTTTTTTCTTTTAAATATTAAATAGTCAAATTTTTTTCACGATATAAATTATAATACCATAGTTGGAATGAAATTGGTATGTGTAAAGGATCCATCGTAAATCTCGTTGGTTCTAATAAGTTCTGAAGTTCCAGTCCGAGAGTTTCACCGTTGTCTACGTTGGAAAACTTTTCAAGCAAGAAATTATTATGGTAAAGATGATAAAATGGATGGATACTAACTGGGGGGTGGAGGAGGAGGAAGGGAGGGGGTACTGACGGGTGAGAAAAGACAAAATAAGAATAGAAAAAAAAAAAGAAAAGGAAAGTACCGCGATGATATAGAGTGGCCAAGAGAATTGGGAAAGATGAAAAAGACTCTAGGATGAAAAAAAAAAAAAAAAAGAACAAAAAAGTAGTCTGAACGAGGGTCGAAATGAAAATGCTTAGGGGCCATAGTTCTCGACAGATTATTTCGTAGTTTTACGTTTGTGAAATCGTATATATACATACCTATATATCTATATAGTTCTAGGGAAAACACGAAACTCTACCTAGGAACGAATTTGAAAAAGTTTTTTACCGAAGTTACTAGACGGGTTTTAGTTGTTTTTCTCTTTGTTGATATTTAACTTCGCGAATCATCAGGCAACATTAATTTTCTTCTCGAAAATTCTAGATTTTGTATTTTTATATACGGAAACGAATTAATTATTTTATTTATCGTAAAATGATGTATAATACGCGCGAATTGATGATTAATTTGATAATTTTGATCCATTTAATCAGATCGATACGATATAAATGATTAGAAAAATTAATAAATTAATATTAAAAGAAAAATGATATCTAGATTAAATAATTTTTCTCTAATACGTAAGTTAATTAAACTTCTGAAAAAATTCGTATAATTTAGCCGATATGGAACCGATATTCGGTGGTGAAATTTGAGAATATCACTGGTGACTGAAGGACATTTTTCTGACACAAATGAATAGACATACTCGTGGGAGTATTTTTTCACGGATTGAATGGATATTTCATTATTTGTTAAATAACGAACAGATTTATATATCATATATTAGTTCATTAAGTATGAAATGTTCGATTTTGAACTGAAAGTATTCGGAATAATCGGACTTTACATATTTTCGTTGTTGAAAATACTCGAACATAATAGGACCAATTTGAAAATAATACGTTTGGTAAATCAACATACAATCTCAATTATTTTTATTACGTTATACGATCGGAATAAATTAGTTTAATATATATATATATATTGTATCAATCGAAGCGTACAATTTAAAATGAGAAAAATTGCACGAGAATGCAGGACAGAACAAGCTGTTGCTTGCCGAACGTAAATTTCGCAGGCTGCATAATTAAACGCACGGCTGGTGATAGGAAATAAAACTCTGTAGTATGGCGGAGTTAAATGAAAGAAACTCGTATTAAATGCGCGAATACAGATGGTGCAAAGGATCAACGTTCGACTGAATTGTCCGATTGCATTATTATTATTATTATTATTATTATAATATTATTAGAGGAAAGGTGACGTCATAACCTTGGAAAACTGTCTAAAGATATGATTATTACGCAAACAGAATTAGTTAAGAAATGATCGATCAACTTGCTTGCATGGTTTTAGAGAAAATAAAAGATTCTAAATTCTTGTTTGAAAAAAGAAAAAAAAATACAAAAAAAAAGAAGAAAAATTCTAATACGTTCACCGATTAAGATATTTCTGGCACGATATATATATGTATATATGTATCGTAAAAATCTTGGATCTTTAAGTAGCTTACGTTGAAAAGTTTCCAACTAAAATTACCGGAAAGTTATACGCAAGTAATTCGACGTGAAATTGATCATTCGGTCATTTTTCACGCTCCCGTGTTTCCGATTTTATTTAACAAAATGAGAACAAGATAAAGAAAAAGAAAGAAAACAAAAACATATTTACGAAAACGTAAACTGCAAAGAAAAACAACAACGAAATACATACTTTGATATTTCTTGAAAACGGTGGCCAAGGAACTAAGGTGCGGAAGGTACTTGGAAGGGTTGAGGGGGAGGTTGGTAAAAGGGTATGATGATGGAAATGAAGAAATTCTTGGTACAAAAGGAGCATAATACCCTTTTTCTCGTGGCCATCGTTAAGTGTACGTTGCCACGTTTAATTTCGCAGGTCAAATGAAAAGTTTCACGGGAACTTTAACAGATGGGAGTGTGGGTGGTGGGTGGTATCCCTTTCCTACTATTACTGGGCCAACAGTAACATCAACGTATTCGAGCCTTCGAGCATTCTTGCAGGACTTACCCTTGGATACTCTCCTAGTTTTCCTGTCTTTTCTCTCCTTTCGTATTCCACTGTCTCTCGTGTATTAGAATTTCAACGCAATAGTCCCTTCTTAATCGTGATGTACGGGGGAAAAAATAATACGTTGAACGGCAAAAGAAAACGGGAAAAGAGAAGTAAGTAACGGAAAGAAAAAAAAAAGAAAAAAAAGGGTATATAAAGAATGACAGTAATTACGGTTACAGAACATTGCTAGGATCTCTTATCGAGGCTAAATTATCGAGAGAACCTATAAAGAAATTCGACTGGTATCGAAAATCTCTCTCTCTCTCTCGAAGGATTTTGTGGAAAGGAAAAAATGTACAAAAAGAGAAACAAAAACACTCAGTACACAGCCAGACACAGACACAGACACATACGCACACAGACACATACGAACACCACCAGACACAGACGCGAACAGAAACACACCGCAGCAAAGGAAAAAAAAGAACAAAAATCATATGATTGCAGAATCGGATTAACTCCGGATAGCAAACGTTTGGGTAGGAGCATGGTGGATAGGTTTCTCTGGCAGCTGCAGTTATTTGCTTTGTTCTCGCGATACCGCTTCTGGCGTTTCCTGCAGCAAAGGAAAAAAAGAACAAAAATCATATGATTGCAGAATCGGATTAACTCCGAAAAAAAGACAAAAATCATATGATTGCAGAATCGGATTAACTCCGGATAGCAACGTTTGGGTAGGAGCATGGTGGATAGGTTTTCTGGCAGCTGCAGTTATTTGCTTTGTTATCGCGATACCGCTTCTGGCGTTTCCTGCAGCTTTACCTGGTACGACGACAAATTTTCCACCAAACATTTACAACAAGGATCACTTTTAACCGATCTGTATATATGTGTTTTTCTTTTTTCAACTCTATCTCTATCTCTCGATTACGAAATAATTCGATCTTATCTAACTCGTAATTTATCATCAATGACGCGAATCGGCAAAAGAGTGATCCTCGTGAGAAGAAAAAGAAAAAAAAAAAAAAAAAAAATTAAACAGTAAAAAAAGTAATCCATAACACGTACGCGACACATTTTCGATTTGAGATTTTTCTTTTTTACAGGTTCGGAAGAATTGGCCAAAGAAAGGGTATCAGAGGCACACGCCAAACCTAACAAATCCTCGGCAAGGGAACCCGGGGGTGAGGCCTTTTCGAAAATCCGCGAATTACCGCGAGCCATGACGGAATTGCTAACCAATCCTGCGTTCTTCATGCTGAACTTGGCCGGTGCTAGCGAGGGCTTGCTTATAGCAGGTTTCGCTGCTTTCCTACCTAAACTGATCGAAAATCAATTTAGCGTCAGCGCCAGTTCAGCCGCGTTATTGATGGGTGAATACATTTTTTCTTTGCAGTTACCTTTTTCCCTTTCTCCCTTCCCTCCCTACCCACACCCCAACCCCCCTATAAAAAAAAAGTAGAAAGCGCAACATTTGCAGCACGATCCCCGTAGTCCTTTCGGCCAAAACGCGTCAACTGCAAAAGCACAGCAATTTTTATATCGAGACGACCGATCAAAACGCTATTATAACTCTCATGTTTTTTTTTCTCTCCCCCTTCTACCTTGATCACCACCCCGGTTGTCAAAACCAAAAAGAAAAAGAGAGAGAGAGGGAAAGAAGAGAATGATGAGAGAAGAAGGGACGATCCGACGTTTTTACTCCATTTAAACGACACTCCTTCTCGTCCTTTGTTTCAGGATTGGTGACGGTACCCGCTGGCGGTGGTGGCACGTTCCTCGGTGGTTATTTGATAAAACGTTTAAATTTGTCTTGTTCCGGTATATTAAAATTTTGTTTATTCTCAACGGCAGCTTGTATAGTCTTCACCCTTTGTTTCGCACTGAGTTGCCCTAATTTGAATTTTGCCGGACTCACCGTACCCTATCATGCAATCACGAAGTAAGTATCCTTTTGAAATTATTTGAAACTTTTAAGAACTTATAAGAATATAATAATTCTAATCGATCGGAGTTTACCTAACTTTTATTAATTATTTATAACCACGCGTTATTTTTTTTATTGGAAAATTTTTCACTCCTGATATTGAAAAATGTAATGCTTTTAGATGTATATATTTCACTCGAGTAGGTCCAGTCGTTTTTAGACCGTGAAAATTTTTCTGTCTGTCATCCCTCGTCCCGCCCCAACCCCCTGACCCACCCCCATTCGAACATCAACGTAATTTTATTTATCCGCTATGCTAAAAGTAAAACGTCGCATCAAATTTTCCGGAATGGCGCGCACACAGAGAGAGAGAGAGAGAGGGTCGTCGTTATAAAATCGATTTCGGAGGAGATCCCTCCCCCCTCCTCCTCCTCCTCTTACCTTCCGTCCCATTTCAAGAGAAAATCGCGACGACGCGACCTTTTAAATAAAATACACCGATTATTGGATCAACGTCAAAAATTCGATTAAGATTTACTACGACGTACGAAAGATAGAGAGAGAGAGAGAGAGAGATAAGGGAGGTGTTTTCATTAATCGTTCGCAAGAGATACTTGTAGTAAAATCATTCCCAGGATGATGAGGAGGAACCCCCCCCTCTTTACTTAATTCGGGTCGCGTTACATATCTTCGAAATAACACGTTCTTTTTTTTTCTTTCTCTATTTTTAATAATTTTCTTTTTTTAAAATTATAAATACTATGTATCACCTACATTTCAGAAAATCGTTATCCCTGGAAGATACTTGCAACAGTGCCTGCGGATGTTCCAGATCGGAATTTAATCCTATTTGCGGTATCGACGGTGTTACTTATTATTCGCCCTGCCACGCTGGATGTTATCAAGAAATATTGATGAACGACGTCAAAGTAATATACAAATTAATATTATATTATATTTTTAATTTTGATAATATAATATGATCCGAGATCGAATCGCGTTAAAGAAAAGAACAACAAAATATTATGATGAACCAAAAAAAGGTCGTGAGGTTTTCATTTTATTTTTTGTGGTATTAATATTCCCAAAGTAAATTTTACAAAAAAAAAATCAATCCATTATGCATTTTCAAGATAAAGTTTTAATACAATACAACGCACGAACTTTTGGGCTCATCCTAATATTATTTCAACTTTTGACGTCGAATTGAAAAAAATAAAAAGGTATTTATTACGGATTACACAGGTGTACGCAGACTGTAGCTGCATACAATCCACTGGCAAAAATTGGACGACTTTTGTCAACAACGAGAACATCACTTACGAAGCTATCAACACTACGTGTACTAGCACGTGTTCTTATCTTTGGTTATTCGTCGTACTCGCGTTTTGCAACATGTTCGTTACGTTTCTTTGTACGATGCCAGCTTTGTCGTCTACCCTAAGAGTCGTACGCGACGATCAGAGATCATTCGCACTTGGAATACAATGGATAAAGGTTAGAATTTTAGGCACGATACCTGCACCAATGGTATTCGGTGCACTAATCGATGAAACTTGCATACTATGGCAAGAGAATTGCGACGGAAGAGGAGCGTGTCTCGTCTACGATAATTATTACATGAGCAGGTAAAGTTTTTGTCCAACATATTCGGTAAAACTTTATTTAATCCCGAAATAGGTCTAGAAATGTCATTCGGTAAATATATATTTTTCCATTTGATTTCGTTGAAGTACTTACTAGTTTTATAACTCTCTCGAGGAAAGAACGTAAAAACCGAACGTGTTACACCACTTTGCATGCATCGTTGGCGTCGTCGTCGTCGTAAAAATGTAGGAAAAGTTCAACGTTTGACCTTTTGACAGAACCAATTCCCAATACACCTGAGATAGAAAATAGATAACAGAAACTCGAACGATCAATCCTTTTACTAATCTATTATTCCTCCCATCTGTTTACAGTTACATGCTAGCATTGGCTTTCATTGGAAAAGCTGCATCCCTACTATTTTTTTTCCTTGCATGGTGGAGTTACATTCCTCCGGTGAGCAAAACGATTGGTCCAAATTCTCGACAGGAAAATACTGCTGGTGTTAACATATCATTAATGCCGAACGATACCACGAACGATCATCAACTTACACCAGCTACGATCACTCCTATGATGGACGCGTAGATCACCATTCATTATTTTGGATATTTATGATAGAAGACAAAAATTCATTAAATCAAGATAAATCGCACGCGAGGGGAAATGAGAAAAATTATCGAAGAACTTTTGCGTCGAGGATCTGCGTGAAACTGAAAGAAAAAAAAAAAAAAAAAACAAAAATGTGATAAAACATTTTCTACGAAAACGTTAAGGTTGAACGTTAATTCGATAGATATCATTTCGTACGAATTATTAATTTCCTTCTAACTCGTTGTGAAATTATCACTCTTACTGGAATCATTTAAATTTTGCAACAAAGTATCGTAATCGATCGTGATTATTCGACGGTATTCGTCGTTGTGTTCGTAATTAATGTACGATATAACTTGTACAGTGTACAATATATCATCAGTGTACAAATAACTTACAAACAAAAATCACGAAACATATCCTAACGATGGTATACATTTGTTCTCAATTTGACACGATTGCAACGTCGATGATCGAAACAACGTAATGGGAATCTATTTTCCCGTGTTTCCTTATATCGATGACCAATTTTATTATAATTCGCGCAACATCGTACGATTAAACGATGTTTTGTTTTCTTTATATTTCGTCGATTTCATTCGTAAATATTATAAATTACGAATTCGACGGTGCGGTATACGCTGTCTGCAAAAGCTCGTTCACTGCCGGAACATTAAACCGTTTTACGATATATATATACATATTATATATAGTAAAAGCACCGGAACTAATGTGAAATCTTATTGAGTGGAAATTTAAAAAAAGAAAAAAAAATAAAACAAAGAGAAATAAAAATAAGTAAAAAATAAGTACTTGTTTTTTTGGATTGGGAGAATAAACAAATTGCAGAATACATCGCACAAGTGCACTTGTAATATTTCTAATATTCGTTAATCGATATCGATCTCTCGATTTTCCTACCATAGTACCAATCTGTATTGACAAATAATACGTATTAAATGTTACGATTAAAAAAAAAAAAAATATATATATATATATATTACGGATGTTTGTACTACTCATTGCGAAGTGCAAAGTGATATTTACGCTTAATTAAGTAATTAGTCAAAGTACAGTGTTTGAAAAAAAAAACAATAGAAATCGTATAGCGTTTAATCCCCCTTTAAATGGTGTCGACAAAACTGAATGTCGTATTTTTACCCATTGTAATAACGAATTTGTAATCCGACGATGTACTATATATTATTACGTAAAGAGAGATGCGTTAAAACTTTTTATATTAAATATATTAATATAAAAGTTACGCGACGTATTTCGTAAATATAAAAAAAAGTTCCACAGCTGTTATTTGTATTAATGAAAAAGGGGACACGATAAAAAAATAAAAAAAAAAGCAAAAAAATCACATCGATGTGCGAGCAATGAAATGTTATCGTAAAGTAAGGTATTTCACATTTTTCTACGTTTTTTATCCGACAGATTCTTCCTGTCGACAAATCATTGTCTTTGCCGAACCGTTAATAACACACCCGTTTTAATAAATAAAATGATCGTTGCTCTCTCTCTCTCTTGTTAACAAAAAAAAAAAAGCGAAAAATAAAAAGAAAGAAAGACATTCGATTCTACAAATTATGATTAAAGCGTCAAGAGATGTTACGACTAAAAAAAAAGAAAAGAAAAATCTTATCATATCGTCAATTCGATGAAAAAAAACACTCGTGAGTAGTAACTCATATTATATATAGGTATTTATCTTACCTATTAAACATGTATATGTATATATATATAAATATATATATATATAGAAAATAGCGCGATACGTTCGTTGTATCTATCTTCGATTCTATTAAGTATCGTACAATTTTATTATCAATTTATAATTGAAATTATTTTTGTTATAGCGAACAATCGAAGTTGTACACGATACGATAGCGTTATATGTGTTACGAATAAAGAGATTGTAAGCTGTGTTATTATACACCATACCTTTTAACATTATTCCCGATTAAATAACGAACAGACACTACCCTAACTAACCAGGAGATGGTCAGATAGACTCATTTCTGATTTATTTTAAATTTTGCACATATGTAATAGTGTGTGTTCCTGATGTTCTTTGCCTTTCCTGAATCCTATACCTATTTAAAATTAAAGTACTCACATTCGCTTAAAAAAGTATGCTATTTGCTTGCCTATTCTACATATTTAAAAAGAAACAAATATACACACCAATAAATTTACGCCACGGTTCTCTCACATACCACACGGGTGCAAAGGCCTAAACTAAAGAGCATTCACAAATATTTAGAGTTATATTTGTTAAAGAATTAAAAATAACAATGTATGTGTCATATTTAGATTTTGTGTGTGCCTTCAGAAATGCCATATACATATAGATTATATATTTTAAAAAGTAGACATTATATTATAGGAGCTCAAGTAGAAGAAAATCAAAACGAGTAGATGATAAATCCAACGATGATCACCTGTAACAAGAAGAAAACTATATTAATCATACAGTCAATAAATTCAATCCTAAAATACTAGTCGCCAAATTAGCAGATGCACTATTTTTTTAATATAATTTCCTATTTATTTTTATCATATCTCTATTTTAGGTTGAATAAAATGAAATTTAAACGCGTGATTTTATATTAAAATATATAATAATTAAGAAATAGAAAAGCTAAGAAAATTACAATACTAAAAAAAAAAAAAATTAAAATTTATTTTAATCATTGTGAATTACTTTTATACCGCGTTCTTTACACACACGAAATTTCAAATATAATAATATTCGATCAAAGATAAAAAATTTAAAGACAAAAAATGTAAAAAAAGTTATTGTTATGTTCAACGAACGTCAATTAAGTTTAATATATGAGAAAACGACAATCTAAATAGTTTTGACTCAATTAGCAAACAAAAAATTTGTGCATCTTTTGAACGATTCAAGCATGAGTTTGGCGTAACAAGGAGATGGAATGGTCCATCATCTCCAATTACAACTACAAATTAATGACGAGCAAGAATGTAATATAATAAAATATAAAATATGACTAGAGAGCTATTTTCGAAAAGTTCTAACTTGCTGTTGAACGTTTGAAAATAACTCAATAGTCTGTGTAGTTGCCCTCTTCAGCCACATTTAAGTGGGGGCCTCTTCGGCATTAGCCTCTTCTTTCTTCATTCCCTGAAAACTGCATTGGACATTTTCTACGTGTAAGAAAGATAAGATCTATCATACTACTTTAAACTAATTACCTCATATTTTTTTATGATTTGAATCATTAATTATTAAAAAATTAATCGACGTTCACTGTTCATTAGTAAAGCTCGTGAACCATGAATGAACTTAGAGTTCATTGACATATACACGAGCACAATTAATTATATGTCCAAGCAGATAATTATCGATGACCTAAAAACACGTCGCACTTTTAATTTCAAGTAATAAAATAGAATTGAAATAAATAATGCAATAAATGTTATGCATTTCCTTGCAATATTTTCATTTCATTCATTCGTTATATTTCTAATTGAGAAAATCGCGATTGTGCGAAGTGCTTGTATTGTAATGCTTAAAACTAAGTATCAAATTCATCAAAGTATTTGCGAATTTGTTCGATTCTATCTCGTTCGAGGTAGAATCGAAATAGAAATGGATCTTTCAAATCGTTGCAAATTACTTTGAATCATGATACATAATAAAGATTACAGAAGAGTCACAAAATAAATTTACAAAACAAGCATAATAGAATGAAATGATATAATTTTGTAACAATTCTGTATAAACCAGGAGGCGGAATTTCCACTCCGGAGTGGAAGCAAGCCTAGTGCCATTCCTGGATCCTACCTACTTAAAATTAAAGTTTTCACATTCGCTCAGAGAAATATGCTACCTGCCTGCCAATTACCCGTATTTAAAAAGAGCAAATATACATACATACCCACCCACTCACTCCAAGATTCTCTCACATACCACCAGGGTGCAAAAGCCTAAACTAAAGAGCATGCCCCGGGGCACCTCCGACACCCTAGTTCAAACGCGTGTTTTCTAAACTTATGGGAGTACGTACCAATGCTGTAATCGACTGCCAAGGCTAATGATTATTGCATAAAAGTCTAAACCAAAAATACAAGTATACACTAGTATATACGCATACTAGTAATATACGAGTATGTTAAAGTTTATGCAAATAAATGCAGTAACTCTACTATGCAAAACGATTATCAAAAAAGAAAATTAGAAATATTTATTATAAATATAAAAATACAGACACGCGTGTGTATTTTTCATATTACACGTGATATGTAGAAGTAGTGCTCCCAGTATTAAATTATGTATTAATTAAAAAATATCGCGAAACGATGTACAGTACACACTACCTAATACGCACACACAGGTGTAAAGTACATCGTGCAATCACTAGCACAATGACAGCCGCCAATAGGGGGAAAAACTTAAAACTAAACCTATACTAATTGTTTCTCTCACCTATACGAGTAGCACCTGGGCACACGTATAGATGAGAACGCAGAAAGTATAGGGGGGAGAAACGGGAGATTAGTATATTAGAAGCTGAAAATCCTAATCTAAAAAATATGATTAAAAACACATATATACATAAGACATAAATACATTTTTATAGAAATTCATCTAAGCGACTAAGGATTCTAAAATTTATTTAATGAATAATGACTTTTAATATCTTTTAATATCTTTTAATATATTTCAAAACCTCGGACGACTCCTTTCATTAAGTTGGCTGTTCTAATAAAAGAACTGGGCTTTGAGCCACCACTTAACTGCTAGAATCTATCCGTCGCGAATGAGTTTGTCTTCTTGCTCATTTATTTGTAATATCGAAGTATCGATATATCAAATTAATCGCGATTAAATAAACTAAGTACGAAGCAATGCATGTAAGACATTTATTACATGCTTTTCTTGACGAAAACGAGTAAATTAATGCTCGATTTCACCACTACTATCACGAACAAAACACGTAATAAAAAAGAAAGTGCATTAATTAATTGCACTGTTAATTGAATGATTTTAATCGATGAGACAAGAAAACCTATCCTGAACTAATAAACATACAATACAATACAATATAATATACAATTTTCATGAGTAATTCCTAGAAAGGAATTACTCATGTGCTCGTCACTAATTTATTGGAATAATTACAACCAGTAACTCGTGCCGATTAGGACCTTTCATCCTCGACATGATTGAGCACCGGAGGGACTTTAAATTTTTTGACTCACTGCGTAAGAAGTTCTACGATGGCTCCAAAACACTCCTACTTTGCAGCAAGTGTTGTAGTCTGACGATCGAAGAGTTCCTCGATTTGGTATTGAAGGAGATCCACCGAAGATCCACCGAAGATCCATCGAAGATCCACCGAAGATCCACCGAAGATCCATCGAAGATCCATCGATGATCCATCGAAGAATTCATCCCACATCTTTGATAAGGTAGAAAGTCCGTCGTCATATCTGTAAAATAAAATAAAACAAAACGGTAAGTTATTTATAATATAATACAAAATTGTATAAAAAATAAATCAAATAAAAAGTAAATTAAAATGAATACTTACAATGCATTGCAATGGGATGAAATTCAATTGCACCATGGCGATGCACCTCGCGTGAATCTAAATACGCGGTATAAACGAAAATAAGAAACTATAGAAGAGTTTCTTATCGCGAAACCGAAATTTTATTATACGGCGAACAACACTGATTTTAATTCGCGTATGATTTTAATTTATTATACGCCCGATCACTGATTCTACACAACTAATTCAAAGACTGCTTTGCACACAGTCAATGCAAGTAGAAAAATCTTCATTGATGCACTGGCTCTAATACGCGAACAGTCTGTGCGACTGTTTAAAGATAAAAATACAACTTTACTCGAACAATCTCTAATGCAATTACTGCATTGGTCGCAGTTAATTTAATATATAAATTGCAAAAATAATTCACGAACGCGACGGAATTGAAATAAGCGAACGAACGTGCTTCTAATCCGTGATTTTAATTATATTTAATCGATTGCAACACTCCCGTATATTGCTTCGCGCACGATTGCAATCTGAAACAGAAATAAAAAACAATACTATTAATATCATTACTATTACTGAAAACAATTAAAATGTTTGTTGAATTATTAAATACAAAAATATACTCACTTTGTATCTCCATCGATGAATGCACGATGGGTCTCCTACCCTTAGGATGACGATGACAATGCACTAACACTGATTCTACAACTGCATTACATGCAGTTAATTCAATTAACACTAGATTAATGGACTTACAATAAACCAATTTGACTCTCCATTTAAAATTTCTTTGCTACATATGCTACATATATATATATAAAATTTAAATATTATTTTTTAAAAATATATATTGATTTTTAATACCATAATGAAATATATGTAAATATTAATTCCTCCCCTCTACCCATTTCTTCATGCAAACAATTTTTGTAAGTTTTTAAAAAATAGTAAACGAAACAATAATGAAAAAATCTAGTGTTAAACGAATTTCCAAATGAATTTAATTTATTAATAAATCGAATTTAATTAATTTAATAAATTGTAACACTATTCCAACGATGATCTGAAACAAAAATAAAAACAAGATTATATAGACCGTTGATATAAAAACATTATTATAAGTATTGAGAAAATGTTTAATATAAAAATTGACTTACGTTTATCCTTCAGTGATGAATGCATGATGGGTCTCCTACCCTTAGGATGACGATGGGCACACGTTTAAACCGAATAAAAGAAACTTGCGAGTTTCTTAACCGAGCAAATGAAATTTTTACACACGGCGAACAACACTGATGCTACTTTCCGACTTTTTTATATTTTATTTTAACGATGCAACACACGAGTACCTCATTGCTTACGCGCTCGATTGCAATGATGTTCTGAAACAGAAAAAGAAAAAAGAACAATTAATATCATCGTTATAATAAAAATCCATTAAAGTTATCATAGAAGTGTTTGATAGAAAAATATACTTACTTTTAGTCTTCATTGATGACTGCAGGATGGGTATCCTACCCTTAGGAGATGACGATGAATAAAATAAAATTAAATAAAACTCTGAAAAGCTGAAACATACTAAAGATTATATTATAATACAATATTCCCTGTAAATCATTCCTGAAGGCATGTCACACTTTAAAAAATATTCTATCATAAAGAATTAAAATTATTAAAAGTAAAAGTTAAACAATATTTATGGAATTTATCAAAGTATGCAACTATTTATTTGATAGTGCTTGCTTTGTATTTTAATATACAAACCCAAGCAATATCAGTTGTCTAAATCTCATTACTTGCATAAAATTGCATATAAAATATAAAATATTATTAATAACTGTTAATAAAAATCTTTAAAGAAGTCTAAAGAAGACATTAACTGTAGTAGTAAACTCAATAAAGAATAACCTAACAAGTATATCAATTATTATGCTGTCCAATGCTATAATAAACTTTTTAAACGATTAATTCAATAATGATGAGATTAGAAAGAAAATCAATAAATATTGTAATACGTCACGTTCGTTAGATCTTAACTCGTCGAAGGACGGAAGAGGAATGATGATCTCATATTGTTTATCCTTGAGAGTGTCTAACGTTCGGTGCTCAGCTGTTTACGTTTTGTTTTCGGCGGTTATTCTTCTGTTTTCACCTCTACTCGAGAAATTCCTGGAATATACATACACGTTCGTTATTGCCTGTGATCGAATGTTTTGTTTTCTTATTCTCTCTCCCTCTCTCATTCTCGTTCTCACTCTTTCTATACATTTCTATATGTCACATAGCTTAAAAAAAGAAGAACGCTTACCTCGATGAATATGAAGATAAAAAAGAGTAAACAGAATTGTTTGACTGAGTATATGTATTTCTACTGGACTCTCCTAATGCTCCGAAATCTAAAAAAGTAAAAGAAAATAAAATTACATTAGTACAATATAAAGAAAATCAAATATATGAGTGTATGTGTACGAGCGGTTAACCTATACTTATGTATATATGCCTGTACGTGTATGTGTATGTGACAGGAATCGAATTTAATACGAAATACGCGATCTTTGAAGACATAATTATGAAAAATGATTAATTAGAGCATCATTAGAGATGGTACTAATTATCGATACCATGAAAAAAGCTGGAAATTGGAAAAAACTATTGTTAAGAAACATTGGTGAAATTGGCGGGATGCCGACACACCGATAATTATATTTTCACAGATGTCTTTCGAACTTTTTAATATTTCGTTTTGAAAACACTCAAGTATGAAAATCTTGTGTGTAGCTATCGTTTGATATATAATAGGAAGGTGTAAAATACTTTTCAATTACCTGGATTAAACGAGATAACACAGTACGCTGGAATATACAGCTGACAGATTTCGAATATGGCGGTGCCTACGTCACAGTGACCGTCACTGTGACGTACAGTCCATGCACGTAGTTGTATACGGGGTAGTCACCCGCAAAAAGACATAGCGTCATCTGATGACGTCACAGCTGCTTGATAATTTTGCATTTTTTCCATCTATTATAGAAAAATATCGAATAGTTAAAAATAGGATATAGGAACATAACAATTGTCGAAATATATACTTTATTAATCCAAACAATAAAAATTAAACATTATATGTCGATATCCATAGAAATGATGCTGTAAAACAAGATATATATATGATTGCGTAGAAAAATGCATACCAATGTACATGGAATTTTTTTCTACGCAAATATTCTTTATCCTTGACATTATCGTAATCTTTCGATTATATCATTTGAAAGTCATTTGTTAGAATAATCGATTAGTATATAGGCAAATTATTTACGTTAGAAAATATTTTTTAATTACCCGAGATTAATGGGACGACGAAGTATCCGTGCGATCTCCAGCACCGACGCTGCGAAAAGAAAGAAAAATAATCAGCAAAGAGCCTTGATTGGTTGATAATTATTTCGGAAGATAAGTGACCAATCAGAAATTCCCAATTACCATATAGAAATGTTTTCACGCACACATACGTAACTCGCCTTTCTTCATGACCACGCTAGTCAAGCTAGATATGATAATTTATTTATTAAATAAATAAAAAATTTATTCTATTTTACGATTTAAGGTACACGTATCTTGTTAATATTTAAAAAATAACGAAAAGAATAAAGACAATATGCACTATAAACCTTATCACACCGCACAGAAAAACATACATAATTTATTTATTACATAAATTAAATATCAATTTTTTATTAATAATTATAATTATCTAATTATTAATCCAATTAATAATTATTGTTATCTAATTTATTTTTCTATTAGGTGTATACGTTCCTTGTTAATATTTAAAAAATAACGAGTAAAATAAAGACAATATACACTAAAAACTTTATCACATGGCAACGTTCTGATTTAAACATTCCTTCAATTTTTATGTAATTATTTAAACTAGTGTACATTTGTTTTAACGTCCTTGTGCAATGATGGCTTTGAATAATAACATTTTCATATAGAAAAATATTACATTAAAATTATTTTATATTCAATGTATGTTAATAAGTATGTAATGTTTAAATCAGTACATATGTGTTTAAACAATCTGAAATATAAAGAGATTGCATTAGAATATTAAAATAATCGTTAATTAATCGATAGGAATGTCTATTGTTGTCTAAAAGTTCGGAATATATGACGTATGTACCGTCCCCTTCGAAATCCACCGTTGAAATGAGACGTTGTCCTCTATGAAAGTACTTTTATTAAATGTTGTTTATGTGACTTTCTCCGAACGTTACGCATGTGTATAAAAGGAATAATCCATCTAATCAATAAAATTTAAGATTATAACGATATGATTTTCGTATTTTTATCATTTTTATGTATTTTTTTTATTGCTCCTGCGCAGTGATTGCTTCGAGGGTAAAATTTAGCTGCAATATAAGAAAAGTGCATTAGTGCATTATAATAATTATTAATTAATCGATGCTAGTGTCTATGCAATTTTTATGCAATTGTTTATATAAAACTACACTATAAAGATGTAATTATTATATATAAATTACAGTTATATTATTGTAAATATTGAATTAATACTAACTAATAGAGTAACATGTAAGAATTGAATTCCTTTTTCTCACATTTAATAACGTATATGTAAATGAAAAAAGAAAGTACATTTCTCTAAACAATTATACAACAAATATATTAAAAAAATTAATAAACAATATACTAATGGAAAATGTGAATTATTTAAATTTACCATTATGATAGAAGAAAGCTGAGGTGTTTGCTCATTTCAGTATCATAAAAAAATTGCCTGGCTTCATTTTAAAATCTTGTAAACTCTTCTATTATGTATGTACTTGATACATGAGAAAATAAGAAAGCCTAATAGATGCTGTGCTTTTCAAAATCTTCAAATACTTGCAAATCGGAAAATCATAGGATTGTATTAGTATAGTATCAAGTAATCCTTGTTAATATTTAAAAACTAATGTTTAGAATAAAAACAATATACACTAAAAACTTTATCACATTGCACAGAAAAACACAAATAATTCATTTATTTAGTAAAGCAAAATAATTTTGTTTTCCTATTAGGTGTACACGTTCTTTTATAATATTTAAAAAATTAGGAATAAAATAAATAGGTTATACACTAAAAACCGCACAGAAAAACACAATCGTATAGAAAAGAAACCTCGTTGCAGATATTTTAAAAACAATTGACATAAAGCATTATAGCCATCCTTCAAGAATTAAAATAACAAGAGTTTTTCCATATCAATACAGAGTATGGGAATTTATACTTTCATGGTTGGCATGAGGATGTCAATTGTTTTGTTTCAATTTATTTTAATATTATGTCAATTGTTTTTAAAATATTTGCAACGAGGTTTCTTTCTATACGGTTGTGTTTTTCTGTGCGGTTTTTAGTGTATAACCTCTTTATTTTATTCCTTATTTTTTAAATATTATAAAGGAACGTGTACACCTAATAGGAAAATAAAATTATTTTTGCTTTACTAAATAAATGAATTATTTGTGTTTTTCTGTGCAGTGTGATAAAGTTTTTAGTGTATAATGTCTTTATTCTACAAATAAGTTTTTAAATATTAACAAGGATAATTTGATACTTTACTAATACAATCTTATGATTTTCAGATTTGCAAGTATTTGAAGAATTGGAGAAACATAGCATCTATTAGGCTTTCTTATTTTCTCATGTATCAAGTACATACATAAAAGAAGAACTTACAAGATTTTAAAATGAAGCCAGGCAATTTTTTTATGATACTGAAATGAGCAAACACCCCAGCTTTCTTCTATCATAATGGTAAACTTTAATAATTTACATTTTCCATTAGTATATTATTTATTAATTGTTTTAATATATTGGTTGTATAATTGTTTAGAGAAATGTAATCTCATTTTTCATTTCTATATACATGTACATAATGTATACATTAACAATTATTTTAATGCACTAATGGACTTTTCTTATATTGCAGCTAAATTTTACCCTCGAAGCAATCACTGCGCAGGAGCAATAAAAAAAATACATAAAAATGAAAAAAAAACGAAAATCATAACGTTACAATCTTAAATTTTATTGATTAGATGGATTATTCCTTTTATACACATAAGTAACGTACTGAGAAAATCACATAAACAACATTTAATAAAAGTACTTCATAGAGGACAACGTCTCATTTCAACGGTGGATTTCGAAGGGGACGGTACATACGTCATATATTCCAATCTTTTCGACAACAATAGACATTCCTATCGATTATTTAACAATTATTTTAATATTCTAATGCAATCTCTTTATATTTTAGATTGTTTAAACGCATATGTACTGATTTAAACATTACATACTTATTAACATACTTAGAATATAAAATAATTTTAATGTGATATTTTTCTGGATAAAAATTTTATTATCCAAAGTCATCATTTTTTCGCATTTTTTCGCAAACGGCTGAATATATACGCCATTTTCAAAGGCACAATGAATATTGTCGTGGATTATTACAAGTATGTCAAATTTGAAAAAATATCGGAGACTATCCTACCTGACTATCCCCTGGTAAGTTCAAAAAATCAATATGATTTGAATTATCAAATTGTGGCTATTCAAAATTATTCATTATTATTAATATGACTTTTCGAATAATCGGGAACGTTATCTACCATCGTATCGAACGATGCAATGCAAGGTAATTACTTTGCTTTTAAAAGATTTGATCTTTATGATGGATGATACAGCAAAAAAATGAAAAAGTTCCTAAAGCTAAAATTTCTTTTTTATTCTTTTTAAAACGTCTACATCGTATGTCTTACTTGATCGAAATATTCAAAAAATAATTGTAAATTCGAATAAAAGTAAAAAAAGTTATAATACGTGCTATTTTAATATTGACTATTACTGATATCTAAAGACTTTTTAATTATTTTCGATTACATTACAGACAAGTGAATAAGATATATACGATAAAAATTCATAAAAGCATCTCGTAATGTCATTTGATAAAATGAGTTATTGTGTTATGAGGAAGCAATCTCGAATTAAGCTAGGTTAATTCTCAAGTTTTAATAAAAGAATTTAAAATCATTTCGCTATTGTTTGATATGTTCTGTTTACACATATCTTTAATCGATTACTTTGTAACGTGCATGTGTAATAATGCAAATACAAAAACGCAAGAGCATCCATCTTCTTGTTTTCTGAGAAAAACAGGGAGATTTGAAAAAATGATAAATTGGCAGGTAGATTAGATAAGAGTATAAAATATACATGGTGAAAAAAATGATAAGAATTTGTAGAATCTTTAAAAGTCGTCATTGCTACTTGATCTTGACAGTTTCCAATCGCATTCGTAAAACACAATTCGCAAAAAACACACGACCATAAAGTACAATAATTTCAAAGCTCACGATGAAGGGTAAGATAATTTTGAATTAACAGTAAAATAGAATTGATCATACTATCCTTAAACAAAATATACATATTCATAATAATTGTCAAAATTGATAGTGCATAATTGTTTACAACATCTTTAAATACTTTTAGAAGAATGGTATATAGTAGCCACTGCTTTCGTGTCCACATTAGCCATAGTTATGGCTGGTGACACTATTATAATACCAATAGCAACGGAATGCCCAGAAGAAGATTCCCCGGATCATACTGTCCATTTGGCGCACGAGTCAGACTGCACTAAATTCTACAAGTGTTTTCATGGCGAAAAATTAGAAATGGAGTGTCCAATAATGAACAATAAGGGAGATAAACTGCACTTCAATCCTATACTACAAGTTTGTGACTATCCAAACAATGCAGGCTGTATATCTTCTAGTACTACGTCGAATCCCATCACAGAACCTGCTACTAAACCTTCGATCAAACCTTCGACAGAATCTTCTACCGAAACTGCTACCGAATCTTCCACTGAACCTCCAACCGAACCTTCAACACAATCTTCTACCAAACCATCGACTGAATTTCCAATTGAACCTTCAACTAAACCTTCGACAGAATCTTCTGCCGAACCTGCTACCGAACCTGCTACCGAACCTTCCACTGAACCTACGACCGAACCTCCAACTGAACCTTCGACTAAACCTTCGATAGAATCCTCTACCGAACCTTCCACTGAACCTTCGACCAAACCTTCGACAGAATCTTCTAACGAACCTGCTACCGAACCTCCAACTGAACCATCGATCAAACCTTCGACAGAATCTTCTAACGAACCTGCAACCGAACCTTCCACTGAACCTACGACCGAACCTCCGACACAATCTTCTACCAAACCATCGACCGAACCTCCAACTGAACCTTCGACTAAACCTCCAACTGAACCTCCGACTAAACCATCTACCGAACCTTCGATAGAATCCTCTACCGAACCTTCCTCTGAACCTTCGACAGAATCCTCTACCGAACCTTCCTCTGAACCTTCGACAGAATCTTCTAACGAACCTGCAACCGAACCTTCCACTGAACCTACGAACGAACCTCCAACTGAATCTTCGACCGAACCTCCAACTGAACCTTCGACTAAACCTTCGATAGAATCCTCTACCGAACCTTCCACTGAATCTTCGACAGAATCTTCTAACGAACCTTCTACTGAACCTACGACCGAACCTCCGACACAATCTTCTACCAAACCATCGACCGAACCCCCAACTGAACCTTCGACTAAACCTCCAACTGAACCTTCGACACAATCTTCTACCGAACCTTCAACTGAACCTTCGACCAAACCTTCGACAGAATCTTCTAACGAACCTGCTACCGAACCTTCCACTGAACCTTCAACCAAACCTTCAACAGAATCTTCTAACGAACCTGCTACCGAGCCTCCAACTGAACCTTCGATCAAACCTTCGACAGAATCGTCTAACGAACCTGCTACCGAACCTTCCACTGAACCTACGACCGAACCTCCAACTGAATCTTCGACCGAACCTCCAACTGAACCTTCGACCGAACCTCCAACTGAACCTTCGACTAAACCTTCGATAGAATCCTCTACCGAACCTTCCACTGAATCTTCGGCAGAATCTTCTAACGAACCTTCTACTGAACCTACGACCGAACCTCCGACACAATCTTCTACCAAACCATCGACCGAACCCCCAAATGAACCTTCGACTAAACCTCCAACTGAACCTTCGACACAATCTTCTACCGAACCTTCAACTGAACCTTCGACCAAACCTTCGACAGAATCTTCTAACGAACCTGCTACCGAGTCTCCAACTGAACCTTCGACTAAACCTTCGATAGAATCCTCTACCGAACCTTCCACTGAACCTTCGATCAAACCTTCGACAGAATCGTCTAACGAACCTGCTACCGAACCTTCCACTGAACCTACAACCGAACCTTCAACACAATCTTCTAACGAACCTGCTACCGAGCCTCCAACTGAACCTTCGACTGAACCTTCGACAGAATCTTCTACCAAACCATCTACCGAACCTTCTACTGAACCTTCGATCAAACCTTCGACAGAATCGTCTAACGAACCTGCTACCGAACCTTCCACTGAACCTACGACCGAACCTCCGACACAATCTTCTACCAAACCATCGACCGAACCCCCAACTGAACCTTCGACTAAACCTCCAACTGAACCTTCGACAGAATCTTCTAACGAACCTGCTACCGAGCCTCCAACTGAACCTTCGATCAAACCTTCGACAGAATCGTCTAACGAACCTGCTACCGAACCTTCCACTGAACCTACAACCGAACCTTCAACACAATCTTCTAACGAACCTGCTACCGAACCTCCAACTGAACCTTCGATCAAACCTTCGACAGAATCTTCTAACGAACCTGCTACCGAACCTTCCACTGAACCTACAACCGAACCTTCAACACAATCTTCTACCAAACCATCGACCGAACCTCCAACTGAACCTTCGACCGAACCTTCCGCCTTACCTATACCTGGCTCTGTATGCGCTCCAGACGGTTCCACTTATCCTCATATTTGCTCTTGCGAAAATTACTATGTTTGCAAAAACGGCGATCTGGTTCTTCGAAAATGTCTTGCCGGTTACCATTGGAATTCTAAAGCAGAAAGATGCGAAATAATTGCAATGGCGAACTGTGTCAAAGAGAGAACTATGAAATGGTATTATATTTCGTGGAGCTAATTTACCGAGCTTACAGTCGTAGTATTTTTAGTTAAATACATTTTAATAGAAAAAACGTAAATGGACAGCTTATAACCATAAGAGTGACAAAAAATATTTAAAAAATGTCATTGATCCAGACTAAAAGCTTTTTAAATATAAGATCTTTGTGTTTTGATTTTTAAAATGGAAGTAATAGTAAGACTTTAGATATGGATAAAATTTGATTTCAATAATATCAAGTTTATCTTTGTACCGGTAATGCACTTTTGTATTGCATTGTAAACGTCATTGTATTTCGTTGATAAAGGTCGGTACGACAGTTATCTTTCACATTGTCATTTAGCGACATCTGCCATTACTTAAATAGGACTAAATTATCAGAAGGTAATAAGTATTACCTTCTTTATTTCTGTGAGTGTAGAAATAGATCAATGACAGATTTTTAATATGAATAATTTAATTGAATCTAATGTCCAATTTGTTTTTATTATTGTAATTTATTTTTTTGCTAAAAGTGATTGTTGAATTTTTGTGCAATTCAATTAGTTCTTAACTTGCAAAGCATTGTTTCAATTATTCCAAATAATGTTTGAAAATATGTGAATACGAATTCCTTTATTATTTCATATTAAGGTTTACGAAGACAATTGTTATTTGATTTAAATTAATTCCCGTACATTATAATTATTATTAATCGTACGAACGATAATTGGAAGTTAACTTTAAAGATAGCTTGAGTAATTGTAAATATTAATCTGCTTTTATTTAAACATTATTATTATTTTAAATATTTTAATATTTTTTCTATTCTGATGATTTTTTGATTGTATAAATTACTCGTTAAGTCGGCACACTCTGTATATATTGTACATCACAGTTGATACATTGTTGCTGTTACTAATCTCTATTATTATTTATAAATTGTTCACAAAATTACAGAGATAGAAGATTCTATCGTTGTATACAGTATAAAAATTTAGTTTTTGTGCAATGACATTCTAACAATGGTTATAAACATATACCTTTATTGAAAATATTATTATTATCATATAAATAAAGTGTTTATGCAAAGTGTCGCAAAATATAACAGGAGAAAAAAAATTAAATTACACGAAAAATATTAGTTTTTATTTATATTAAAAAACACATAAGATATTAAATAATTCATAAAATATATGTTGAATATGAAGTTATCTATTTGCTTTACTACATTATATTGTTAGGCCCATACATCGAGGCCTCTTGGTCTAGGGGTATGATTCCTGCTTTGGGTGCAGGAGGTCCCGGGTTCAAATCCCGGAGGGGCCCGATTTTTTTTTTCATCTCATCGGTACTGTATTTTTCCTTATTGATTCAATCACTTCATAAATTAGTCATACTTTAATATCTCTAATAATAAAATTTTGAACAATTAAATAGAAACGGAACGAACATTACCACCGAGACGTTCGAAACTATTACAAATAAATAACCATCGATAATTACTTTAAGAAAATTCAGATTGAAGATTAACAAATAGACGAAAAACATATTTACATAACAATTTTATATAAAAATAAAAAAACGTAACATGTTGAAAAATAATCTTACTCTGAATCTTCTTATACGAAATAATATCACTTGTCGTAATAATATATTGAAAATATCCATTTAATATCTATTATACATTTAGATAATATATCAGATTTGTTCTATTCACCTAGTATACTATTATCCGTTTTCGATTTCCTTTATTACGAATAAATGCGATGCAAAGCAAAAGCAAAAAAAGAGAAAAGAACTAAAAGAAAAATAAACGATAAAGGTGTAATCGAATTTGGCGCGTCGAACGATTTGACTTCGTAGTAAAGTAAAGATGGCGGTCGCGTGGTAGTACGCATGCGCCGCTTACCCAAATGGTCGAACAAAAACACAGCTGGTCTATGATCTCCGAGAGAGGCAGCTGACGGTCGAACGTAGAAGAACACGACGAACGCTTTCGACGTGTGATTTATTCGCGTGTGTGTTTTCTTCTCCCTCTCTAACACAGTGGATCACCCGTCATTATTATTATACTCGTCGTCGCGAAAAAAAGATATACCTATCAACGAAAGTTCGAATTAAAAAGAAAAAATTAAAGGTTCATTCCCTCTGATTTAAGAGGTTAAGTAAAAGAAATAAAAATTTACGAATTTATATAGGGATAGGAAGAGAATACCTCTTTTAGTGTCGAAGAATCGAACGAAAGTAGGAAGGAAGGAAAGGAGAAAAGAAAGAAGGAAGGAAGGAAAGAAAGAGAAAAACCAGTGATATAGTGAATATACGTTTTTAGTGTGTTTAAATGTGTATGAAGAAGCTCGTACGTTGTTCGTCGCGGTGTCGCCACGAGGGGATCGTTTTTCGTCGTCGTCCCTGGGATACAAAGGAGTCCAGGAACTTTTGGTTGTTGCTGCTTCTATCCTCAACCCTAAGGTTAATATACATTTTTTTTTTCAAACATTTATTATTCAATTGAAACTTTAATCTATACTTGGAAACGCAAAGGGTTACGTTTAATTTGTCTCTTTTGAATGATCCATTGTACGTTTCTACGTATTTTCCTCTTATCTTTTTCTCTTTCTCTTTTTTACGCATATATACATACATACACATACACATATATATATTATATTCAGTAAAGAACTAATGAAATTTTTACACATTAATTTATTCTATCATTAATACCGAGTAATTTTTTTGTGTCTCTTATTTCGTTTTTAATTATCAATTAAAAAAAAAAAAAGAAACAATAGTTTGATGCAATTTCAATGTGTGTGCATATTAGAAGGGAACAAATTCGAAAGGAAGTAAAAATTTATATGTACTCTCGTTGTGTTAGTAGTGTGTAAAAGGAAAACAGAAAGAAAGCGAACGTTTTGCCTTGGTTTTAAAAGAACATGATAAAAAGAGTATGTATGTGTATGTGTGTAAGAGAGAGAGGGAGATAAAAGACGAGGTCAATGGTATGAACAAAATATCGGCATCTTCGTCTCTCGATAGTATCTTTTCTTCATTTCTTTTTGTTTTTTTAATTTAACTATCAGGTTTTACGTGTATGTATCTTTTTTTTTTTCAACTTCGTATTATAATTTCGATCTAATCCAAAAAGTCAGCTGATCTACGATGAGCACGATATAAAGTTAATCACTCGAGCGTATATCATATTGTTCGAAAAGTATATGCAAAATATTATAAATGTATATGTTTATATATATTCGATTGCTATAATTAGATAAATTAATTTTTTTAAATCAACAAGAACTACTTCGATCAAACCTATCGTATTAATCAAATATTTAAGTAAATTTGATTACAATGTGTATATTATACGTATTAAATATAGATATTTGATGAAAATATTGTAACATTGTGAGAGAAAATTGTTTACAGAAATATAGAAGAAGATAATAGTTTAAGTAATAAGCTTTAGATTGATTGGTTTATATCAAGAGGAACACCATTCTCTTCTCTACGAAATCACATACGTACGTACGTATGTGTATATACTTATATATGTTTATACAATAGATTCTATCAAATAAATAATCTATCTATCCATCTATCTATCTATTTTATCTTTCCATCTATCTTTATGGAAGGTATCTTAATTCGATAAAGGAAGACGACTATCTTTTTACGAAGTAGGTCGAAAGAAACCTGCGTACGGATTTCTTTACCGTTTTCCGCATCTTTGTTCGCGAATTTCTGCAGCACACGACGAAGAACTTAACTTAGACCGTTCCGAACGAACGAACGAGATCTTTATCGGTTCTCACCTCGCCTTTCGCAGTTCTCCTTTCAAGGGGAAAACCTCGAGAACGTATGCGTGTGCATGTGTTTTTTTTTTTTTAAATCATTCGATTCATATATGTATATATATACTTCGAGTAAAAGGAAATAAATGGTAGAGAAAAGTTTTGAAAGATAAAAGTAGGATCTTCCTAAGATTTATAAAATTTATTTTCTTTTTAATATTAATCTCTTAACATCGAACAATTCAATCATTTAAAAACAGGATTTCTCAAATTTTATCGGTTCACTTTACCTTTCGTAATTCGATTTTCAAAAGGGAAACCCTGTTTTTTTTAAATCATTCGATTCAGATATATATATACTTTTATTCTTATTTATGTGGTAGAAAATATCCAAAAGTTTTTTTTTATATTACATATATCACCAGTAAAAAAATATTTCCTGATTAATAATCATTACTTTCCAAATGGAGTGTTTATAATCGAAGAATAAAACATTATATATATATATATATCTTTTTTTTTAACATTATTTTTCTTCAAATATTTGAAATAAAAGTTGTATCAACGAAAATAAAAGTTAAAAATTGAATGAAATAAAACACGAAAACACTTGTTATTTTTTTCACGTGTAAATAAAAAGAAAAAAACATTTAACACGAATCATTTACAAATATAATAAATTGAATAATATCTCGCGTATTGTAAAAATAGGTTCAACGTTTACAGATAACATAAACGAATAAAGCGAATTTGCAAATAAAAAAAAGAAACACATGTAATTATTTTTTTTTTCAGCAAATTTATATTAAATGCGACGTTCATTTTCTTTTCCACGTACACTTCATACGTTCACCTGATCAATTTAAAAAGTAAGTTGAGACAAAACAGACGGACCAGCATTTTCATCTTTGTCTATCGTTGCCTTTGTTCTTTTCTTTTCTTTTCTACTTTAACGTTATCACGTTTAAGAGAAGAAAGAAGTCGATATCAGGATTTCAAACGGACTTCTCTTCGTTACCCCTTGCTTCTCAACTTTAGCGGTAAGAATTCTTAGAAGTTGTGTCGAGATCATCATGGAAGATAAATAGAAAAGGAAGCCGTTATGGTCGTAATAGTCTTCCTCTTGGTTGACGTATTCGTATTCGTCGCGTTGCCAATTAACTGATCCGTCTTCGAAGTTTTTCTTTTTCTCTTTTTTTTGTTTTTCAAAATATATCCTTCTTCTCCGTTTTTGTTCGTGACCCAAATTTCACCGAAAATCCGGATAAAGGATACCGTTAGGTGCGAATGTACGCTAACATCCGTTTCTGTCGGCCAAGGTCCTTCGTAAACGGGACCTTTTAAATCGTGATCAACAATTTTTCTTACTTTTTCATTTTCTTTAAATCATTCCTACGCATTATAACTATTAATAATATATATAAAACACATATATTGTTCATATACGATATGATAATAAAGATCATCATTACAAAAATATTGCAACCAAATATACATATAATTCCATTTAAAAAAACATACACAAATCTGAAATCTTGTATAAATATTACCTCTTAGAACAAAATTTTTTCGACCATTGAATACCTTCCTGCAATCATGCAAACTTAATCCTTTGAACTATTTTAATACGATTGAGAAACATTCACAATTATATTACGATTACATTAGATTAAATATTATTTACAATTAGTTTGATAGAAAAGAAGATACGAAACAATAACTTCGTATATGAATTAACAAAGAATTTTACAAAGATACAATAAATAGGATTGAACAATTACGTATACCTGTATATACGTATGTATATACCTATATACCTGTATATACCTGTATACCTGTATGTACACGGATATATTCTTAAATAATATGACTTCCAATTTACATAGTAAATTCTAAAGGGAGAATATACATACGTATATTACATATACACACACGTATATTACATATACACACTATATACACAAAGATACGAGGGGGTTCGTCTTAATTAACGACACGAAGAAGATCGTAGATGCTTTTCGGCTTAATTAGCAAGGCTCGATTATTCGTTACACGTGAGACTCGTGAACCGTATTAGTCTTGAACGGATCGTACTTTACTTTTTTTTTTTTATATCAGGTTTTTTTCGTAGGGCAAGATTTATCGTTGCACCCATCTCCCCGTCTAACCTTCTCATCCATGGTTTAACTCTTTTTCTTTATTTCTTTTTTATTTTTTCATTTTTTTTATTTTTTTATACCAGACAGAGCCGTAATAGAGTGTACGGATCGAAATAGTGGCAGGTGGAAAATGAATCGGGCTTTCGAACCCTCTTTTTGTCCTGATATATAGTTTTTCGTGGCCTATGTTAAACGAAAATATCGATCGATTTAACCGACTAACTTTTGCGAAAATTATCAAATCATTTTGAATTATATTTTTGTTTTTGTTTTATACGAGACATCTTTTATTGGACACGCAGTTTATCTCTGTAAGAAGTACAATCTTCTTCTCAAACATTTCTGCCTTTCTAATTTTGAATATTTTATCTAATTTTGATATAAACCATTGCTTATATTCGAATATTTAACCGAATCTTTATACTGGTTTGAAGTTTTCAACTTGTCAGCAGATACCCGTTTATGTACCGTATTAATCTTATCATTTAGTAATTTATTTCCAATTATCTCGCAGTAGCACGTGTTATTATCGAGAAAATAACGAATAACGAGAAAGAGAAAATTTATTCGACGTTTTAATTCGAATTAAAATGTAGTATTTATAGTTGCCCGGTAATTTCATTAAATGAATTCGCCAAAAATATTATATTTATTTTATTAATCAAAGGTCTAGCAGTCACGTGTTGGATTACTAGTTCCCTTTAAATCACTAAAGTCGAGCAAAACCTGGGACCACGGTTGGTAAAATAGATTAGTGAACCGTTTAGAAAAAAAAAAAAAATATTGAAAACTCGTATGCGCTGTTGACTCCAGAGAGGCTAAAAGTAAAAAAAAAGACTAAAATAAAAAGGGGGAGTAGTAATAAAAAAAAAATACAATATTCATTTTATACATAAAAGAAAAAAAAATTTCATAGACAAACTAATAAAACTATAAAATCTACGAATTAATCTAAACAATAACAGAACAATATTTTACAAGTAACGTGTCAAGATTATTGTTAATATCACAGATTACAATAAATACATATTTCGATTAAGTTGTTTTACTTTACTAAATTACCTTATAGGATTCTTCATTACAAAATATAATGAAATTATTTTTCATTAAGATATCACGTTTCAATCGTATCTCTCTTTAATTAATTTCTTGACTCGTTGTCTCAGGATAACGACGATGATGATGATGATGATACTTCGTCAAGATAGACCTCCTTTTATTTCGATCGATCGGTAGACGTTGTACCTGTTACCTAGTGCCGTAGTTGTTCTAATAGAACCTTGTCTGTCGATAGAAACTACAACGGATTGCTTCCAGCTACGTTTTCAATATACACTTGTGTATGTTTTCTCGTTACTTTTATCTCAAGACTAACCTATTCTCTTTCCTTCTCTTTTATATATATATGTATATGTATATGTATATGTATATGTATATGTACCATGAAGAATCGAAATTGGAGATTCGACTGAAAATTCACACGGTCGTTTGATATATATCCTAAATATTTATAACGTATACAAATAAATCCAAATATTCAGTTTCGAATACACCGGTTGACATTTCATCATGCGAATCTTGACATTCTCCAATTTCGGTCTTTCACAATAACATATATATGAGCCGTTTATTTTGAAAATGGCCTAACTCCATTGTTGATAAAAAAAACGCATATTATTCATTTAATAATTGCCATTATTTTAATAGGAACTGTAAATTTAATAACTCATTGTTATTCTTTACGTATATTTTTAATTGCATTGAAACGCAAACCTTTAAATATCTCAATTTAAGGTTAAATGGAGTTAGGCCACTTTCAAAATAAACAGCTCACATATATATATATTTTTTTTATGTATTATTGAATTTTTTGTTTACAGTAACATAACGAACTCCTTATCGTATTTCTTCAATCTCGTTATATTCACTATAATCAATGATTATTTATTGGAATGAGAAAAAAAAACAATAGAAACATAAATGTCGATCGCTATAATAAATAATAATAATAATAAAAAAAGAAACAAGAGAAAAATAAAAAAAGTAAGTACGTATAGAAGAATATATACGATATCCTATCGCAAAATTCGCTTATGTTGTGTAATACATTGGCGATTAAACTGAGAACGAACAAGCAAAGCAAAGCAAAGCAAAGCAAGCAAGCAAGCGGCTCGTTAAACGTAGTCGTATTCCTCGAATAAAAAACGCGTGATACGAAATAAGCTCGTAAAATCTTTTATACGGAGTTATCAAACTGACCTAAGGAAGAAAAAAAAAAGAATGAAAGAATGAAAGAAAGAAAGAGAATCATCCCAGTCGTGTTCGATCTATTTTCTCATAGCTCTCTTGATTCTTGATATCATCCTTCTCATTCGTTGGTTGGTTCGTTGGTTGGTTGGTTCACTCGTTCATACGCCATTCTTGATCCTATGAAGAAATTGGAAACCGGTTTTAAGGAAATCTTAAGCCGGTCTTCCCTTTCATACACACATTGCCCAGAGGCAAGAGAACCTGCTGTACTAGGAGCTTACCTTATGCATCCTATCACGTACACTTACATATACATATATGTTAACCTCCATTAGCATACCCCTTCACAGTGCTTTTCTGACCTTTAATTGCTTGCATTTATAAAACGAAATTCTCCCGAGGTAAGGGGGTGGGGCTTTCGTTGAATATTAACGTACGACACACACGGTTAAGTTATGCTTTTTCTTTCTTCTTTTTGTCAAATACCGGTTTATAATAATAATAATAAAAATCACGAATTGTATCGAAAATTTGTGTATGTATTCGAGAAATAAGGTAAGGTTGTTTCCCTTTCTATAAAAATTTACTTTATCGAGAAGAAAATAATATTAATATTGTTTTATCTCAATATACAAATATATTATCAAAATTATTACGGTATTTTGTTAAATTGTTCTTTCTATTCTTTTCCTTTTGTCAAATATCGGTTTATAGTAATAATAATAAAAATCACGAATTGTATCGAAAATTTGTGTATATATTCGAGAAATAAGGTAAGGTTGTTTCCCTTTCTATAAAAATTTACTTTATCGAGAAGAAAATAATATTAATATTGTTTTATCTCAATATACAAATATATTATCAAAATTATTTTTTAAAAAATAATAAATTTAAATTTTAAATATAAATAAAATTATTTTTAATAAATATTTTTAATAAAAATATAAATTTTAAATATATTTTGTTAAATTGTTCTTTCCTTTCTTTTCCTTTTGTCAAATATCGGTTTATAATAATAATAAAAATCACGAATAGTATCGAAAATTTGTGTATATATTCGAGAAATATATACGTAGGAAAATGTTTTTCTTTTCTATAAAAATTTACTTTATCGAGAAGAAAATAATATCGATATTGTTTTATCTCAATATACAAATATATTATCAAAATTATTTTTTAAAAAATAATAAATTTAAATTTTAAATATAATAAAATTATTTTTAATATAAATATTTTTAATAAAAATATAAATTTTAAATATATTTGTTAAATTGTTCTTTCCTTTCTTTTCCTTTTATCAAATACCGGTTTACAATAATAATAAAAATCACGAATAGTATCGAAAATTTGTGTATATATTCGAGAAATATATACGTAGGAAAATGTTTTCCTTTTCCATAAAAATTTACTTTATCGAGAAGAAAATAATATCAATATTATTTCATCTCAATATACACACAATTATATTATAAAAGTTTAATTATTACGGTTATTTTATTAGAATAGTGATCGTTACTAATATAATACTTGTCCCCCAAAATAAATGTAGAATTTTTGTTATTCGTTAAAAAGCGATCTTTTCTTATTTTTTATTTTTTTTTTTTTTATAACACGCTATATTCATTTAATCGTATAGGTATATAACAACGTATTAGGGTTAAAAATAGACAATATTTAAAATCGTTGAACACTGTGACGCGACGGGATCACTTGATCGTGACGTTGATAACGCGTCTATTTTTTTTTTCTATTTTTTTTTTATATATATATACATATTCCTTTTTTTAGATTTCCTCATCACAGCTCTTGTTCGTTCATTGACGTTAGTATCGCATCGTGTATGGAATAATCGATTCGTACGACGCAGGAAACGATCAAGGATCCGATTGAAACCTTTTTTTAAAAAAAAAAAAAAAGGAAATACTTCTTTAAAAGTACGAATGCATTTTCTTGGTCTCGAAGAACTATCAATTTTTCATTCGTTCGTTCGTTCGTTCGTTTTCATGAACAATTTATGATTTTCTTTTTTATCCTATTTAATAATGTAATATTATATATTCTTAGGAAAAAACGGAAACCGTATCGATCGATTATTATTACTTTCCAATTTCACGTCGATCATAATTTCGTGTAATAACGTTATTTCATATGCATTTCATTTTGTCGATATTTAAAATTAGTCTCTCTTATTTTTATACAACGTGTCTGAAAAGTATTCGTAAAAGTATTATTCCATTGACGATTTACAATAATGATACAATATTTCAATAATTTATATTTTGATTTAATTTTTTTTTTATATTTAATTTCGATCGCGAAAGAACCTTTTGTATAAATCAAATGATTTTCAATACGAGTTTTTCGACATTCATTTCGAAAAAATGCGAAATACATTAATTGCGAATACGTAAATTGCGAATAAGAATTTGCATGAAATTAAATTGTCGACAATTGTTACGATTAAATCTAAATATTTTGCTTGATAGTCAATGTACTGTGTTCAAGATTGAATTCGTACGATTTTACAGTGTGTTTCATCCGTCCCATTAATTGTAATGATAATTTGAATTTAATTCGATTAGATTTTCTTCCTTTGGTTTAATTTAAAATTACATTTTTTCTTTTTATTTTTACATAAACCTATTGTCAAAAGTTATTGCCCATTTCACGAAGTGTACTCGTAAAAATTGAACAATTAGCGATGCTCTTGGGGAAAATTTGTATTCAACAAGGGTACTGTAAATTGAAAAATATACAATAATATATAATATTTTTTCTTTCATCGTAGATGTAAATAACCAAAAGATTACGTTAGAACTGTTATATAAAACTTACATTTTTTTTTTAAAAACCAATGGAAAAAGATATCGAATACAAGCAATATTCTCATATCATTTCGAATGATATAAAAGTAAAAATATATTATTTAGGTCACCATGTATAAAAAAAACTGTTCATATAATTTACTGCCGAGTATATCAAAAGTAGAGACAAAACAATTTTTAGATTACTTTCACGTTATTGAAAAATACGATACGATGATTGTTAATTCACATGAAGAAACAATTCGTTTTTATCGAAAATTATTTAGGAACTACGATTTTAATTTAATTATTACGATATTAATTTAATTATTTTTTTTTAATTATTTTTTAATTAATTTAATTATTATAATTTAATATTATATTATATATATTATTAATATTAATATTATATATATATATATATATGTTTGTTTTTTGATTATTTCAAAATGATGGTTGAAAAAGTACTCGCAATTAATCGTTATGGAAATAATTGATTATGATATAACATATCTTTCTCTCTCTCCTATCTTTTTTTTTTTTTTATTTCTAATAATCATACACAAAGAAAGATAACGTTTGTGTGTATATATATATATATATTACTTAACACAGGAGAGATATAGTTATGCGAGAGGCATAGCAATGTAGAAAGAGCTCTTAATATCTTAACCTCATTTTCTTTAATTACTTATGATTAGCCTCGAGAGATAATCTCAACTAGATCATCTTGTCACTTTGACTCGTACATCATTCGTGTTTCATCGTAAAAGTAAACGAAAGTGAAATATAAATTTAATCATTTCTTTTCCATTCGTCATTTCGTTTCTCAATTCCTTGAAAAAAAAAAGAACGTTTTGATAAGTACGATCTAATATTTTTTCTCGTTGAATTTTCGAGAGAATCATGGATATATTATCTTATACTGTGTTATCTAATATTTTATTTTATCTTATCAGTTATTAATTAATATTTTGTCTCTTCGTTTACACTGGTACGAAGGTTTCGAATTTTTGGGTCATCGGTATCATATAATATTTTTTTTTACTTATCGTATGTATTATCTAATATTTTGTCTCTCTGCTTGTAGTTCAAAAATTTGTTAATCTTCAGATAATCGATATATTATCTTATGTAATATTATCTAATATTTTGTTATCCAATTGGTATGATCTAAATATGTTGTTTCTCATTTGCAATAGTTCAAAAATTTGTTAATCTTCAGATAATCGATATATTATCTTATATGATATTATCTAATATTTTGTTATCCCATTGGTATGATTTAAATATGTTGTTTCTCATTTGCAATATTTCAAAAATTTGTTAATCTTCAGATAATCGATATATTATCTTATGTGATATTATCTAATATTTTGTTATCCCATTAGTATGATCTAAATATGTTGTTTCTCATTTGCAATATTTCCAAAATTTGTTAATCTTCAGATAATCGATATATTATCTTATGAGGTATTATCTAATATTTTGTTATCCTATTGGTATGATTTAAATATGTTGTTTCTTCATTTGTAATATTTCAAAAAATTTGTTAATCTTCAGATAATCGATATATTATCTTATATGATATTATCTAATATTTTGTTATCCTAATATGATCTAAATATGTTGTTTCTTCGTTCGCAATAGTTCAAAAAATTTGTTAATCTTCAGATAATCGATATATTATCTTATGTAATATTATCTAATATTTTGTTATCCCATTGGTATAATCTAAATATGTTGTTTCATCGTTTGCAATAATTCAAAAATTTGTTAATCTTCAGATAATCGATACATTATCTTATATGATATTATCTAATATTTTGTTATCCTAATATGATCTAAATATGTTGTTTCTTCGTTCGCAATAGTTCAAAATTTTTAATCTTCAGATAATCGATATATTATCTTATGTGTTATTATTTAATATTTTGTTATCCCATTGGTATAATCTAAATATGTTGTTTCTCGTTTGCAATAGTTCAAAAAATGTGTTAATCTTCGGATCATCGATATATTATCTTATACGTTCGTTATGGTTGTGCGTGCGTGCATGCGCGCGTGCGTTCAAACAAACATGTGTGGACATAGTAAGCTTGGCGCATACTCGGAGAAAGTACAAGTGTTCCATAATCGTCGATTTCCCCATTCCACGATGGAACGAACGAGGCTAAGGTCGATCGATTATCGAATCGACATCGGAGAAATTCCACGGGCTGACCACCTTTGATTTCTTTTTTTTTCTCCTCCCCGCTTTCTATTTTTTTTTCTCTTCCTTTTTTACTTTCGTAGATCTTACGTAACCTTTTCGTGCTAGTTCAAGGTCAAGATATTCTTACGGGATTAAAGAATATTCAACGTAAGATGTAATTTATATCCACACACACACATACACACACAAACACACACGTGTTTGCATTTTTTTAACACAACTACGCGTGAATATTGTTTTTTTTTCTTTCAAACGAGTTTTGCAATCGAAATGATCGATCGGTTTAATTATTAATCGATTTAAAATACGACGTAGTTGCGTTGTTAAAATTCTCGTAGAAAAACGTTGATTGCATCTTTCCTAAAAAAAAGAAAAGGGAAACCAAAAGAAAAAAAAGAAAAGAAAAAAGAAAAGAATAATTTGAAGTGTCGCTCAGCATTGGTGTCCTTCGTTTTTAAAAATAATTCGTCCGAGCTAAGTCTGTAGTTTTGTGAGAATGAGTTTGGAAGGAGGAGTGGATGGGGTAGGGTTGGGAGGGTGAGAGGTAGAAGGGCCTCCCACGTGATTTCAATAACACGAGACGATTCCTTCTACACGAGGCATAACTTTTCTATTCATGTATACACGTGTAAGTGTGTTGTGTAGTAGGAACCTCGTCCTCGATGTCTTCGTCCTCGTCTCAGAAAACGTGCGTGGGTGGGTAGGGTCTTTCATAAAAGAACATTTTCTCGATGAGTAGATGATCTTCTTTTCACGCTAGAATAATTCATATTACATAGGTAAAGGTATGTAATATACCTACGTGTGTAGGTATGCGTAATAAGTATGTACAGATTAAAACAAACGAAATCGTAATATTTTGTTTATGAATATCACTCGATTGGTTCAATATATTATTTGTTTATTTGTAACAAAATTATTTGAAAAATAATTCACACGCTTATGAATTTTTATTATTATTATTATAGAAATATATTACAAATTTGTTGGTGAAACAACAATTGTAGGTGTGTAAAACGATAAAGTGGATTATATGAAGTGATTTGAAGTATGTTTGAGTTATATTAAAATTCCTTTTTACGATGATATTTAATTTATGACCGTTCGTGATGTATGTTTTTTATTTTTTTTTTTTATATATATATATATTTCTTTTTTCTTTTTCTTTTTCTTTTTCTTTTCTTTTCTTTTCTTTTTAAAGAAAAGGACACGCGAGGTAAAGAGTAGGCGATTTAAAACGAAAGTTCCAGAATGATTATTTCATTTACGAAAAGGTCAAGTGGTTTTTTTTTTTCTTTTTCTTTTCTTAAGAGACCACTTTTTTCATTCGGCCTACGAGAAGTTCACTTATTTTTCGTCTTTGATGTTTTTGGGGTATTTTGCTGAAAGAGTTAACGGTTTGCTTCACGTTTCTTAACTCGTTGAAATATCGCGTTATATGACCGATAATCGAACATGTAGAAAGAAAAATCCCTATAAAGTATCAATATATATATATATATGGAATAACTGTATATAGTAATAAAATAAATTCGTAAAATTTTAAACACGACCACGAGATACTTTTATATATTTACACATTTTTATCATTCGCGTGTAATTCGTTCAACGAGTAAATATGTTTTATCTGGCCGAGTTTTCTTTTATTCTTTTTTTCTTCAAATGTGGCCCAAGGAGGAAACCAGAAGGGTTGTTGGACACCTTCGAATTAAACGATGAACAGTTGTAGTGTACGTAACGTGAATCATATGGCACGAGAATTAGCATTGTACCAACGTTACTAACATGCATCTTTGGAAAGCATCCAAAGGCATTGAAAATCTTTAATAGACTGCATATAAAAGGAGGAGTCGAAAATTATCTGACGATGAAAAAGATTCGTTTTGTCGCATTGTTAATTTCGTTTTATCGCGTTGTATAATAAGAAATTTACTTTGAAACTTTTCTTTTTTTTTTTACACGCTTACAAATACCGAATCAGTCGTACAATCAACATTTCAAAACTCAAATATTTATTTTTAATTAAATTTTTTACGCGCGATTCTCATTATGTCTTATTTATTAATTAATAATATTAATTAATAATTTTTTAAATCTTTACAAAATTGCATTAAATTTTTATGACGTATCAATCAATCGTATTTAAAAATTTATCAACACAGCGTTTATTTTAATGACTTTTGAACAATAGAAAATATATATATATATATATATCATTTATTTATTATCTTTTTGTAAATATTTTCTCGTGTTCTAATTGCTATATGTTACCGACAAAAATAACAAAAGAAACCTAATTAATATTCTTGTTTTGTAAAGGGTTAATCCGTTCGATGGATATTTTCTTTAAATATTTTTCATTTTTTTTTTTTGTTTACAATAAAATTAACAATTCATCGAATAGAAGATATTATATATATATATATAAATAGTCAAATATGATCAAAATAATATATAATTAAAATACTTCTATCTAGGAGAGATATTTCATTTTAATTTTCATTTTCGAAGGATAAATTAACGTTAATAAACGGCTTGAAATGAATCTTGACAGTTTTCTAAAGTGCACAGTTTTCGAGTGACGTTCCATTAAAGGGTTCTCTCAATCTCTCAATCTCTCTCTCTTTCTCGTTTCTCCGAGGGATTAATGTAACAAAAAATTTCATTGCCAAGAGAAGAGAAGAGAAAGAGACGATGGACAGCTTTTCGGCAAAACTTTTCAACAAAATATTATATCAACGTGTTTAATAACGATGTCGGTAAAGTGTCGTCTGAACCGTTGGGATTAACATAATCTGTTATTATTATTAATCGAATAATTTGACAAGCAACGTTCACTTAACCGAAACGATCATTTAATCCGCTTAAAACTCGGTTTTTATAAATAAAAAGCGAGGAGGAATCAACGAGGACGAGGAAAACAAAATCATTTCATCGATTCCGAGCTTTTCTTAAACGTAATTCGTCAAAACGTTGATTTCATTTTGAACAAATCTAATATTTCAATTACCTCTATCTTTCAAATTATATTAAGTTTAATCCTAGTTAATTGTTGTAATAACATTACCCTTTCTTTTCCTAGAAATTATTTCACCGATATTTTTATAATTAATTAATAATAAAAGTATGTAATTTGTAATGTTTAATAAATATATATGTCAATATTCGAATCACATATTATTATTATTATTATAAAATAATATCGTTTATTTAATTGATATAATTTCATCCTTATAAATCAATTAAATAATTAATCAAACCATAACCCCATCCCTCCCCTCCATAAATTGTAAATATCGTTGAAAAATAATAATATCACAATCGTGTGTTCCGATTATTAATCGAATAAATAATTATCTTCATACGAGATGTTTGATAATTTTTACAAAAATACTGTATAAAACGTATGAGTAATAAGTACTTATAAGAAACTGTTGCGGATGTGTTTCCAGGAGGGCAATCTGGATTTAGAATTGCGTCGAAGCGAAGGTTTATTCGAGAGGTTTGCCTTTCGTGTTGTCTCCCCCCTCTTCCCCCTTTCTCTCTCTCTCTCTCTCTTTCTCTCTTCTGGGATTGAGTCAGTTCGTTCAGAGTAGATGAGCCACTTCATGGAGAGATAAAGCATGCGTTTCGATTGTAATAAAACGTGACAATCTATAAATCTCTTTTTTTGTCCCCCTTTCCCCCCCACTCCCCCTTCACCATCTTCCCATTTCATTTTATTGTGTATACGTATCATAGTAGTTAAAGGTAATTATAATATACATATGTATATGTATATGTGTGTGTGTTTGTGCAACAGAGAGTACGAACGTTCTCTAACATCCTATATTGCAATAAAAATGATACCTTTTCGCAATCATGCGAATGGCACCATTCACCGTTCGCTCATGACGACAATATCGCCATATGTGAAACACACGTCGTGTTCTTTACACGGAAACCATCCAACGATTTATGATAATAATCATACGGATTCACGGTCATTCTCTGTTTTACACGTACACGTACTTTTGTATATTATGAATAATAATTGTGTATATAGTGTTCGTGTATAAATTTCTAACGTGCTAGTTTTTTTCTTTTTTTTTCTTTGCACGATATTCATACGATTTTATAGAATATTTTGATTTTCGCATTATATTAAATATTTGACATGTTTATAGGATAAAAAAAATATCAATTCGTAAAAAGTGATCTGAAAGAAAATTGCGTTTGTTTTTTCTTTTTTGCAAAACCATTCAAAATATGTCGCGAAAGTTTGTCGCATTATAAAAAAAATAAATGAGTAAAGAAAATATTTAGGTTGTCATCCTTAGCTAGTAGGACACCCTGTATATATAATATTTTACAGTTATTATTTATAAAAAAAAAAAAAAAACCATAAACAAAAACCAACTCGTGAGAATCGAAGATGGTGTTACAAGAGGCGTATAACATTTATTTTTTATAATTTTTTCGATTAAATTATATTAATAAGATAAATTTATTTGTGAATTATTAATATTAATAAAATAATAAACGATTCGAATGATTTATCTTATATAATCCGATATATTCGGTTATATCGTTCAAACGAATAATCGGCGACACGTTGTATTAATTAAAAGGATGAAGAAAAAAAAATAAAAAAGCAGAAGTCTACGTATGTAAGTAGGTACTCACGTATTTATACAGACGTTGGTGTACCGTTGTAATTAAATAGAAGACCAACCAACCGACGGTACCGTTTGACATTGCATTGTCCTCGTGAGTTAACGTTGACTTTTTTTCAAGTAAGAAGAACAACTCCTTCGTTCCACGTTTTCCTTTTTCCCTCCCCCTCTCCCCCCACTGGAAAAATCAGAACTTCGACCGTGAGAAAGCGGAAATGACGACAATAATAATAATTATAATAATAATAATAATAATAGTAACAACAACGAATACGCGTCTTTTGTAACGTACGCTTGCAATCGTGGTGTGGTTTTTTTTTTTCTCATTAAGTAGAAATAATTAATAATTAACAAATAATCGTAACGCATAGTATATGTTACATAGGTGACGTTAATTAAATATATTTGTAGATTGTTTAAGTAATTTTAAATTTTCAAATATATTTATTTTATAATATTCTATTGTTCGAAACAAATGTTACGTAGTTGATAAAAATATTAATCATATATATATGTATTTAAAAATCATACAACTTAATATAATTAATTTTTGTTATATTTGCTACACTATCGTAATGTTCAGATACATAATATATTATTATTAAATATTATTTATGAAAATTTGGTATTAAAGATAATAAATTACACTGATCATTTATCGATGCGAGGTGTTATTTGACACGAAAAAAAAAGAAGAGAAAACAATGAAATAAAATAGTAAACGTTCCAGTTTAAATACCACGACCATTTTAATTGATTAGTTACTCTCCAAAACTGCATTCAATGCTACCCGCACGCTCGTAGTAGTCGGTGCAGGTTATTGCAAAGTCAATACTCGCCATGACCTAGGAATTATACTTATTTAGGCATGATGTGCCACGTAAAACAAACTTAGCACACACACTATACTTCCTAGTTGAATAAATAAATATATATAAAAAGATAAACGTCAACGATAAATGACTATATATGTATGTATGTATGTATGTATGTATGTATGTATGTATGTATGTATGTATAAGTGATACTTGTATAAAGTGTCGCATTATATTTTTCTGCAATGCACCTACAAAATTCGTATATATATATGTGCATTTAAATACCTATAGATGACGTATGCAGTAGTACGTATGCAGTTATCAGATACATACCAACATTAAATCATTGCCAAAACGAATCGAGTGTACGATTTTTTATTCTCTTTAAAGTATATAATATATAGGCTATCCTATTAAAATTCGACCTATTCGTTTTCAAGGTTTTTCTTCATTTCAAGTTCGCATGTTACCTTCTGTTTTATTTTTTAAATTTTATTTTATATATATATATATATATATATATATATATATATATATATATATATATATATTTATATCTTCCAATTGGTATATTCTTCGCAATGTGTATATATATATAGTAAAAAACATAGTTAGAATACTTCGAAATAAATAAAGATGGAATCTCGTTCGCGTTCTAGTACTTTCACGTTAGTACTTTAAAGTCATCCTATATATTATATATGTATATGTATATATAATCCGGGAAGGTTTGCTTCGACAACATTTGCAGAGGAAACTTTGAATCGTCGATATATAGGTCATTGCCGAATCATCTTTTTTTCATAGTGTATGCTGAAACTTCGAAAAAAGCATCGACAGTTTGAAAATCTAATACTTCATATATTATATATATATATTCACATATTTATATATACTTTGTATGTATGTATGTACGCGTGTACGATATTTGAGCCGTTTATTTTGAAAAATAATCTAAAAGTTCATTTTAATATTTTTTTCTTGTTGTTGACCGTAATAACATCTACAACTGGAAATTAATTGTTATAAAAAAACATTTCAAGAAAAAAAATAAAAATTGCATTTTGGTCATTATCAAAATATATATATATTCGTTTCATTGTTTATAATAAATTTGATTTTAAAGAGGTAAAACCTATAGGTGGTAATAAAACATTTGTCACTATGATTCAAACGGAAATACGATAAATAGGACGTGCGAGTTAAAATCGATGTTCCGTTCGGTTTTATTGCTACTAAAATTCATCTTTTTACAGTATTTTTCTATTATACATACGTATTATTTTTTTTTTATATATACGCGTATATAACTCTTTTCACGTAAATCGTATTAAAAGTTTCTCTCCCTTTTTATTTTTTTTTTATATTTTTTTTTTTTCCCAGTGCATTCATCGCTGAAAAACACGAAAGCCGTTCGGTTTGACATTTCGTCGACGGCAACTATAATAAAAATTCAATTATTACACACGCGATTTTACTTAATAAAAACTTTAAATTTCTTTCTTATCGATTTGTAATATTCCGGAAAAGGAAATGTTTTTATATATAGTCTTTCTTTTGCCAACGAATAGAATTAGATCGAGAAAATTGATTTTAAAAGTGTGTCTAAATTTATGTTGGATTGACAGATATTTAAATAGACGAGAACAAAATATATTCCATATAAAATAATTCATTTGATAACGTATACGGTCAATATAATATATTATAATATACACAAATCACGTAATTTGTCAATTTTCTCAATTGATTAAATTATTGCAATAATCAACACGTATATTATTTAATACTTACATATGTTCATATATAATAATATAATAATAATAAACTAAAATAAAAAAAAAAATATATATATATATATATATAAATAAAAATAATATAATAATAACCATATGTTTTTATATATATTTATATATTTGATTCACAACACGAATCTTGTGAAATTCTGTCAGAAAAAGAAAAAAATCAAATTTTACATTTTTTTTTGTATAAAAATAAAAAGAAACACGTAATATGTAATATAAATAATCGATCAAACGGGGAAGGTTCGAACCCATCGCAGAGGTCACCGAGTCCGATTCTCGAACCTAGTCTATCCCAGTGATGGGTATAGGTACAACTACAACCTTAAAACCGAATCGTGCATCTATTTCCCTTTTCCTTACTCTCTTCCCTCTGATCTAACTATCAGTATACTTTCGTCCCCCTCTTGCACCCCCCCTCCTCCTCCCCTCTCCGGTTAGAACAGATCGAATGGTCCCTTGCGTGTTGGAAGGTCTTCAAGTTCCGTACGATGGGTTGGGCAGTAGGTCAACCCTTTCGACCGTGTGCTACGAACGAACGAACGAACGAACGAGCAAGCAAGCCGCAGAACCTGCACGAAATCCCACTGCAACGCCATATTTCAACTTCTCACCGATGATTCCTGGGTCTATACCAGCCGCCAACTTCTTCTTTTTTGTTCCCTCTCCCACCCCCGCAATTCTTATCAACCCTTTCCCCCACCTAACACAACCCACCCACGGAAACTTTGATCTCCATTTAAATTTCCACCCTTTTCTCTCTTTTTATTGTATTTTATTTGATTTTATTTGATTTGATTTTATTTGTAATAATATTTCAAATTTTTCGTTAGAAAATTATCTATCTTTTTATTGTAATTTATTTGATTTTATTTGATTTTGTTTTATTTGATTTTATTTGATTTTATTTGATTTTATTTTGTAATAATATTTCAAATTTTTCGTTAGAAAATGATCTATCCTGTGATACTTATTTGTCTATTGTAATATGTATTTATCTATTGTTTGTCTATCGTAATTCTTTCTCAATTATTTATCTATTATTTATTCGTTTAAAACACTTTTAAACTCAGTACCGATATTTCCTACCACGTGCAGTCGAATTAAATTTTCGATTTAAAGAAAGAACTACTTTATAAATACACATTTGTGTGAATATAGAACGAAATTTTAGTCCAATTGTACTTCCCGAGACAATATTATTTTCTTTCAAATAATATACATTTATAGCAAGCATTGTTTTTTCTTTTTTATTGTTTCGTTTCGTAATCCTACTTATTTTTGTTTCTTATTAGATACATTTATCCCTTTTTTTTTATTTTATTCTTACTAATTATAGAACGTAGTAGTTTGATTTACCGCGAAAGTGGTTGATTTCTTTAACGATAAATTTTAAATTTTCATTATAATTACGTTGAAAATGTTAAATATATATACATTAGAACGTTTGAACTTTATAAGATCCGTGGAGATTATTAGACCACAACAGGATGCACGAGAACGATTCGTAATTAGCCTCGGTACTGTCCGAACAAACTCGAGCTCCGTTAAATCTGACCTCACCAAAGAGAAAGAGAAAGAGAGAGAGAGAAAGAGAGAGAGAGAAAACACCATGCAGATTACTCTTCGGTTTAATAACGCCTTGTTCTCTGTTACTTAACAGCACCGAACGATCGATTAAACTATTGTCGACTTTCGTAACATTCGTCTATTCTTCCTTCTCTTAAAACGTTTCCCATGTTACGTTTCCATGTAAAAGGAATTTTATTAATTTTGTTTTTTTACTGGGGTGGACCGATGGGAAACGGGGATGGGGAGGGGGGGGAACAAACAAACAAAACTTTTGTAGAAATAACTAACTCAATTGTACGATCCATTTAGGATTCGTTTCAGATACTCTCCCGAGTAATTTTAATTATTTATTTTTCTTATATTCGCACGTTTCTTCCTTTTCTTTTTCTTTTTTCCTTAATTAACTCTTTTATGCAAATTTTTAAAACTCGCGTACTAGTGTATGCATATATATATATATATTTTGTTAATCTTGTATCAAAAGTTTGTAATGTTTTTAAAGTATCGAATTAATTTTTCTACACACACACACACACACACATGCACAAAATTGAAACGTATATATACAAAAATATAATTATAATTATTATAAAACAGTAATATTATTTCGAATGTTATGGTAGATCTTTTTAGAAAAAAAAAATACAAATGGCAATTATACAAATTCTTCGAGTTTATATTTCATTTTATTTTTTATTTTAAATTTTAATTTTCAATTAATATAATATTATTTCGAATGTTATGGTAGATCTTTTAAAAAAAAAAAACAAATGGCAATTATACAAATTCTTTCAGCTTATATTTCATTTTATTTTAATTTCTTTTTAATTTTCAATTAATAAAATTCGATTGATCCTAGAAAATGTAAATTAATCGAAGCAAGAAAAAAAAAGATGGGGTACAATAATGCAATAATTATATTCTTCGAATTATATAAACGTGTAAACGATGCGAAACAAGAGTATTAATATTAGGAATGTTCGAATTTAGTTGAAACGAAACGACAAAAGGTTCGAAATTGGTCAACGAGGATACCAGGGAAAAACAAGAAGAAGAAGAAGAAGAACGACTCTTGACGAGCTCGTACTTATTTCCGGAACGTGCTGTCCTTTTTCTCTTATTACGAGGACGGAATTACTTGCGGACGAACGAGCACGGGCCCGCAAAACGGTGAAATTTATTTCACGGTTTTACCATTTGCTTTCTCTATCGCTCTTACTTACAAGATTTCCATTTCGTTCGAAACCTCGTTCGACCTTTTTGTCGATTTCGTTTTACACTAATGCAACATATATATATATATATGTTATAAAACAATTTATTGGGGTCAAATTATGCAGAAATTTAAACGACTTAATGTGAATCTTAAAATTAGAATAAATTAAATTGACGTATTGTTCATTTCATTTTTGCAATATGTTAAAGCACACGATAATCGTATTTTATTTATTTTTTTGTTTAACAATTAAACTAATTTGTACAAATTAAATTGACGTATCGTTCATTTTATTTTTGCAATATGTTTAAGCACAATAATCGTATTTTATTTATTTTTTTGTTTAACAATTAAACTAATTTGTACAAATTAAATTGATGTATCGTTCATTTTATTTTTGCAATATGTTTAAGCACAATAATCTCAATTTTATTTATTATTTTTTTAACAATTAAACTGATTGGAACAAATTAAATTGATGTATTGTTCATTTTATTTTTGCAATATGTTTAAGCACACGATAATCGTATTTTATTTATTTTTTTTAACAATTAAACTAATTTGTGCAAATTAAATTGACGTATCGTTCATTTTATTTTTACAATATGTTTAAGCACAATAATCGTATTTTATTTATTTTTTTTCTTTGATAGCTTATTTAATGGTAATTGATACGATTAATATTATATATATGGCAAAGAAATATAATTTGTAATTGTAATTTTAATAATTGTATAGAGAATTAGAATTAACAATGTTATATGTATACCGTATTATCGTATTGAATGAATTTTTCAACACGTCATTATAAAATTTCCTACATTTCTCCATAATTTGTCCCAATTATTATATCAATGTGTGTTTTCGGGATGATTCTTTCGATTGGAAATATTTTCGTTTCTCAGAAACGTTCTCGTATCGATGATTCAGTCAAAAAAATACGCAAGCAAATTTACTCGGAAAGAATCATTTCGAATCAAACGTCTCATCGTAATTTTTATTATTTTTCGAGAAAAAAAAAACTTCGATTTCTCTACTTCATGTTTTTATTTTTTTTTTATTTTTCTATCCATCCAATTGAAAGGCTTATTCAAGTTTATATATCGGGTGGTGTATTGCTAGGAAAAGTTTCCAATATAATATCCTCTGGCTGTTGCTGGACTTCGGGTTCTTGAAGTAGCCGGATAATTTCGGATTGTGTCCTCGTTTCAGCAACGATGATCAGCCGGAATTTTCTGGAATAATCCGAGGAACCTGAGAATTTAGCCCCTCATATCGTGTTCTATCATGTATACCTACTAATACTATTACTAATAATACTACTACCTACCTACACCTCGAAGATTCTAGAAACTATTCATCGACATATTTCCTATGCTTTCCATTAACGTAAAAATGATGAATACGTATTTGATGATACTACTATTACAATTATAAATATAATAATAGTAATACATATTTATTAATTATAATATCATATTTTTATACGTGAAGAAAAAAATAAAAGATAATATCAAATAATTTCATATTTCGTTATTTTATTTTTAATTAATTCAATTATTAAAACTACAAAGTCATACGATTTTAATGAAAATTTATTATAATCACCAATATTATTATCATTATATTATTATTAATTTCTTTTTTATATTTTATACTTTAGAAGAATTTTTCGTCATAATGATTTAGTGATCGATAAAAGTATACAATTCACGAATTGACTGAATTATACATTTTTTTTTAAACAGTTAACGTATATTAACAAACAAAAAATTTCCAGTCTACGTTTCTCGTTCCTTTTCTTTTTGTTTCGTATATTTCACAGTTGTGAAAATATTAACATAATCGGTTTGAATCGTTATCAACGAGGTATAAGAAAAAATGACAACGGGCCTTTTGTTGAAATGTTTGTTTAATCGCAAACAAGATGATATTTGTATTATATATTTTTTTCTTTTTTTCTTTTTTTTTTTTCGAACAAATTTTAATGAAATAATGAAACGTGGATCGATCGACAAGTCAATTACGAAAAGAGAAAGTAGTTATAATATAGACATAGTTCATTAAAATTAGGCGTGCGTTCGCACGAAATAACGCGGCTTACATAATGATCATCTGTTAATAAATAAAGTTTTCATATATAATATTACAAAATTTCTCACACCTGCGAAATCAATTATCTTGATTAGTTTCTATCTATGTATAAAAATACTTTCTCATCGATATAAGATTAACAATTAAAAACGTCAAATGTATTTATAATATTATTTGACAAGGAATTTAATCTTAATAATAAAATCTTCTAATTTTTCACACATAAATCAAATGATTTTTCGTTTCGTCATTTCGTAGGAATAAATTATTCGTATTATAATTTCATTTAATATCGTTTCAATTGAATCAGATTTTAATTGAATTCAATCGGAAGCATCGATCGGACAGAGAACTTCGAATATAACTGTCTTTTACGTATCAATTATTTTCAATTCTTATATTCGAATATATTAATTACCGTTACTCATATATTGTGAATAATTATTTATTATATTTAATATATCATTACGCGAAAGTAGTAATTTAATCAGGAAATATATAAATAGTAAACGAGAACGAGGTTAGTGGAAAGGAAAAATTGAATAGAGGGAGGGGAAGAGGAGAGGGTGGCAAAAACATGAAACAAAAGTTCGACAAATTAAATGATAACAAATATATATAATAACATTATAATTAATGAATTAAAATTACATAATAATATATATAAAAATATAAATTGTTGTTTCATCGAATTGACGTACATAAAATTATTAGATAACATAATTGTATTTTTTCTTATTCAACAACGTAACGATATGACCGATTTCTATGTGTGCGTGAATGTTCGTATACGTTAACACGAAAAAAAATAAATCTTTCGTCGTAGTAACTCGTCGTATTGCGAATCTATCGAGCTATCGATCGACAGGTTTCTGAGATAAGTAAAGGATGTTTCACATAAATACATAATACTACTATTATGGTTGTATGAGGAGAGTATCCTTGACTTTGAACCTCCCTGTCCTCTTTGTCGTCATCATAGTTGTCTTTATTCTATTCTACTTTATCTCTCTTTTTTTTTTTAACAAACATTAGCCTTTACACACTCGTCGTCGGCCTCGGTTACTTCAATTTTTCATAGATAGAGAAAATCAAGGACGTTTATGATCGATAAGTAACAACCGGGTGGAGAACTTTATGATTAAAAGAAGAAAAACAAGTAGAGAGAGGCTTTAACTATATAACGATTCCCCTAAATCGTTCGATAAAATAAATAATAAATAATAATAATAACAATAATCATATGAGTTTTTAATTTTAATTATGAATTTATTTATACAATTCTCCACGTGCTGGATTTCTCAAAATTTTTCAGCTCTGTTATACGTAAGAAAATTATTCTTCTTTTATATAATATATAAATATATTTTAATACATTTCATGTGTGTAAATGTAGTGTTAATAACAAAAAATTAATATATCATCGATTAAATATATCACATCTATTTTTGTTAATACAAAAAATTAATATATCATCGATCAAATATATTTATTATATTCGAATTTGTATAAAATAACTTTCGAATATTCCTAATTAAATTATTAAACATTTTCTACATTAATTAAGATAATATAATAATAACCTGAATATTCGGAGCACATAAAATTCGTGAATTCGTCGTTCATCGGATAATTGATCATAGATAATCGAAGTATAGATAAACGATATATACCACATTGACGAAAATTAGCTGGAAGATAAGACACGACGCGGAACTATTTCAAACTTCAAAGGACGGGAAATCGGTGGAAACGTGTTTCATCTATTCGCCAACTATAATTGGCCTCGAATTAATTAATGAACTGTGTCTCTTGGCGTTCACATTCGCACCGACTAAAGTATGCAAACCGTATACATACACATACACAGACATATATATATGTACATATGTATTATATGTATATATACATTTAAATACGAATGTATTCGCGCATATAGAACGAACTTTACGTAAGAGGAACGGTTTGCGCAAGTTTTCGTCTTATTTGGAACTTTAGATATTCTCTTTCTCTCTCTCTCTCTCTCTCGTTGATATATTTTATATTTTCTTTAGTTAATTCTTAAACCAAAAGAAAAAAATAATATAAAAAAGAATTCAATTATAATTAATTGACAAACTGAGAAAGATTTATTCTTAGAATAAATCATATTCGCGAAGATATTTATTATCAATTTACTTATTACTTTCTTAAATCATCCCCCTCTCCACCCTCTCTCTCTCTCTCCCTCACCACCCATCAGTTAATAAAAATTCAAACAAGTATAATATACAATCACGTTGTCATATTTATATCTCAATGGTTTAATAACGAATAAAAAAATAATTTCTCAACGATAGTAAAGGAAGACGAGTGAGACAAAAATGGCGAGAACGGAAGTGCGAATGAGAATTACGCCGTTAACTTTTATTTATTTTTCTTCTTTTTTTTTTTTTTATAGCTCTCGCAGTAGAAAGTTTACTGTTGTGTGTGTGTGTGTGTGTGTGTGTGTGTGTGTGTGTGTGTGTGTGTGTGTGTGTGTGTGTGTGTGTGTGTATGGTATGGTATATTTCTTTCTTTCTCGTTCTTATGCTCTTCCGTTGCGTCACGCTTCTCAAACTGTTATGCTATTTACAAGGCACGATTCTTGTCTCGTTTCGTCGAATTGGAATTATTAACGTTTAAAAAAAAAAATAAGTAGAATAAGGTAATGAAAAATAAATAAATTAATTAATTAATTAATTAAATAAATAAATAACAAAGAAAGAAGAAAATATATTTATTCGTATTTGAATTGTTAATATTAATAATATTTATAATATATATTTCGTTGGACGCGAATTATTTTATATGAAATTTATGCGTTATATCTTACTTACTTACTTACTTACTTACTTAGACATATTTTCCGAACAGTTTGTAGTTAACTGTTACTCATATACATCTCGTTTCGTCGAATTGGAATTATTATCGTTTTAAAAAAAAAAGAAAAGTAGAAGAAGGTAATGAAAAATAAATAAATAAATAAATAAATTAATTAATTAAATAAATAAATAAATAACAAAGAAAGAAGAAAATATATTTATTCGTATTTGAATTGTTAATATTAATAATATTTATAATATATATTTCGTTGGACGCGAATTATTTTATATGAAATTTATGCGTTATATCTTACTTACTTACTTACTTACTTACTTACTTACTTACTTACTTAGACATATTTTCCGAACAGTTTTGAGTTAACTGTTACTCATATACATCTCGTTTCGTCGAATTGGAATTATTATCGTTTAAAAAAAAAGATAAGTAGAATAAGGTAATGAAAAATAAATAAATAAATTAATTAATTAATTAAATAAATAAATAACAAAGAAAGAAGAAAATATATTTATTCGTATTTGAATTGTTAATATTAATATTATTTATAATATATATTTCGTTGGACGCGAATTATTTTATATGAAATTTATGCGTTATATCTTACTTACTTACTTACTTAGACATATTTTCCGAACAGTTTTGAGTTAACTGTTACTCATATACATCTCGTTTCGTCGAATTGGAATTATTATCGTTTAAAAAAAAAGATAAGTAGAATAAGGTAATGAAAAATAAATAAATTAATTAATTAATTAAATAAATAAATAACAAAGAAAGAAGAAAATATATTTATTTGTATTTAAATTGTTAATATTAATATTATTTATAATATATATTTCGTTAGACGCGAATTATTTTATACGAAATTTATGTGTTATATCTTACTTACTTACTTACTTACTTACTTACTTACTCATATTTTTCGAACAGTTTTGAGTTAACTGTTATTCATATACACAGTTGGTAAACGCCACGTTATCTTTAATTATCTCATCGCGAGAAAGATAAGAAAAATTGTTCGTATAATTTCTAAGGCCCACGTTTATATCGACCGGCCCTGACCTTACCGTGGAAAGTTCATTGAACCGTTGGATTCACCAGAGAGAAGATGTCAATTGATCGCACGGTTGCACAAAGCAATGTCGATCCAGTTGTACGTCATATATATACACATATACATGTATTTACATATATATATGTATGCATCTTATATCTTACCTTTCTGTAAGATGATTCGTCCGTTACATCCATCTGGACGATGACACCAGTTTGATAATGACGAAGAAGAAGAAGAAGAAGAAGAAGAAGAAGAAGATGATATTTTCCTTTTAAATACGATGAGTTTTCAAAGTGGAATAAATTTATCGATCACATAATGTTACAATAATTCTTTTCGTTCATACATTCATACATAAATCATACGTACACGGATAGATAGAAAAGAAGATGATTTATAATCATGGAACAAAATTCATATGCATTTGATATCGTTCAAACGTAACCAAGTTAATTGTACTTTTACAAAGCAATACAAAATATAAATAAACTAAAAATAGAATAGATAATTGTTAGAGAGAGAGAGAGAGAGAGAGAAAAGAGAGATGAAACTATTTTTCTCATTTATTTAACTACTTCCATTTTTCTGTCGACTGATTACAACAACAACAACAACANACAATTGGCTAGACAAGCAGGGAGGAGTGAAAAACAGAATTCAAGAGAAACGAAGTTAAGAAATGATAAGGAAATAAGGATC